>NW_026652287.1:2883639-3003046 GCF_009828535.3 Hylobates moloch
TCCCTCCCTCCCTCCCTCTCTCCCCTCCCTTTCTCCCTCCCTCCCTCCCTCTCTCCCATCCATCCCTCCCTCCCATCCATCCCTCCTTCCCTCCCTCCCTTTCTTCCTTCCTTCCTTCCATCTTCCTCTCTCTCTTTCTCTTTTTCTTTTTTCTTATGCAACACTGAAGAAACCAGCATTTTTGCTTTTCTTTGAGTGACTCATTTTATCTTGGAAAGCAGTTGCTATAAACTATGTATCCCCAGAATTCACCTGTGGGAATCTTAAGCCCCAGTGTGATGGTGTCAGGAGGATGGGGCATTGGGAGGTGATTAGGTCAGGAAAGCAGAGGTCTAGGAGCCCCCTGGTCTCTCCTATCTCACCGTGTGAGGTTATGGCAAGGAGAAGGTGCCATCGACGGGCCAGGAAGCAGGTCCTCACCAGCCGCTGCATCTTCTGGCCCTTTGATCTTGGACTTCTAGGCTCCAGAAGTGATCAATTAAAGTCTGTTTTTTTAAAGCCGTCCAGCCATGGTATTTTTGTTATAGAAGCCTGAGCAGTCTAAGACAGTAGGGTGGTGATGGAGGACAAGGAAAAAGTGGAGGATCCTGCCGGCAGCCTCTTGTCTGGAAACAATCCATGTGAATAACCAACATTATAAAACCTCAGTGCTGGGTGGCTGTACTCACTTGAAAGTGATCAGTTGTTTGGCAGATTTTAAAGAATGGCTGGAGTTCAACTCAGGTAAGAATGTATATGATATAAATTCTCATGTTTCCATTTTTAAGTCAATTGCAAGATAATTTAATCTATATTTTAGGCAGCATGGAAGGTGCAAGATAATAGCTGTGGACACCGAATTGCAGGATTTCCTGAATGAAAGCGTGTGAGCTTGGCCATGTTATTTATTAATTTGGGATGATAAGACTCATTGCCAGTTTTTAAAAATATAATTTCACCCATGAAAACATGACAACGTGGGCATGTTGGGTATAAAGGGAGATGTCGACGCATTTGTTCTTGGAGAAAGAAATAGTTGTCCTGAGCTGCCACCTCTGGAGCACTAGGGGTCACTGCAGGTCCACTGATGCCGCGAGCAGGGCGCCTGAGCGCGCCACGTCTGCTGCCAGTTGTGTGGGTCCCACCGCCAGGCACGGCCGCTCTCCCTGGCTGTGCACAAGAAAATGTTTGAAGATACAGTCTCCAGGTGCCCCCCTAAACCTTTTGACCTGTTAAAATAATAATCTAGTGTCAAATACCATCAATCTGGTGTCACATATTCTACTATTTGGGGTAATTTAAAATTATCTTGTAAGCCACATACGGAAGAATGCCCTTCTGCTGCTGCGTTGATTTCCAGACCCAGAGAGCTCACTCAGTCACTTTTTTCAAGACTGGACTCTCTCCTGTGATGAGTCAAACATTTGTTGACAAAGAACTGGTCATATTTCATCCAAAGGGAGTAATCCCAAGTGGATCCATTTCAACACCAAGCCAACACAGGCTTTCTGACAAAATCAAACACTGGCATGTAAGAATTGTTAGATGCAGGCCAGGCACGGTGGCTCACGCCTGTAATCCCAGCACTTTGGGAGGCCGAGACGGGCAGATCACTTGAGGTCAGGAGTTCGAGACCAACCTGGCCAACATGGTGAAACCCTGTCTCTACTAAAAATACAAAAATTAGCTGGGTGTGGTGGTGGGCACGGGCACTTGTAGTCCCAGCTACTTGGGAAGCTGAGGCAGGAGAATCGCTTGAACCCAGGAGGCGGAGGTTGCAGTGAGCTGAGATCGCGCCACTGCACTCCAGCCTGGGTGACAGAGTGAGACTCTGAATCAAAAAAAAAAAAAAAAAAAAGGCTGGGCGCGGTGGCTCACACCTATAATCCCAGCACTTTGGGAGGTCAAGGCAGGTGGATTACAAGGCCAGGAGATCCAGACCATCCTGGCTAACACAGTGAAATCCCATCTCTACTAAAAAATACAAAAAAATTAGCCGGGCGTGGTGTCGGGCACCTGTGGTCCCAGCTGCCCAGGAGGCTGAGGCAGGAGAATGGCGTGAACCCGGGAGGCAGAGCTTGTAGTGAGCTGAGATCGCGCCACTGCACTCCAGCCTGGGCGACAGAGTGAGACTCCGTCTCAAAAAATAAAAAAAGATTGTTAGAGGCAGTCTTCTTGAAGACGTTTGTGCTGTGTGGAGGTGGGGTCTCTTTGTTCCAACTTGGACTGGCTCATCCGTGGGGAGGGAAGAGGACAAAAGTGGCCCTTTACTCTTCTACCATGGAAATCTCACGCCAAGAAAGGCACACTGCTCAGTGCAGTTTTCACCAAGAAACTGGAGTGAACATCAAGTTAATTACTTGAGGAACTTAGGGGGCTTTTATTAAGAGAAAAAATTGAGTTCCTCTAAACCAGAAGTAGCCACAACCCTGTTATTTCAATTCATGTACTCACTCCCCAAAGCACCCTTTAATAACGTCTAAATTGGCACATTGACAGTATCCTGACTTCAGCTTTGAAGCTGGTGTATACATGGACAAGCAACAGCATCTTGCGTGTTTACGTTCTCTTTGATGTCGGCAAACTCAACACATTGCCGGATAAACCCTTTCCGTTGTTGGCCACTAAGAGCTCCTCTAGGGCAGGATTAACTCCCTGTGTGTCTCTTTCATAGACACTTTTTCATTTTCCCTTTTGGTACAGTAGCAGAGGAGCTATTTTCTTCAACAATAATCGTGGGATGTGTACGTCTGGTCTGAAGATCTCTGCAATGGGTTAATTGATTCCCTGACAAAGGCCTCTGTAATCTAAGAACCCAGCCCTTCAAGTCCATTAGACACATTGATTTTAAGCAGACAGAAGAAATCAAATCATTTGGATGCTTAGCTCTGGGAAGTAAATTGATCTTTTTGACGCACGTCAAACGGACTCATTACGGGCTCGTGCTGCAGGCCACATCAGTGCCAGTTTTCTCTTTTGTTTGAGGTCGGCTCCTCTTGGAAGGATGGGCAGGGACTGAGTCTGTTCCTGGGGAGGCCGATCTCTGGTGGGACACCCCCTCTTCCTTCTTATTGTGTGCTGTTAGCTGAGCCCCCATAAAGGGAAGGTCCACACCCTGCAAGTGGGCTGCAGAGTGCCAGCTCTCAGTGATCACAGAGGGAGACACCCTAAACAGAGCTCACAGCTGCTCTCGCAAACCACGTGCTGGCAGATGGATTTCCAAGTCCAGCCTGGACCTCAGGTTAGTCAACCCCACCACCTCATTTTCTCCACCCTAGAAAACCCCACAGGCCCGGCACAGGGCATGTTCTGAAACCTCAGGGTCGGGACTTGCTAGATGAGAAATTAATGCAGGTGTTCTTGAGAAAGAAGAGAGAGACCAAAAATCAGAGTGGAAAGGAGACACAGGTTCAGCATTCCAGGGGCCAGTACACACTGATAGCTCTGAACGGCCACAGGATGCCCCGGCATGTTGCACTGTCTCTGAGCTGTGCGGGTCTTGTCTGGCTGGCCTCCCTGGGCTGGGCCTGCGATTGTTCCTGCAGCCACTTGCCCGGCACACACAGAGGCCTCTGGATTCGGCCCAGTGGGAGGCAGAACAGGGGCCCTGTGGAAGGGATGGGAGTCTGGCATGCTACATTTTACCAGACACACCTGTGCCTAGCCCCTGCCTCCGTGGCACTATTGGAACGCCAAGAGATCTTCCGAAAATGTGAATGGGCTCCTACAACTTCCCCACTTGAAGCTTCACTCTGGCTTCCTGAGTCCCGACGAGGCCCCTGCATCCTCTGTCTCCTGCCGCTCCCCTGCACCTCCCCTCCCACCATGCTCTCCCTGGCTCACTAAGCTTCAGCCACATGGGGCTTTCTGCTCCTCCACCCTTTGTGATGCCTCATGGCCTTTGCACCTGCTGTCCCGGCCACCAGGCAGATGTATGACCCAGATCTGCACTCTGAGGATCCTTCTCATGAGAGAGATCACGCTGCTCCAAGAAGCCTTTCCCAACCTCTCCAAAGGGCAAGTAATTATGGTGCTTGGGTTCTTCACAGGTTCTTCCTGAAAGCATCTTGTTCTTTGGTGTGCTTGTTTCCTGTCTGTCCCCATGGGAATAAAATTTCGTGATCGGCTTGTTCACTGTGAAGCCTCCAGGGCCTGGCCAGCGGTACACCCTGAATAAATAAGTATTGAATGGAAGGAGGAATCCATATAAATCCCACTCCTCAGAGTGCCCCAGCCCAGGAGGACCCTCTCTTGGAACCGATGATACTTGTTCTCTGTAATATTCTTTAAAGACCCCAAGAGATCGAATTCCAGCTCTCCAAGGGAATCCTTTGCCTTCTCCCTGGTGCCTGGTAGAGGGGACAGAGCACCTCATGCGTTCATTAGCTGGCGGTGGTTGGTGGTTTCTCCCTCCTTTGGACTCTCCTCAAACTGTAAAATGAGCCAAAGCTTTGTTGTAGTCTCAGGAGCTGATAGAGGTGTTTCCTTGTATCCCACTCCTGCTTCTGTTGGCAGTGATGAGATCAATACACCCTGTATTGCCTGGAATGGTTCATTCTAACAAACAAAGCCCTGAACCTCCATGACTTAACATCATGCCATCTTATTTCTTGCTCACCCAAAATTCCATGCAAAAGAAGTGGCATTCCACATTTTAGGAACCAGACTCATTCTATCTTGCAACTCTGCCATTGCTGAAGGCTTGGGGGTTCTCCCTTGAATTTTTGCATTCAGCTTAAAAAGGCAGGAAGAGAGTTTGGGGGTTTCATAGGCTCCCAAACTCTCCTCCTAAAAGGGAGGCACATCCTTTCCTCCCAGGTTCTTTTGGACATAACCATAGCCACCGTTAACCTTAGGAAGGCCAGGGCATGTGGTCTGGCTGTGTCTCCAGCAGTTAGAGGAAGCAGGGGTGAGGGAACACACTTCTGTCACAGGCTCCAGTGCATGCAAAATCCAGGCAGTCTTTTCAACAAAGGGTTTCCTGAAGAGGCAGCCTTGCAGCTTCTCCTTGACCTCACCCCTGACTGAGAAACAATCAGGGACTAATCAGGCTAGAGGTACAAAGACATAATTTGTACCAAGAAGTTCAGCATGTGACTTCAAAGACTATTCAAGGCCTGCTGACCTTTCTGTATTGATCCATAAATCAGTAACTTAAGGAAAATGCAGCACTATCTTATTGGTCTTTGCAGAAGAGGCTCCTCTGCGAGGTTCACCTGGGAGTTACCTGGTGATGCCGTGGGTCACCTGGGAGAGCGCGAATGTTCCAACTTCTTAACATCTGCTTGTGGAGCTCTGGAAGAGATGAGAAAGGGGGAAGGACAGAGAGAGGAGAGTAAAAGTAGGTCTGGATTTTAGTATGGTTAACCTGGGAGAACCTAGAAGTTTGATGATTTAACACAATAAAAATTAATTTCTCCTACCATACTTCTTAATGTGGATTGATGGGGAACTTTGCTCTCCCATCAACTTGCTGGACTGCTGGCTGGGAGGCCCACCTTGCAGCAGCTGCACCATCTCAAACACGTGGTCCGCTCTGCTCCCAGGGCAGGGCAGGTACAGAATGAGGAGTCACAGGTGAGCTTTTCACTGCCCCACCAGAGAAATGACCTGCATGACTTCTGCCCACATTTAGTTGGTCAGCTGCAAGGGGCTGAGAAGAGTAGTCATCCACGTGCTGGGAAGGAGAGAGTGACAGGTCTCGGCAAACACACACTGTCCTCAAGGGCACAGCACGGATTCCGCAGAGGAGCTCCTTCTGGAAGGGTGATCTCCTGCTGGCCTTTCCAGGAAGGGTGTGCAGTGTTCCCAGTGCTTACAGTGCACTCAGCATCGGAAGGCTTTCCCCACTCTTGAAAGAGACAGTTGATTGAACCAGGCCTTTCTACTTCCCAGTCTTTTCATGAATTTTGGGAAACTGGGAAGAAAGGGAGTTTCAAAAAGTCTCTTCTGCATCTTCAGGAGGGATTGATCTGGTAGCTCTCACTTCACCGTAAGGTTTCCCAAACTTCATTTCTCACCATCTTCTGGAGTATTGTCATAGAGAGAAGATGGTGCCTGCACCCGTATCAGTAGTGATTGCTAAATCCATTACTAATTTCCTATCTTCATAAACATATGTAACTTGATATTTTTTAAACAAAATGCATCACCAAGTAAAAGGAGAGTGAGAAAACAAAAATAATAATAATCAAAATAAAAACAAATCGATGTTAATAACTTGAGCTAGATGTTGTCATTGTGCGAAAGAGCTTCCCTTTTTGTTTAAAAAACATGGACATTTGCAGTTACTAAAAGGTTGTTCCGGAGTAGCTCAGGCCTGAGCCTTTCTCCTACATACAGTCAGAAGGACTGGAAGAGAATGGCTTCAGTTTTATGGGATGCCCCATCTTTAGAGGGCCTGAAAGTGTCCTCTCATCCACCCGTGGCATAGCCCCTGCAGTACTTGATTTCCAGCTCCTTTCTGCCTTTATCAACTCTCAAATTTGTCATTTCTCAAAAACTGCTACAGGGAATGTTTTTGTTTTATTGAAAAATAACAACAAAAACTGCTTAGTGTAAAAGCCTCATCCACACAGCATGAACAATTAGTGCAACTTAATTACCGACAAAATTAGGCTTACAACTTGATTTATGGCCCCACAGATGAAACACATATTCTTGGAGGAAAGCAGATTTCTTACAACTAACTTGAGAGAGACAAGGCAGGCGATTCTGACGGCAAGTTGTCCCGGGGCAGGGGCTGGAGTTAGGGGACCTATGAGCCCTCAGCGTCCATCTCCAAGTCTTTCTAAGTTTTGCCTCCCTACAGTTAGCTGTGTTAATTACCCAAAGAAGATTAGATGTACCAGGGAGAATGGCATACTGGAGAGAGAAAAAGTAAGAAGCCATTCTTGCATCTTATTTTAGCCACTGATTAGGTATCCGAAGTTGCATCTTCCCAAAATATCTTCCACACCAAAGAGTGGAAAAAACTTCTATTTAGCCAACTACGCATAATGAAGAAACCGTTTAACATTTTAGGCAGCAGCTGGAACTTGACAGTCACCTTTTGTCTTCACATTACAGACAGGGAAACCTTTTGCAATGGCAAAAAGAAAAGTTATTTGATGATTGCAATTCAGGGGAAAAACTCAATTTGATTTAGAAAAACATAAAATGATTGTTTTTAATAAAGAACAGGGACCACTTGTTTCTAGTCAATATGTTTGAGAAATGTTTACAAATAGACTCAGTGTCACAAATAGACTCAGACCCACTGTAGCGTTAAGGATGGAACCTGGATTATGCATTCAGTGCAGGCATCAATTTTGACACTCAGAGACCAGGTGAAGGTGTCCAAGAGACGAAAGCTCAGCTCTCTCATCACTCAGGTGAAGGAGAAAGGGGACCAGTGGTTCCAGCAGGTGTTCCGCAGGCCGGCAGCATCAGCATCGCCTGAAACTTTTTAGGAATGGAGATTGGAAGTCCCACCTTGACCTGCCGAGTTAGCTCTGCGGTGGGCCCAGCAACCCAGGTCTAACAAATTTTCCAGCGACTCTCCTGCTGGTTCAAACTTCAGAAACAGTGAAAGAGACAATCTCTTATGGTCTTTGCAGCATCGACTCTTAGGAATTTTATAGGCGAGCAATACAAAGAGAAAAGGCAACAAGTTTAAGAAATAAACAAAAGAAAAAACAGAAAGATTGATATATTCAGATAAGTAGATATAGAATAAAAGAAAAGAGCACATCTCAAAGGACATGAACCCAGAAAGACAATCTTCTGTAGAACAGCAGTTGCTTTTATGATCTTCCTTGAAACTTTGACAGCTAAAAACTCTTAAAGCATTGGTATATTTCTGCAACTACAGGCATACAGGATAAAAACGTCCATTGCCCCCTCAGTCAGATGATAACGACCCATTTTTATCTACTGAGGTGAATTCACCTCATTAGATTCAGGGCTTGTTGGTTTACAATATTCCTTAAAAATTCTGCATGCTTTTCCTCCCCCTGAGCTTTGATGGGGTTAATTTAAGGGCTCTCGTGGAGCAAAGCAGTTCTTGGGCTAAAAATTATAGGACGGTGCTTAGGGATCTTGGTGTGGGGATGTCTTAGTTGGAGATTCCGGGAGGTGTGAGTGAGAATCATGTCTTTTATCTTCTCGAAGCAATGTTGTCTCCTAAAGGATCCATTTCCTGTTCCCAGTGAGCCCTGGGGAGCACACATGAAATGTTTCTAGGGACACTAACTTGGGGGATCGTTCTGGGACGGGGCTTGGGGCCAGCATGACCTCAGTGTGGCGTGTCAGAGACTTCCTCACTCCGATCCCTAGGAGATGCGCAGGGCGGGGCGAGGGCCCTTCTCCAGCCATCCTTGCGCTCTCCCTGGCGAGGAGCCTCAGGTGCCCCCGGGCTGGAGGACCTCCCCTGGGCCTGAGGTTTTGATGAGGACGAGAGGCCGGTGGCCAGCTGGACACCTGTTGGGAGAGTGGGTGGCTCCGTCCCCGGGGTGCCCCCGCGCTGGCAACCCTCGCCCGCCGCCACCGCGCGTCCGCACTCGCAGGGAGGGTGGCCGGGAGGCTGGGCGTGGGGCGGCCAGGGGGGAGGTGGGCTTTACTTTGCGGATTGGGGCTCACAGCTGTCACTCCGAAAGGGTGGGGCTTTTTAAAAGCAGACAAATTTTTAAGGCGAAAGCCCCAGCCGGCTCCGGGCACCGTGGCGATCGCCTCCGTTCCGTTCCGGATGCGGTCCTTGCGGAGCGGGGCCCCCGCGCCGGCTGGCAGGAGGCAGCTGCGTTGCTCGGCCGCGTCCCCGAGCCGGCGGGCCCTCCTCCGCGCACATCTGGCCCGCCTCCCCCGGGCGCAGGGGGGAGCCCCGCGTCTCCGGAGCCGGCAGTGCGCTCGGCGCGCGTAGAGCCCCGCGAGCCCCAGCCGGGCCCGGGGCCAGGCGGGCCGAGGCGGCGGCCGGGGAGCAGCCGCACCCGCCAAACTTTGGGTGCCGGAGCGCGCGCGCGCCCGAGCCCCGAGGCGCAGCGGCCGGCCCGGGATGGGGGCTGCGGGCCAGGGAGCCCCGGGCCGCCCAGCGCGCCCGGCCACCCGCCCGAGGGGCTCCGAGCCGCCTCTGTCCGCGTCCCGGGCACCACAGCCCCGCCACCCCGGCGCCGCCTGCGCCAGCGCCCGCTAGCCAGCCCGGGAGCAGCCGGAGCCGCCGGAGCCCTGCGCCTGGAGGCGCCCCTGCGTGGGCCACCGGGGGCCACTCTTCGCTCGGGTAAACGGGAAAGGAAATACCCCTTGTGGATTAAAATTAAAAATAAAATTCTGCTGGGGGCGAAGGAGGGAGGTGGGGTTTGCCTGCGCGCGTGTTGGACTCCGGAGAGCAACTCAGGAGCCCGCGCGGTCGTCGCCTCCCGGCCTGGCCATGGACTGGCGGGAGGAGGGAGCAGGGCGCCCGGGCTGCTCGGGCCCCTAGCCGGGCGCTCGCTCGCCACCGGCCCCGCTGCGGGCCTCTAGGGGACTGAGACGGTCTCTTCTTCCCCTGGACGGCGCCGGGGAGCGGAGGATCTGCGCTCCGGGTCTCCAGGATGTGCCCGTCTGAGATGGGGACGCTGTGGCACCACTGGTCGCCTGTGCTCATCAGCCTGGCCGCCCTGTTTTCCAAAGGTGAGGACGCCGCGGCCACCGGGGCCCGGGGACTAACTTCGTCTGGAGTGAGTGTGTGGGAGTGTGTGGAGGATGGGGGCGGCCGGGAGAGAGGGCTTGTGTGCAGGTGTGTGTGCGCGCGTGTGAACGTGCGCTCGTGCGGCAGCCAAGCTCCTCGGACGCCCCTTGGCCGAAGGTGCTTGTCCTGGAGCACTTGGGTGGGAGGCCTTAGGTGAGACTGCTGAGGAGCCGAAAGGAAAGGAAGGCTGTTTCCTGAAAGCCTTTTCTGTAAAGGGAGGGGGCGTGGGGACCCTTGGGAGGAAATGTGGCCTCTGGAGGGCCGAGCCGGCTGTCGGGGGAGGGGATTGAGATGACCAGGGAGATTTCTGGAATTTGGGGTTGACCTTCCCTGGTGGCACTGACCTATTTGGAAATAATTTTGGAGCACTCCTGTTGCATGGGAATACTATTTTGTCTATTATAGGCTGCCAAAAAATAATAGCCTGGCGGGCAGCTCTGAAGAAGGGGGCTGGGTTTCTTCAGGTCTGCCGCTGTGGAGGTTTGGGCACAGGGTCTGGCGCTCACCCTTCCGTAGGGTGCTGGGAGCAGCAGCGGCCCCGCAGGGTGCACGTGGAGTTTCAGCTACAAGTTGTGACCCGAGTTATCCCAGCGGAGCCCTGACTTGAAGCCATGTGTCAAGGCAGAAATTCCTCAATGTTCCCTCTTCTCTCCTGCCAGCATCCCTGTCTGTCATGGGAAGAGCAAGTTTGGAAGCTCTGGACGGTCATTCTTCCTTGAAGAGAAATGGTGTGATTTGTGCGGGAGATTCTTTCCATGATTGACCTGGGCTGTTTGTGTGTGGTTCCCCCACCCGTGCCCCTTTCCTGCAGATAGATACACTGGGAGGAGAGTGAAGCGTCTCAGCAGTCTCTAATACGTGCTGCAAGAACCCTGTACCCATATTTTTCTGCAAGGATTTTTGAGATGAGATCTCTCTCAGAAACTTCAAAGCCAATTATCATGCACAAAGTCTTTTAATTACATGAATTGTCTGTTCTCTGAGTTCTTCCAGAATCACTGAGGTTAGTTTGCTTTGGATCTGATAATAGATGAAGACAGTTCGAATGCCGAGTTCTGTGCTGGTTCGATTTAGAAAGAGGAATTTACATTCCCCCTACTTCCCTGTCTTAGAAGTGTGGTTGAAATGGGCTCATGTTTCCTAATTATGAGTTAGAACAATCCCTGGGATCAGAGCTTTCTGGATTTATAATGTGCACAGGAAACCAAAGAAAACGTTGATGAATTCAGTGAACCTGACTCAGGCAGACGTGATGTTAAAAAAACCAAAATCCACAGCAACAACAGCCCAGCATTTTTTTTTTTTTTTTTAGGTTGGTTCTCACTTGGTTTTATAATAGGTCTAGACTTCTTTGTGTTTATGCTGCAATAACAAGGTTGTATTAAGAAAGGTACAGAATAGCTTTGGAAATAGGACTTCACTATTGTGTTTTTTTCACTTAGGTACATAGGTCTGTTACTGATTTCTTTATTAGACTGAGAGTGTTGGAGAGAATTGTATTTCCCCTGATTCTTGTGAACTTTTTCAACTGGGAACACTGAACATGTCCTTAAATGAGGTACTGTGTGACGTGGAAGCCTCTTCACTAGGTGGCTAAACATTAGCATGTAAAATGTTTACGATAAGCCTAGCATATGACATATTTTGTGTGTTGAACTTAAACAAGTCAGCCAGACAGTTCAAAAGTGAATCAGTTCTGTGTGGAGACTTTGTACAGCAATTAGCAGAGTCTGAGCACATGGTAGATGATTCAGGATTAGTCACAATATGTCAAAGAACAAGAAAAAAATCAACACTCCTATTAGCAAATTGTATAAAATGGAATTTCATGATGCAGATATGATTTATAAATTCAGGGACAGGGCTATTCTTTTCCCAATGTATTCATATCACTTCCTTCTAAGATTCTCTGATCACTTGAAAGTTCTCACTCATCATGCAATCAAGTATGGACTCTATTGAAAAGGATTTTAATTGGAAGTAAACTCACAGACACACACACATACACACATACCCCAAAGAGCCTCATTTGTCTGGGGCTGATTGAAAAAGAATATTATCAAGTATTAAATATCTGTTTCCACATATTATCATTTTTACTGTACTGCCTTTCCAAATAGGAATTTTTGAATGAAACAAAATGCAGATTTTAATACCAGGTTAATATGCTTGAGCCTTACACGTTTATATTTCATGAGCAGAAAATGATTAGTCATAGAACAAACCCAACCTCTTGTAGATATTTTTTAAAAACGAATAAAAATAAAGTTTTGTTGCTTGTATTTCTATGGCCCTGGGACCTAGGAAGTATGGTATGACACACAGAGTTTCTCCAGCAGCCTTGTCCTACGGCCCCTAATTTTTCTGGAGAATGGCCTTAAATGTTTAAGGTCTAGCTTTGCTGGTAGCTTGATGTAGTTTGCAATGGTGCTAGCCTGCAGATGAGTTTTAATGCATTGCTATGAACTTTGTGGGAGGGGGCAGGTGTATGGAGGGTGGGCTGAGAAGAAAAATGGGCGAGGAGATTGGAGATGGGCAGAGGGCAAGGTGATGTTTAAATACAAATCAAGAGGGTTGCCACATTTAGATTGCTTGTTACAATCGTCACACGCATCCTTCCCAGTTATGTTCCCTTGCACATGCTGGTAAGAAAGACGCAGACGCTGAGAGACCTGTGACATTGCTAGCGGGGCTGCGGCAGTGTCGTGATCCCCGTGCCTAGGGCGGTGCTGGGCACATGCTCTGCCTGCTTCCAGCTGAGTGCAGCCAGTGGCCTGGGCAGTGGGCTTCTTGGAGCACCTTCCTGAAGCTACTTCCGTGTGTAGAGCTTCTGGCTTCTAATAATATGCTGAAATGGATGTTTATACTTGGTCATATTCTTTTTCAATCAGCCCCAGACAGTTTAGGCACTTTGCATTGTGTGTGTGTGTGGTGTGTCTGTGTGTTTACTTCCAATTAAAATCCTGTTAAATATAGTTCATATTCGATTTCCAGCTGGGTGAGAACTTTCAAGGGATCAGAGAATCTTAGAGGAGAGGTGATATGAATACATTGGGACATGAACTGAACTGTTCCTGAGCTTATAAATAATATCTGCATCGTGAAATTCCATTTGACACAATTTGTTGACACTGGGGTGTTAATTGGGTCAGAGTGAAGCTTCTGGGTAGGACAGCACCACCCCTTATTGGAGGAAGCTGTGGACCAAAAAGAGCCTCAAAGTATAGTGATAACTTCTTTAGGGGTCAAGGACTTTTTGGGAGAGGAAAGAATATCAGAAGGGAGCCAGTTAGTGGGGGAGAGAGAGTGACTTTTTACTTACATTCAAATTCTGTCAAATTAAAAAGACAAAGAATGAAGAGACCACTAAGTTTTGTTTTGTATGAATTAAAGAGTTAAATCAAAATGTGATTTTATTAAAAATATTTATGTGCATAGAAAGGTAGAATTCCAAGTTTGAGGATCTGTTTAACTTAGTTATATTCTAAGAGCCAAGAAAAAATGAGTAAACAACAACAATTTCAAAAATATTTTATTATAGAAGCTATGCTACACAATATTTAGAATTTATCTATCAATTTTTCTGTTAATCCAGGTGTTATCCATCTTTCCACCCATGCATTCACCCATCATCCCATCCACCCATCCATCCACCTGTTCATTCATCCATCCATCCATCCATCATCTACCCATCCATCCACCAGTCCATCCACCCGTCCATCCATCCATCCATCCATCCATCCATCCATCCATCCATCTACCTATCCATCCATCCATCCATCCATCCATCCATCCATTGCTCCATCCATCCATCCATCCATCCATCCATCCATCCATCCATCCATCATGCCTCCATCCATCCATCCATCCATCCATCCATCCATCCATCCATCCGTCCATCCTTCCATCTGTCTGTCCGTCCATCCATCCATTCATTCATCATTCCATCCATCTATCCACTCATCTGTCCATCTATCCATCTGTCATTTCATCCATCCATTCATCATTCCATCCATCTGCATATTCATTCAACAAATGTCAAAGGCCACATGCCTTCAGTGAACACAGAGCTCAGCAGGAACTATTTCCAAGTGTTGTGAGGACACAGGACAGGTACTAAAGCATCCTTATGTAGGGATGTTTAGTGCCAGTCATTCCTCTAGATGTCAAAGTGCCTCATACCATTGCTTCGTTGCTTTAAGTTGTAAGCTCAGACCTGGGCAGTTTCATCATTCCCCTCTTCCTTTGTTCCCTCTCCTTTCCTATTTCATAACAGTAACTGCCTTCTGAGCACCAACAATGCACCCCATACCATGCTGGGCACAGGGAGTACCACGGTGAGGAAAAGCACAGGTTGATATGGTTACTGTTCCTGGAGAACTTGCCATTTATAGGAGAGACAGGGGAACATGTGAATTACACAGAAAAACATAAAGTTAGCACTGTGGGTGTGCTCTGGAGCATGGAGTGAGTGTCTCTGGATGCAGATACTTTGGCAGTTGACTTAGAGTAACTGGGAAGACTCCCCTTGTCTGAAGGATGGGCTGGCGTTACCGGGTGGGCTGGGAGGAGTCAGGACCACCCAAGTGATCCACATAATCTCCCATCTTGAGTCCACCAAGAGACTGGGACCTGGGGACTCACGAGGCCAGTGTGGCCAAGATGGTTGGGGAGAGAGCCCTGTGGATTTTGGGACTGCGTGAAGGGAGACGAGAGAAAGTGCTGAGTAGAGCTGGGTGGGCAGAGGTCAGCATCCTCTTTCACCCCCAAAATTCTCCAAGTGGATGATGGATCCCACAGTCACTGTTTCATAAGCCATGTTGAGGCAGTTTGTCATTCTTTAAAGGTAGAGGGAGGGCAGGATGGATTTTGACTTCTACACAAAGTATGTATACATTCCCTGTGGCTGCTGTAACAGGTTGCCACAAACATGTGATTTAACAGAAGCACATTCCCTGCAGTTCTGGAGGCCACAAGTCCAAAATCAGCGTAACTGGGCTGAAATTGAGGTGTCTGCACGAGGCGCTGGGGGAATCCTTCCTTGCCTCTTCCAGCTCCTGGCGGTGGCTGCAGTCCTTGACTCGTGTGCAAGTGGCTTCAAATCTCTCCCTACCCCTCCTCATGTCACCTTCTCTTCTGTGTGTCTGTGTAGAAAACCTCCCACTGCCTCTCTCTTAGGAGGATACTTCGCATTTCAGGACCACCCAAGTGATCCACATAATCTCCCATCTTGACTTAGTCACGTCCCCTTTTAACATTTCCAAATAAGGTAACCAACATTCTCAGATTGCAGGGATTTGGATGGGAATATCTTTTGGGGGAGTGCCCTTCTGCCTTTCACAAGGTTGACATTCTACAACTATTTTCTGCCTCCTCTCCTAAATTTAAAGTTCTTCTGGGGGACAAAAAAATAGGTATTTTTCCTCTCTCTGATTTCTCTCCAGTATTTTTAGCTTTGTGCTTTGGACGTTGCAGGGGCTCAATACAATTTTTAACTGTGCTTCCAAGAGTGTGAAATATTGCTGGAGATCATTTACCTGACAGTGCAGTGGTTTGATGCTGCCTTTTCCAGTAATCCAGAGTGCTGCAGCAAACACTTTGGTCAATAATACCAGCTAATGTTTTGAGTAATTGTTGTATGGCAGGCACTGTGAGGAGTGACTTACGAAGATAATTTTTGTGAATTTGCAGATAAATTCAATGGGGTAGATATGTACTGGACCAGAAGTTGAAGTTCAGAGATGTTAAGTAACTTCTCCAAGTCATAGCAACATAAAAGACAGGCAGAGTCTGAATTCTGATGCCAGAACCCATACCCCTGGCCATTCTGCTGACTTCTGATAATTATATGGAATAACTAAAAACCAGGCGGTTTGTTAGGCAGAATTGTTACGTGGTGCCAGGCTTGCCAGGGGCTGAGTGCAGAGAGGTCTTGAGACCATTTTAGTTTTTAGCTCAAAGCCTGGTATACAGTTGACCCTTGATATTTGTTGAGCAAATGAATAAATGAACATCATGTTATTTAGTTTTCTCAGCCTTATTTTTTCCAGCAGCAATCAGAAATAACACCTGAAAGGGATTCAAATAGGGATTTATTTCCAAGACCACCAGGGAGGTTGAAGAGATTCTCTGATGGCATGGAATGGTTTGGTTATCTCCTAGGTCAGCTTCTTTTTTGTTTTTTCATTTTTATTTTCCTCCTCCCCCACCTCCCTAGGTCAAGCTTCTTAAAGAACTTGCAGACATGCCCAGTGGACTGTGTTCATGATCTGTTTATTCATTTATGTCACTAACATCTGTAGGGTCCTGGGCAGGGAAGACTAAGACATGGCCTCTGGTCTTCCAGGACCAAAAGCGTAGGTGGCACATTAGTGGTCTCTGGGAAATTATAAAGAATGAGGAAGAAGCATGTGGAATGAAGACACAGACTCTTCCTGTTTGCAGAAGGAGGATGCTTGATGCTGTGAACATATGCATTGTTGATTTTGATATTTGACGCCAGACCGCACGCTTGAATGAATTGTGGAAATGATATGGTGAGGCCTCTCACAAAACGAAGAGGAAACCAGCATGGATTTGTTGTGACATGGGACCAGAGACTCAGAATATTTTTAGATGACTTTGTCATTTATTTAAAAAAAAAAATCTGCTGTAGGAAGAATTAAGGGGTACATACAACAGTCAGAGGCCAGGTGCTTCCTTCACCTCTGTCCTTAAACATTGGCTTCAGGAGTCACCCAAGGTGCACCCCTCCATAAATTAAGAATTGATGGAGAAGGAAGGCCCTTGACCTTAAAAGTAAACAAACTTATGGCATGCATCTGAAAAGCGACTGAAGTACATAGTTTTAGAACAGATCAGTCAACAGTTATAAAGGTAAAAAACATGCTTTTGAAAGAGAACTCAAATAGCCACTTCTCCCTTAAGAAGTAAGTAAAGTTTATAAATAAAGGGAGATTCAGATGTACATTTGGAAAGACAAGAGGTTCCACTCTTAGGAAGCAAGTAAAGTATATAAATAAAGGGAGATTCAGATGTACATTTGGAAAGACAAGAGGTTCCAAAAAAGTGTTTAACTTTTAGTGACATTAAGTTATTCTTTTCACGAGTGTGACATTAAATGTTTATGTTTATGGGAATCTCCCTCTGCAGATTCACCAAGAAGATGTCTGTCCGATTTCATTGTTGTTATTTCTTTGTTTGCGTTTTGGACAGGAAAGCTATATTGGTAGATGGGAAGATGCTTCAGTGATAAAAGAGCCTGCCGAGACTCAAAGAGTGTTTCACAGGATATTGTGGCAATGAAGTATTTTGATATCAAAACAGGTGGTGACATTGTCCTGCCTGCTCACATTCCCTGCTGCCCTGGCCTCTCCTCTCTTGTGCAGATGAACACCTGGCAGCCACTGCCTCTTGGAACAGCAGAAGGCACGAGACAGGAAAGTCAAGGCTAAGCATGATGGCTCATGTCTGTAATCCCAGCTCTTTGGGAGGCCCAGGTGGGAGGATCACTTGAGGAGTCCAGGAGTTCAAGAGCAGCCTGGGCAACAAAGCAAGGCTCCATCTCTACAAAAAACACGCACACACACACACGCAAATGAGCCAGGTGTGGTGGTGTGCGCCTGTACTCCCAGCTAATCTGGAGGCTAAGTTGGGAGGATTGCTTAAGCCTAGATGGTGGAGGTTGCAGTGAGCTGTGATCATGTAATACACTCCAACCTGAGTGACAGAGTGAGACCCTGTCTCCAAAAAAAAAAGAGACAGAAAAATCAAATTCCTGACTTTTGATTTCAAAAGCTGGTATCCAGCAATAGAGAAAAGATTTGGAAGAACCTGTCTTCCCAGGCATATGGTTTCTCAGCCTTTCTCTTCTTCCTTCACTAAGTAAAATTTTTTTTTTAATAGGGGAAAGGGCAGGAGAATTTGGAGGGCAGCACAGATGCTGGCAGGCTTTTGAGCTGCTCTGTGCCACGTCACTCCAATGACAAATTAAAAATATACTAGATTGACTTCGTGAATATATTGGGAGAGCCACAAATGAAGACACTCTGTCCTAAATAGCCTGGAGAGGAAGCAGAAGGAATGTTTGTATGAGGTGACCGGGCAGCATGCCCGAGCATGGCTCAAGTAGCAGAATCTTTTCCTGGCAGCCAGGGCTATGCAGACATGGCTGAGGAAGCCCAATTGGCCCGAGGAGGCCTGGTGGTCAAGACCAGGGAGGCACAAACCATAGTCTGTGTGGACTGACCACAGGAGACCAGATGCCATTTGTACCAATCACAAAGCCCTCCTGGTTGTTGTGGTCACTCCGAACCTCTCAAAACTTAGAAGTGATCCCTGAAATCACTGGGTGGGGTGGGAGTGTGGCAGTATCTACAGAGCTTTGTTTTGCTACTGGATGGAATGTGGAATGAAGATAGAGATTTAAGTAATGTTACAAACAAATGAAGAAGTCTGTATTCAGTGCTTACTGACGCTGGGCGCTGGGATTAGCGCTCACCCCAGCCCTGTTGTCCACACAATGGTAACGTGTACCTGGGTGGTGCTATGCTCAGATGGTAGCAGATGGCGTGGTGTCAACCTTGAGCATGTTGCAAGGAGACCCCAGGACTCTGTCCCCAGCCCTGCCCAGGTGAACGTTTGTATCAGAGGTGGCTGTCCAAACAGATGAGCTACTTCGTGCAAACCTCAGAAGAGCAGCTACACAGAAGGGGTGCAGTGGTAAGGACGTTGCGTGGCAGAATTGTGACCAAAAGCTCACCTGAGATGACGACAATCTAACATGTGAGACAAAGGGGATATTGCAACATACTGAACGTAGGTCACACATGCTGACTTGGGAGGTACAAGAGAGAGGAGTTTGAGAGGAACGCGTGTAAAAAGACTCGAAGATTTGTATGAAAATAAGCTTAATAAGAGTTGACAGTCATGAAACTGCCAGAGAAGAAAAAAGAGAAACTACACCAACAAGGAAGGTGTGAGCTCTGTGGGGTGTCTTGTCAATGTATCTTATGGAAGCGGAAGCCTGGAAGGCCAGGAGCACTCATGAATAATCATAGTTTTATCACTATGGATGTGGAATATCCCCGTGCTTTATCCTGACTCCACACCATCGGGACTCTGTTACATGAAGCTTCAAGTTATCTTAAGAGACTCAGGAGTCCAGGGTTGTGCTGATTTTAGATGAGGCTGACCCAGGGGCTTTAAGGATCCCACCAGAACCTGCTTCATCTCTCTCTACCTTTCAGCCCCAGTCTGTTTCTGCTCTACTGGTGGATAGGCCTTGATATGGTTTGGCTGAGTCCCCACCCAAATCTCACCTTGAATTGTAATAATCCCCACAGGTCAAGGGTGGGACCAGGTGGAGATAATTGAATCATGGGGGCCGTTTCCCCCATACGCTCTCATGGAGTGAATAAGTCTCACAGGATCTAATGGTTTTATAAATGGGAGTTCCCCTGCACACGCCCTCTTGCCTGCCACCATGCAGGCTGTGCCTTTGCTTCTCCTTTGCTTTTTGCCGTGATTGTGAGGCTTCCCAGCCATGTGGAACTGTCGGTCCATTCAACCTCTTTCCTTTATAAATTACCCAGTCTTGGATATGTCTGTACTGGCAGCATGAGAACAGAATAATACAGGCCTGGGACAGTGATGGACCAATGACTTCATGCCCGGCCTCATCTGATGCTGGTGGGGATCAGTGACGGCTTCTTTCCCATTGCTGTGGACAAGCCTCGGGATTAGCTCTGTAGGGCGTGGAAATCCTGCTCCCCTTTGATCCATCCACTGAGGGATGGGAAGGTCTGGAGCAAGGGTCAAGTGCCCCATGACAGGAGGGCTGGACCCAGGGCAGGACCAGGTGTGGTTTCCAGATGTGTGAGTGAAGGCTGAACAGAAAATAGGGCTGCTGTCTCGCTGGCTCAGTTCACACAATTATAATTTATAGGACAAATAAAGTATTTTCACCATATTGCATTGGCAATGGATGGATGATATCCAATCCAGAGAGTTGTGCTACATTGGTCTCCTTATGCTGAAGGGGAAAAATGGAAAATTTTAACTCATTCAGAAAATGAGAAACCTAGACCCCTTATCATAGTAAGTAATATTGAAGAAACTCCATGAGTTTGACTTGGAAAAGCGATGACTTCTTTTAACTACAGACATGTGTCTCTTTTGAAAGAAGGATGTGCCTATCTCTGTGGCTTCAGGTAGCAGAAGCAGATCCAGCCAGAACACCAGAGGAAGGTCCTGTGAATGAATGGAAGCTGAGCAGGGTGGGTGGGGTGGGGAGGGTGGGAGAACTTCTCACTCAAAAGAAATCATAATCCTGATTTTTATTATCATTGATGGAATGCTCATTTTAGGCGAGGCAGGGTTCTAAATGTTGTACTCTCATTCACTCATGAAATCCTCACCACCATCCTTTCAGTAGCAGCATCTCCATTTTACAGAGGCAAAAATTGAGGCACAGGAATCTGAAATAACTAGCCCAAGTCAACAAAAAGGAGTCCTTAGGCCAGGTGCGGTGGCTCATGCCTGTAATCCCAGCACTTTGGGAGGCCAAGGCAGGCGGATCACGAGGTCAGGAGATCGAGACCATCCTGGCTAACACGGCGAAACCCCGTCTCTACTAAAAATACAAAAAATTAGCCGGGCACGGTGGCAGGCACCTGTAGTCCCAGCTACTTGGGAGGCTGAGGCAGGAGAATGGCGTGAACCCCGGGGGGCGGAGCCTGCAGTGAGCCGAGATCACGCCATTGCACTCCAGCCTGGGCGACAGTGAGACTCTGTTTCAAAAAAAAAAAAAATAAAATAAAAAATAAAATAAAATAAAATAAAAGCACAGACATTAGCTGGGCGTGGTGCCACATGCCTGTAGTCCAGCTACTCAGGAGGCTGAGGCAGGAGAATCACTTGAACCCGGGAGGTGGAGGTTGTAGTGAGCCGAGATCATGCCACAGCACTCCAGCCTGGATGACAGAGACTCTGTCACAAACAAACAAACAGAGTCCTTAAACAGCTGCCGTTATGCATAAATCAGGCCACTTCGTGAGTGTGTCCATTATGAACGTGTCCAAGCAAAGACCACAAAGGCATGGATGGCCCAGGGTTCTGGGCTCCTAGGAACAAATTGTAGCATCTCCAACACGGCTACTTGTAGCCATAAATGATGGGGAGATGATGTGGCCTGCCTGTATAGAGATTGTGTTTTAGTTAAGTAGTTCCTATGGTCAGGGGAAAAAAAATCCAAATTTTACAGTTATGCAAGTGCATTTATGGAAGGTATAGAATGTCCATAAAGGTAGTAAGAAAAAACGAGGAGGAGGAGAGGGAGGAGAAGGGAAGAGGGGAGGAGAAAAAGAAGAAGAAATATCCTTCGGCCCATCTGTTCACTCAGATCAAGCCAGAAAAGCAGAAAGCTAGGCAATTTGACTCTCGTAAAATTCTTTAAATTTAATTATACTTTGGCATGAGGTTATTAGACAGTATTGAGTGATAGTCAAGAAAGATGGGTAGAGATGTTTTAAGAATATTGTCTATTAAACATAGATTTTTCCTCTTCTAGGACACGTTGGAGAAAATTTTCTTGGGCCTTAGTGTCAGGAGAAAAACAGCTGCATTAATCCTGGGAAATCATTTATACTTTATCCAATGAGCACTGTGAATTTTATAAGTGGTCACGTGTTTAGCTTTGCGTTAACTTCTAGGACCCTCAGAGCTAAATTTGCTGTTTGTAAGGATGGGCATTTAAGACAGGCCTCCTGTGAATAAGTTTTTTCCTTGGCTTTATTTTATTTTTCTATCCTTGTTCTGTCTGTTTTCTTGCCTTCTTAATTTATCCCATTGCATTTATTTTTTGTGAGCTACTTCAAATTATGTTTGAAATGAGAAGTAAAAAGAAATGATTTCCCTACCCAAAGATGACTGCTTCACATTTTGATATATTTCATTCTAGTTGTTTTTCTATGAATTTTTAAGCCAGTTTTGTTCACTCTGTGTATGGTACCTATAATTTGTTTTCAACTTTTTTGAGTTCATGTGTTTACATAAGTATTTCCTCATGTTTAAAAATGTATCGTGAGTATAAATTTAATGTCTGTATCGTGGCTTCAAAGTTTCTATGTTTGCTGGACAATTACATAATTTATACTTTTCTACTATTATAAGAAATAGTTATCTTTGTGCATAATTTAAGTTTTGAGTTACTTCCTTAGATAGACTCACAGTTACTTAATCTCTGGGCCAAAAAAGTATGAGGAGAGCTTTTGCTGCCAAGTGCTTTCCTGAAAGGGCTGCACCATTTTGCACAGATATTAGCCAGATTTGAAAGTGTCCAGTCTGCTGAACCTGATGCTCTTAGCTATGGCAAGTGTCAATTTCTGCTGCACCCAACAGCAGTCACTCAGTGCTTCTGTATGCCTAGAAAACTATTCAAAAGTCTTGCTCTTTGATGATGTTGCTCTCAAGGCCCCAGAATTCTGTTTTGGTCAAAGTGTAGTCCTTTGCCCCGAGATGAGTTGGCTCTTGAGGGGTGAGGGATTAGAGTGGATGAGGTCATTGAGTCTGATCAGTGAGGAGGACCCAGAATTGCGTGCAGCAGTTTCTTCCAGGTGTGCTTTCTGAAGTGGGCCCCAGTGAGAGGACGTCAGTGGACAGACGACGTGGAGGTAAAGAGACTTTGGCTTCACGGTTATGAGGAAGAAGAAGGTGCATTTAAAGATGGAATGGCAAGGGTGCCACCAAGTCACCAGGGAAGAGGAAACTCCTCTAGGACCTGCTGTTTGGGCGTCGCTGTTATCAAGCAGTCAGAGCAACAGGTTTCTCTATATTTTCATCCGGAATGAGAGTTCCCTGATTCGGTGACCTCCATGGAATTCGGGAGGCCCCTGCTGCCTTAATGCCTGCATGAGACTTTCACGTTCAGTCCTAGGATCTATTTGGTTCGAGTATTTTATCTTCAATGGGAAACATCAGAGGTATAAGGAACCAAGCGAATGAATCTATTTATTCAATCATTTTGAGGACAAATTATAAACGTACTATGATAGGCTCTGAGGATATAGAGATGAATGTGAGATTAACTCTGCCCTCATGAGATTAGAGTCTACTGGGGGAAAATGAGGCACGGAGAGTGATAAATATCTCTGGCAAGCTGTATAATACAGCTGCAGAAGAATTTGCTGATTGCATGATGTGAGGAAGGACTGACATTTCTGGCTTTCGTGTAACTCTTTAGAAATCTCTTTTCCATGATTGTGCTTCTTCTGTGTTGGCCGTGGTCTTCACTGCTGACAACAGATCCCACTGTGGTAGAGAGTTTTATTAGAGCATAGGAGGTAGCAGCTAGACTCCTTGTGCACCAGGGAGCCAGGGTTGGGTGCCGGGAACACCAGCAGCAGCCAGTGGGAACTCCCAGCCACAGTGTGTTCCTGTTCTGGCCCCAATCTCAATAGTACCATTGCCTTCCTTTCAGCACCGATGGTATAGGGCCTGGCAGGACCACCCGTAAATAACCAAAGACAGCCCTCTAGAATATGTAAGCAGGGCTCATCCCATGTGAAACCGTGGCCTCATGTCACTCACTGCCCTGCTCCATGTTCCAGATGGATGCACCTGCTCAACAGGACCCAGGCCAGGCCAAAAACCCAAAATCCCTGCACATCCAATTTATAGGACTGGAGCTTCTTTGATTCAACGAGTCACTCCAGAAGGGACCTAGAACTGGTGTTCTGTGTGCCAATCTGCATACTCACAGAAATACTCATCTTATTAAAGGTGATTTTTGATACTATTGACCTTGCAAAAAGCCATGTTAGAATATCTCATACATGGCATGTTTCTCTTCTCATGAGGCTTCTAGGAAAGGATGCAAGGATCCTAATTTTGTGTTGCTCACATTCCCTTTCATGATACTGACAGATGCATACTCAGTAAATGGTTGATTTGGTTTTGATTTTTCTGGATAGGTTGTTACTTTTCTTTTTTTTTTTTTTTTTTGAGACGGAGTCTCGCTTTTTCACCCAGGCTGGAGTGCAGTGGCGCAATCTCGGCTCACTGCAAGCTCCGCCTCCCGGGTTCACGCCATTCTCCTGCCTCAGCCTCTCTGAGTAGCTGGGACTACAGACGCCCGCCACCACGCCCGGCTAATTTTTTTTTTTGTATTTTTAGTAGAGACGGGGTTTCACCATGGTCTCAATCTCCTGACCTCGTGATCCGCCTGCCTCGGCCTCCCAAAGTGCTGGGATTACAAGCGTGAGCCACCGCGCCCGGCCTAGGTTTTTACTTTTCTAGCATTTCAAAGTATTCTTTGTGTTTCTTTGAACTGGAGGCCCTCAGGAGGAAGAACTGTTCCTTTTTCTGTCATCCCGTAGGCCTCTGGACTACCGTCCTGGTCAGCATTGAACAGATGCTATGAAGAAAAAAAGCAAAGCAGATCTTCCGTTACAAGGATCTTTCTTTAGAATCTGAAGCAAACTATAAGATAATGTCCAAGAAACTGTGGATTAAATGGAAGAGTTCCAGCTCCTTTCATGGATTTAAGGAAAACTTTTCTAATAGTATTTTAGTAGCAGGTGAAAAGGAAATTCTCAAATTGCCTAAGGGGTACATTAGTTAGGCCAGGTTGGCTGTGCTGCAGGAACAGGTAATGCTGGCGTCTGGTGGCTTAATATGGGAAAGGTTCATTTGTTGTTCACTCAGAGTCCAGGGCAGCAAAACTGGGGAAAGGAGGGTTCAAGGACCATGTAGGATGCATTTAACATCCAGATTTGGAAATGGCTCCATTACTTCTGCCCACATCTCATTGGCTGGCACTCGGAAACGTGACTTCCATCCAACTGCAGAGAGGACTGGGGAACGTAGAAGAACACATAGGTATCTGGTCAGCACTACCAGTCAAAAGGAAACGTATTTGTTCACGTAACTGAGATTCTGGGGACAAAAGTGGCATCAGGCAAGGCTTGATCCAGGTGCTCAAGTGAGGCCCTACAGACCTAGAATCTCTTAGCCGTCCTTCCTGTGTTCTATTCAGATACTCTCCCTCATTTAGACAAAATGGCTTCCTAGCTCAGAATTACACCTTATCCTAACTTTAGTAAAAAGAAAGAATGTTTCTCTTAGTTCCATCAAAGCTCTGGGCCTGCCTCTTATAGGACCACAATGCTCCTTGGGACCTCCCTGAATCAGTCACTGTGGCCAGAAGGATGGGCTAGTTATGATGACTGGCTTAAACTTAGGCAATAAATAAATAGAACTGGCTCACTTTAGAGCCTGGAGGGAGTCCCTACCTGAATCACGTGGTATGAAAGTGGGGGAAGAGTTATATTACAGAAAACAAGTTGGGACACTGTTACCAAAGAGAGGGTAGTGGGTACTGGGTGGTTAACAGGGCAGCAACAGTCCACCCTTAGGGCTGTTAGAATTTTTTTTTTTTAAACGGAGTCTTGCTCTGCTGTCCAGGCTGCAGTGCAATGGTGTGATCTTGGCTCACTGCAACCTTTGCCTCCTGGGTTCAAGTGATTCTCCTGCCTCAGCCTCCTGAGTAGCTGGGACTACAGGTGCGTGCTACCATGCCCAGCTAATTTTTCTTTATTGTATTTTTAGTAGAATGGGGTTTCACCATGTTGTCCAGGCTGGTCTTGAACTCCTGACCTCAGGTGATCCTCGTGCCTCGGTCTCCCAAAGTGCTGGTATTACAGGTGTGAGCCACCGCGCCCAGACAGGGCTGTTATAATTTTTAATCTAAGATTCAAATATTCAAATTTTCCCTAATATTTAACCAAAAAGAGGGCTTTATGTTGTTGCCTCGATGGTGACTTGAGTAGAATTTTACCCTCCTGGAGAAGTTACTCTATCCTTTGGGTGTTTGTGTATATGAAATGTAAGCTTTTGTTTTCAATGATTGTAATTTTTCAGAGTCCTTAATTAGATGTAAAAACTATGCACAATGGAAATTACTGTTGTGATTAAATATTTGCATTATGTGCTGTTAAAAGCAAGCATCCAAACACACAATTGCTTGTTTTACAAGCATTCAGTATTTTGAAATGTGAGATCAGTAAAACTACTGAGAATTCTATTGAAAGAGAGAGAACAACTCAAATAATATTATTTACATTTTCAGGGGAACAGTGTCAACAATAGGAGGGAAAACAGTGATTTTGAGTACAGCTATGTTAAAAAAAATCCCAGCTTACAAATGAGTTCTGCCTTATCTTGTTAAGTTCTGCATATCTGATTCCAATAAAGAGTTTTTGCTTGATTTACTTAATTAGGGAGAATACATTAGGGCGTTGTTTTTTGCCTGTAGTTTGGATAAATGCAACCCTAAAACAATGAGGAAAATGATTTCCTAGATATTCTGATATTATAGATAGCCTGATATTTAAACTTTGGAAAGAACAAAAACTTGCAGCTTGCATTTGGACCAAATGTCACATTTTTTACTATCTTAAAGTAATTTTCCTAGAATTGTTTGCATGTGTTAAAGAGATTTTTGATAGGAAAAGGAAACTATTATTAATATTATTCTTTTATAATTTAAAATTAAAGTGGTGCCATGTGAATCAAAAGGGTAGGAACCGAAGCTTCGCAGCAGTGGAGGCTATGGGGCAATATGTGTTCAACAGATAGAGAAGAAAATTTTATTTTGTCATCCGGTTTCTTTATGTGCTTTGATGTCAGAGGTGTGGTTTGTGATTGACAGACAATGTCAAGTGTTATACTGTGGCTTGCAAATATGTTTAATGTGGCTGCACTGTGAATGTCTTGTCAATATTTTGAAACCAGGGGATTTTCATAAAAGTGGATTTTTCTGCTTCTCTGGAGGTAGGAGCAGCACTAGCCTGGGATTGCCACGTGTGAGTAATTCACTCCAGCTGAGCAGCTGCCTCCACGGTAGACACGGAGGGGCGGGCGGTCTGCACAGGCTCCACTCCTCCTGCCAGTGCTGGTTTTATGTTTTCCCCTGATTACTGATCGCTGGGTTTTAACTCATGCGTTTCTTAGAGTGGAGAAATAGTTCTCTATACTCAGATCTCTTTCAAAAGTAGGGAAATGAAATACAAGAGTGTATTAGTCTGTTCTCACCTGCTATGAGGACGTACCTGAGACTGGGTAATTTATAAAGGAAAGAGGTTTAATTGACTCACATTTCAGCATGGCTGGGGAGGCCTCAGGAAACTTACAATCATGGCGGAAGGCCAAGCAAACATGTTCTTCGTATGGCAGCAGCAAGGAGAAGTGCCCAGCAAAGGGGAAAAAAGCCTCTATAAAACCATCAGATCTTGTGAGGACTCACTATCAGGAGAAGAGCAGCATGGGGGTAACCACCCTCATGATTCAGGTACCTCCCACCGGGTCCCTCCCACGACACATGGAGGTTATGGGAACTACAGTTCAACATGAGATGTGGGTGGGGACACGGCCAAACCATATCAAAGAGTGCCCTGTGTTTCTTGACTCCTAAGAGCTTCCCTCATTTGTGTGGTCTCCCTGGCCTTGGCGATGCATGACAATACCAAGTTATTTACCTTCAGTGTGAAGGATTGTTTAATGATCTGTTACGTTATTTATGTAGATCAATGCTGTTTAAACTACCTTATATGAATGGAGGGGTGATGCAAAGACCTTCCAAGGAGTTTGGGAATGGGGATGTTTTGAAGGGAACTTGTTTTACATCCTTAACTTCTGTATATTTTCTGATATTCTGTATATTTTATGATCTGTCCAGGTTAATTCAAAATCACCTGTTCATCCTGTTTCTCTCTCTGTCTCTCTCACACAGTTCTTTGATTTTACAATAGGAAGACCCTTCTCTTCCATCTCTGGTCTTACTATGATTCATTCCCCTCAGATGTAAAAGCCTCCACAGTTGCAAAAGTACAATTAGACAATTCCTTTAATCAAGGAGCTTAACACTACCATCCCATAGCCCATTAAGAGATACATTTGCAATCAAAAATACTTTTTATCTTAAAAGGTATTTATTAAAATGTGTTATATATATGTATTTACCTTTCATTGTTTTGATTGTGTAACAGTCATAATTGTAATGACACCAATCCAAAGAAATTTTTGAATAATAAGAATCTTACAGTGAGAAGAAACTTTAAAAAGTTTAAGTTCAATATATAACCATACATTTTTGTTGTAAGAAGACATAATAAGGTAATGGACAGCTACTTTCAAGGTTATTACATTAGGTTAAAATTCTGTGAAATAACTGGAATGGAAACATGAGTTCAAGGAGAAAATGGAACAAAGTAACATTTCTTATTAGTGAAGAGTTTTTCATGGGTTTTATAAGTGGATGGTGGTGGGTGTCAAGCCATTCTGTTATTTATATTCCAATGGATACATTTAAAAGACTGATGTAACAGTTTCATTTTAAAATGTCAAGATTTACAATACACTAGAAACTTCATCCTTAGCAACTGTTGAAACTGGATGAAAAATATTAGATACCACTTTTGAAATGTGCAAGTGGGTACATAGTTTAAAAAGTTTTCTATTAGGAGTTGCAGGAGCAGTCATGTGGGAAGACCATTGTTTTTAGAAGAGTGGTTCTCAGCCTTGGGTACACATTAGAATCACTTCTAGAGCTTTGTAACAGTCCAGTCAGTGCCTGAGCCACAGTGTAGACCAATGACATCAGAATATGCCAGGATCAGATCCAAGCATTGGTAGTTTTCAAAGCTCCCAAAGTGATTCTGATATGCAATCAAGGTTGAGAACCCTGGAGCAGGTCCTTCAAGGGAAGCCATCTGTCTGTGTGTACAAGGGTTGAGGCAGTGATTCTGAACTCTGGCTACACATTAGACTCACATAAGAAGATGAGTGGAGAGGGTCAGGCTAATTGAAGTATAATTTGCATAGAATAAAATTCCCTCTACTATTGAACAGTTCTATGAATTTTGACAAGTATATATAGTCTGGTAACCATTACCAAAATCAAGATAGAGAACACTTCTGTAGCCCTTGAAAGTTTCCTCTTGCCCCTTGATAATGGGCCCCTCTCTTTTTCCTTATCCCCTGGGAACCACACATCTGATTCTGTCCCTATAGTTTTGTTTTTTCCAGAATGTTAAATAAACTGTGTCATACACTATGTAGCCTTTTGGGTTAGGCTTACTTCACATTGCCTAATGCATTTAATATTCTTACAGGTTGTTGGTATGCTGGTAGTTCATTTCTTTTTATTACTGAGTAGTATGCCATGGTATGGTTGTACCAGAGTTTGTTTATCCATTAGCTATATGAAAGATACCAGAGTGGTTAGTATTGGTTGTTATGAATGAAACCACTATAAGCATTTGTGTGCAGGTTTTGGTGTAAACATATGCTTTCATTTCTTCGTAGGTACGTAGGTAAATACCCAGGGATGACATTGCTGGGGTCACATGAGATGTGTGTGTTTAACATGATAAGAAACCGCCAAACTATTTTGCAAAATTTGGCATTTCTGCCAGCAATGTGTAAGGTTCCAGCTGTTCCACATTCTTGCCAACACTTGATATTTTCATATTGTAATTTTATTGTAGCCATTCTAATACATGTGTAATGGTACTTCATTGTAGTTTTAATTTGCATTCCCCTAATTACTAATGATGTTGAGTGGCATTTAGTGTGATTATTTGCCATCTGTAGATGTTTTTGGGTAAAATATCTGTTCAAATCCTTTTGCTATTTTAAAATTGCCAAATAATTTGGGTGGTTTTACTATTCAGTTTGGAGAATTGTTTGTTTATTTTGTAGACAAGTCTTTAAACCATATACATGATTTGAAAATATTTTGTCTCAGTCTATAGCATGTTGTTTATTTTAACATGTCTCTTGCAGAGACTTTTTATTTAGAAGAAATCCAGTTTAGCTTCTTTTCTATTATGTAACTGATATTGCCATATCTTAGAAGTCTTTGCCAAACCAAATGTCATAAAGCATTTCTTTTATGTGCTTTTTCCTTAAGTTTAATAGTTGTGTCATTTTGGGCAACATAGTGAGACTCCGTCTCTACAAAAAATTAAGAAATTAGCCAGGCATAGTGGTGTATGCCCACAGTCCTAGTTTCTTGGGAGGCTGAGGTGGGAGGATTGCTTTAGCCCAGGAGGCTGAGATTGCAGTGAGCTACGATTGAGCCACTGTGCCCCTGCGTGGGTGACAGAGAGAGATCCTGTCTCTAATTTTATAAACATTGTTATAGATTTTATTGCATTGAGGTCTATAATCCAATCTTGGTTAGTTTTTGTGTATGGTGGGGTGTATAGGTCAATATTCACTTTTATTGCGTTTGAGTATCCAGTTGCTCTGGCATAATTTATTGTAAAATTTGTTATTTCTCTTTTCAATCGACTTTACATTTTTGTCAAGGTTGTCTGACCGTATATGGTAGATATACTCTGAACTCTTTTTTGTTCCCCGATGTATGTCTCTGTCTTTTCATCAATACAACATTGTCTTGATTAATTTTCGTTATAAGACATCTTGAAATGCTAATCAGATACGTGAAACTTTTAACTTTATTCTTGTTCAGAAATGTTTTGTCTATTCTAAATCTTTTGATTTGAAATGAAATTTTGGAACTAGCTTGTGAATTTCTAAAGCAAATAAAAACAAAAATATCTTGCTGGGATTTTGATTGGAATTGTATTGAACCTGCAGAAAATCCACCTTAATGATAATGAGAACTGCCATCTTAATAATGATCGGTTCTGTAGTTCATCAACATGGTATGTCTGACCGTTTATTTAGGTTTTCTTTGATTTTTATCAGCACTGTTTTAGTTTCAGCCTACAGATGCTGCACGTAGTTTTTAGATTTCTACTGGTCTTCCAGATTTTTGGGTGCTTTTGGGAATAATATTCTTTAAAAAATTTGAATTTATAATTCTTTATTGCAATTTTATAGATATGCAATTGAGTTTTGTATATTGACCTTATGTGTTAAACTCACTTGTTTTAGTAATTTGTTTGAGAGACATCTGTTAATGTTTTGCATGTATGACCATGTCATTTTTGAATATAGTTGTGTTTCTTGCTTCTCAGTCTTTATGTCTGTCCATACCCCTCCTTCTTTCCCTTTTCCCTGTCCCTTGTGTATTGCACTGGCCAGGGTCCCCAGAACGATGTTGAATAAGTGTGGTGAGGGCATACATCTTTTCTCTATTCCCAAACTTAGGGGAAAGGCATCACATTTTACAACGTTAAGTATGATGTTAGTTGTAGGTTTCTTTTAGATGCTTTTTGTGAAAATGAAGAAGTTATGCTCTGTGGCTAATTTGCTGAGAGTTTTTTTTCATAAACAGGCATTGAACCTTGCCAGATACTTCTATTGCACCAATTGCCATGATCATCTGATTTTTCTTCTTAAAAGCAATGTTATGTGTGTTTTCAATTGACATATAATAATTGTACATATTTATAGTGTACATAGTGATGATTCAATACATATAATATATGGTGATCAGATCAACATAATTAGCATATTTATCATTTCACATATTTATGATTTTTTGTGTGTTGGGAGCATTTAATGTCCTTCTTCTAGCTATTTTAAATTATATATTATTGTTAACTAGTCATCTTACAGTGGTTTAGATAGCTAGAACTTACTCCTGACTTGTCTTAGTAAGCCGGGTGATGTGGTGGATGACACTGATTTATTTTCAAATATTGGACTATCCTTGTTTTTCTTGTCAAACCCAATTTAGTGATGGCATACAATTCTTTTATATATTGATATATTTGATTTGCTAATATTTTGTTGAGGGTTTTTCTGTCTAAATTCATGAAATAAATTTGCTGTAGTTTTCTTTTATACACTGTCTTTGTCTACTTTTGGTATCAGGGTACTATAGGCGTCATAAAAGACATGAGGCATATTTCCTTCTATTTTCTGGAAGAGACTACACATTTGGAGCTAGAACTTCTTTAAATGTTTGATTTACATTGTCTGGTGAAACCATCTGGGTCTGAATTTTTTTTTTTCAGACGCTATTAAGTTGTAAATTCAATTTCTTTGATAGTTTCAGAGTATTCAAATGATCTACTTCATAGTGGCTGAATTTTGTTAGCTTTTTCCTTTTAATGAATTGGTTCATTTTATCTACATTGTCAAATAGATAGAAATAACATTGTTTATAATATTGCTTTATTAGCCTTTTTGTAGTTTTAGATCTTAGTGATAATTCCCTGTTTCACTCCTGTTATTAGCAATATGTTTCTTTACTCTTTTTTTCTCGGTCAGTCTGGCTAGAGATTTATGAATTTTGGCTGTTAGCTCAAAGAGGCAGCTTTTCATTTCCATTGATTTTTCTTTATTATTTTGTTGTTTTATTGATTTCTGCTCTAATACTATTTTTTTCTTTGAGTTTGACTTTGAGTTTAATTTTCTCCTCTTTATCTTGCTCTTTATGTGGAAGATGAGATCAGTTTTTGAGACTTTTCTACTTACATCAGTTTCTAATAGTATAAATTTTTCTCTAGGAACTCTTTTATCTGTGTCCTAATGTCCCTTATAACTTCCTTATGATTCATGTTATTTAGATATTTGTCGTAAATTTTCAGATGTTCGGGGGATTTTCTAGACACCTTTCTGATATCCATTTTTAGGTGAATATCATTTTGGTCAGAGACTATACTTTGTAGGATGTTAATGCATTTATATTTTTTGAGTTTTTTTCAGTTTTCCAGAATGCAGTCTACCTTGCTCAATGCTTGTTGTGCTCTTGAATAGAATGCTGTTTTGTGCTGTTGTGAGGAGTGCTCTGTAAATGTCAATTAGATGAGTTGGTTCATACCAGATAGTCCATATTCTTATGAATTTTGTTTATGTACATTTTCTATTACTGAGAGGAGTACCTCTTCAACATTGCTGTAATAACTATGGATTTTTTGGTTTCTCTTTATGGTTCTGTGAGTTGTGGCTGAATGTATGTTGAAGTTCTGTTGTTAGTTGCATATACATTTAGGATTGTTATGCATTCTAAGTGTATCGACTCCTTTATAAATATGTAATATCCTTTTCCTCCAGTGTTATTGGTTATTTGGAAGTTTATTTTTCTTATATTATTAATACAACTACTTCAGTTGTTTTTTGAATTGATGTTCGCTTGGTGTATTTTCCCTATCCTTTGATTTTTAACTAGTTAATGTCTTTATGTTTATAATGTGTTCCCGTAGACAGCGTGTAAATGGGCGTTACTTTATACTCATTCTGACAATCTGTATTTTTTAATTGGTCTTATTAAGCAATTCTCATTTCATATAATTTTATATATGTTTGGATTTACATCTACCATCTTCCTAGCAATGTTTTGTTTGTTCTATCTGTTCTTTGTGGCCTTCTGGCATCCCCCTTTCCATTGCATGATTCTTAGAATATGGTTAATAACTCTATTTTATCTCTACTAATGGGCTATTATTTATCTTTTAAAAAATTCTGCAGTGGTTGCCATAGGGTGTTGAATACGGGCCTTTAATTGATCACAATCTAATTTCTGAGCAATAGTACTACTTCACATGTGCTGTGATCACCTGCCAACTGCATATTCCAATTCCTCTTTCCCACTTTTGGTTTTACTGATGCCATTTATTTTATTTTTGGGCATGCTATAAACCCACAATACATTGTTGTTATTTTGGCTTCATACAGTTATTTTTAGAGCAATTCAAGATAAGAAAAAATGGATTGTATATCTCCCTACATTTTCATCACATCCGGAAGTTTTCAGTTCTTTATGTAGATTTGCATTTCTGCCTGTAACACAGTCTTTCTGTCTGAAGACTCTCCTTTAACATATCTTGTATCAGAAGTCTGATGGTTATGCATTTTCAGTTTTTACTTTTCGGAAAATATTTTTATTTTACCCTCATTTTTGAGAGCTGTTTTTACTGGGTATAGAATTCTGGGTTGATGATTTTCCTTTCAGTACTTTAATGATATCTCTTCATTGCCTTCTGGCTTGTATAGCTTCTGACAAGAAGTCTGCTGAAATTCTTTTCTTTGTTGTTTTGTGTGTAATGTGTCTTCTTGTTGCTGCCCTCAACAGTTTCTCTGTTTCTTTTTTAGAAGTTTAAACATGATGTGTCAAGATGTCTCTTAAAATGTATTTATCCTGTTTGGGATTTGCTGAACTTCTGGGGTCTGTGGTTTGAATCTTTTGTGACTTTTGGAAATTCGTCACGTTTCCTCTTCAGATAGCTCCTCTTTCCTGTTTTCCTCTCCCCTCCTGTTGGAATTCCAGTTGCATGTACACTAGACTCTTTCATATTGCCTCAGAGGGTCTTCAATGCTCTGTTGCGTTTGTTTTCTCAGTTGTCTTCTTTTTCAGTATTTCCATTTTAATAATTTCTTATTGACCTACTTTCCTACCACTGATTCTGTTCATAGTCATTTTTAATCTATAAATCAGCCCATTGAAGGTATTCTTCATCTCTGATGGTGAGTTTTCATGATTGTATTATTTCTAGAATTTCTGCTTGGCCTTTTCTTAGTTTCTGTGGCTTTGCCAAATTCCCCCATCTAGTTTCAGAGTTGTCCACATTTTCCACCATCGTCTCCAGGCATGGCACCTGGAGTCTCTTCCTCTTGCTGCAACTGAGCCATTACTCACACTTCTTCTCTCTTTGCAGGACTCTGTTTTTCCTTTGATTTCACGCTAATTGGTTTCTCTGCAACTTCAGCTCTTTGATGTGTTCAAGAAACTTTATTATTTTGTAGTTTATCCCACTGTTGTTGTGTTAGGATGAAAGTGATACTTTTTCCAATTCTCGGCATCTTACACAAAACCTTTTAATAAACATTGTTTTCAGCCAGCAGACCCAGAGATTCTGATGTATTTGATTTGAGGTGGGACCCCAGTCTGTTTTAAAAATCTTCCCATCTGACTGTCATGTGTAGGACCGAGGCACAGACTTTGTGGGGAAGTGAGACTGTGATCTAGGAAAGGAACACAAACTCTGATGTTTGGGATTGATTTTATGATATTTATTTCCCTAGTGGAGTTTTTTAATATATCACTTGGGGCCTAACCAGGAAAATAGAATGCATTTCATGTATTTCCATCACAGAGAATTTGGTAAAATAAATTGGTTCTACAAATGATGAAGAAGCTATGTGTCAAACGGTGGAAGGGGAAGAAACAGAGAATAGCTACAACAGGGAGCTGCTGCCCTCTCTAGGCTGGAGGGCAGAGGGAGGAGATGGTGTTCCCAGGGTCCAGGTGCCAAGACAGGTGTATCCTGCAGGTGCTTCCAAGAAGCAATCTGTAGGCCGAGTATAGCGGCTCACACCTGTAATCCCAGCACTTTGGGAGGCCGAGGCAGGTGGATCACTTGAGGTCAGGAGTTCAAGACCAGCCTGGCCAACATGGTGAAACCCTCTCTGTACTGAAAATACAAAAATTAGCTGGGCAGGCGCCTGTAATCCCGGCTACTTGGGAAGCTGAGGCAGGAAAATCATTTGAACCTGGGAGGTGGAGGTTGCAGTGAGTTGAGGTCATGCCACTGCACTCCAGCCTGGGCACAAAGCAAGACTGTGTCTTTAAAAAAAAAAAAGCAATCTGCAGCAGACACTTGAGGTGACACCCCAGGCCTAGGGCAAAGGGGACAGCCTTGGACTCTCTTTTCCATCCTCTAGTCTCCTGCCAGTAGCTTTCATTGGTCCATCCCAGCCTAAAACCACGACATGGAGCCTTGGGATGTAACTTGGAGGAGTCAGTGAACCCACAGCACAGAACAGGGCAGAGAAAGTGAAGGTGGCAGCTGTCCACCTCCCGATCACCATAGTATAACTCCTTCATTAAGCAAAGTTTAATTACAATAACGTAAAGCAATCACTGAGAATCTCAGTAGGATTTCAGGAAAGGAAGGTCAAGAATAGATACTTAAAAGAGATTTGGGGTTTGAGCCCAAGTAGCTTAAGGTAGATCCTTCGATAGAGGAGGCACCAGAACAAGGGACTTGAGGTGAATCTTCATGCACAGTCTTTTCATAAGTGAGGTTTTAGCCCAGGTGAGCCATTTATTGTTTAAATAAATCAGTTTTCAAAAATTTCCTGAAGCAAACAGTGAGATCATGTGTTATTTCACAGTTATATTCCTGGGCAGGAATTTCCTGGAACAGATAGTACAGGCATTTTGATATCTTAAATAGCTGGTCTTAGTTCTCGCTTTGTGGATGCAGATAGTCTCAGTTCTCAGGGCAAAACTGCCACAAACTGACCCCAGTCTATAATATAGATTCTGTGCTTTAGGAATCACTCCAGGCTTGAAGATCATTTCATGCAGCCTTACCAGTGTGTTATGGGGAGTGGTTAATATGTCTTCATATAAGAATAACTTATTTCTGGCATGACTGGAACGGAAACAGCTACCTCTGTGCCAGTATGCAGACACCCAGGAGTAAGCTTTCCAAAACGAGTTGTCATCACTGCCTCAGAGCTCTCCAGAGAGGCTGCAAGATGGGCTTTAGCTTATAGCGCTCTCTCTCTCTCTCTCTCTCTCTCTCTGTGTGTGTGTGTGTGTGTGTGTTTGGTTAATAGATATTATTAAGCTGCTATTCTCAAATTGCTGTCCCTGCTGTTCTGACCCATGTCTATTTGCAGGCTGACTGTGGGAAGCCAGATGAATGAGACTCTCTGTGACCTTATCTGTTTTACACGTTTAAGGATGTTTCTCAGCCGAACAAATAGGCATGGGTGCTTCCTTCTGCTAGCCAGTGGCCCTTAGACTCAGCTGTTGATCAGACAGATTCTTGGTCTGACACGTGTACATGAAATGCTTGAGATTTAAGAAAGGTCACACAAATCTCTTTGAAGTTCTTCTTACCCATAGTGTGTGGTGCTCTGAAAGTGTTTGTACCACAGCCATGGTGAACTTTCTATTTCATTCTGTCTCAGCTCTGGAATAATATTAATAGTTTTAATATAGTATTATACTATAGTATTATATAATTATATTAATTATCATATAATTATTAATATAATATTCATAGTTAAACTAATATTAATAGTTTCCTTTTCTTCATAACATCTGAAGGAGGTTGTTTCTTTGTAAAATGTATCTTGTTTTGGGCTGGGGAGGGAATGTAGTCTCCTCTTTTTTTTTTTTTTTTTTTTTTTTTTTTTTTGAGACGGAGTCTTGCTCTGTCACCCAGGCTGGAGTGCAGTGGCGCGATCTCGGCTCACTGCAACCTCCGCCTCCCGGGTTCACGCCATTCTCCTGCCTCAGCCTCTCCGAGTAGCTGGGACTACAGGCGCCCGCCACCACGCCCGGCTAATTTTTTGTATTTTTGGTAGAGACGGGGTTTCACCGTGGTCTCGATCTCCTGACCTCATGATCTGCCCGCCTCGGCCTCCCAAAGTGCTGGGATTACAAGCGTGAGCCACCGCGCCCGGCCATGTAGTCTCCTCTTCACGGATAGAAGTTGCATTTGCACGCTCCATTCCCACGCTCCTCATCCATTCCCGTGCTCCGCATCCATTCCCATGTTCCGCATCCATTCCCATGCTCTGCATCCATTCCCACGCTCATAACAACATTTTGTTTCCTTTTGGGGAACCCTCCCTTCTTCTGTATCAGTTCATATAGTGAGGTTGGGCTCAGCCCATCTTTGCTTCCAGAGATTGAGAACTAGGAAAGGGCAGTCAACAGATTGACTTGGCTACAGTGATTGAATCAGGCATTAGTACCTGACCTAATTCCAGTAGAGGAGAGAGAGCTTCATGACTTTTGGTGGAAATCTTGGAAGAAATAAGGTCCCATTTTGTTGACACTAATAGCAGTAAGGATGAGGCCAAGCTGAAGCTGCTAGAAGCCACCCCACAGAGCCTGAGAATGAAGCCAACACAAAGACACAGGAAGAAGACAAACATGATATCGTGGTTGAGGCTTGATCCAGCCATACCTGAAGCCATAAGCCATACCTCCAGAGCTGTTCAGTTACATGAGCCAATAAAGTCCCTTGTTTTTCTTTAAGCAAGTTGGTCTTGGGTTTATGCTACTTGTTGCTGATAAGGTCCTGATGAATGTGTTCATGAAAGAGGTAGAGTAATAGCCGTGGAGGTTACCGTAGAGAAATCACAGTCAACCAGTAATCCGTAGCCATCATTTCTGCTGCATCTCAAAACAAGCTTCCAGGTGTGGAAAGATTGCTGAACTGGAAATAATGGTTTGCTTGTTCTTTCTTTTGGACTTTGTTAGGATCAACAAAACGATGGCAGTTCTTCTTCCCAATGATAGGATTTGGTGATGAGGATGCTAAGACCTGAGTTTAGATCACCAGATAATTGGATTTGGAATGGAAATAACATTTCTTGGCTCACTTCTTGCTGCTTTAGTAGTGAGAATCCACACTGCCTAAGGGGCCTCCCTTCTGTCGATTTCCTTAGGTATTTTATTTATATGTCTTGTTTCTGGAACTAGGTAGTGAGCTATTGGAGACCAGGAGCTGTGTTTTAGGTCCCTCGAATGAAGTCTCGGCATTTTAACAATGCTGAAAACACAGCCTAGAATACGCTGAAGCTCTTTTAAATAACGAATGGATGGCTGGATGGATGGACTCTACCATGTTGATTACATTGGAAATCTCCAGGCCAAAATTCACAAAATGGAAGGGGGTCAGCTACCCGCTGCTGATGGACATGTTGTGTTTGATCAACAGAATTTTGTTGGTGTTGTTTTCTTAATTGAGTTGTCAACATTTTTTACATCAAGGAAATTAAGATAAATTTGGATTTCTGCTGTCTCTCGAAAATCGGAAGCCCTGGCTGGGCTGGCGTTCTCACTGCCTCCCTTGGATGAGGCGCATGCTCTTCCGGTTGCCTCCCGGCCAAATCCCCAAGCCAGCCTCCCTTGTTCTGTGACTTGAACTGCAGCTCCAGGCCACAGAGCAGCCACAGAGGCCACGCCTCTCTTCCCCGCCATGCCTGCTGGACGTCCATGTGTCTCCCTTTGACATTTGTTAAATCTGAACCTACAAAGCCTCTCTAAGTGGGACTCAGGACAGCACCAGTTCCGTGACTTGGTGAGAATACCACAAGCAGTCGGACGTCAGCAACGCAGAGCCGGGCCCTTACCAGGAACTAACCATGCTGGCACCATGGTCTCGGCCTTCCAGCCTCCAGAACTCTGAGAAATAAATGTCTGTTGTTTATAAGCCACCAGTCTATGGCAGTTTGTTAAGGCAGCCTGAACAGACAGCACCTGAGGCACTCGTGAGGACATCCGACATCAGCACTTTCTAGGGCCAGTGTGAAAGCCCTACAGGGTGAATACGATGTGGCTTCTAAGCCACGACCTTGCACGCTTTGTCTGTTAAGGGCCAGCCAGCACGCACTTTCAGCTTTGCAGGCAGGCCATGCGGTCTCTGTCACTACTGCTCAATTCTGTCGTCTTGGTGCAAAAGCACCCAGGCAACATGTAAGCCGATGTCTGTGCCTCTGCTAGAATACAGCTTGATTTACTTATTGAAATTACGTATGCTTTTTATATGTGATGCAATATCATCCTTCTTTTAATTTCTTTTCAGCCATTAAAAAAATGTGAAGCCTGGGCACGGTGGCTCACGCCTGTAATCCCAGCACTTTGGGAGGCCGAGGTGGGCAGATCACCTGAGGTCAGGAGTTCTAGACTAGCCTGACCAACATGGAGAAACCCCGTCTCTCCTAAAAATACAAAATTAGCCGGGCGTGGTGGCGCATGCCTGTAATCCCAGCTATGTGGGAGGCTGAGGCAGGAGAATCACTTGAACCGGGAGGCGGAATTTGCAGTGAGCCAATATTGCGTCATTGCACTCCAGCCTGGGTGACAAGAACAAAACTCCATCTCAAAAAAAAAAAAAAAAAAAAAAAATGTGAAAAACATTTTTACTTTTGGGGCTGTACAAAAGTAAGCGTCAGTTTGGATTTAGTCCAGGGACTGTAGCTTTTTGACCTCTTTTTTTTTTTTTTTTTAACCTAGCTTTATTGAGGTATAATTGACAAACAAAATTATGTATATTTAAAGAGGATGACATGATGATTTGATATACTTATGCATTGTGAAATGATTACCACAATCAAGTTAATGAACACATTCATCACCTCATACAGTTACTTTTAAAATAATTTATTTATATTTTTTGAGACAGAGTCTCGGTCTGTCACCCAGGCTGAAGTGCAGTGGCGTGATCTCAGCTCACTGCAGTCTCCGCCTCCCAGGTTCAAGTGATTCTCCTGCCTCAGCCTCCGGATTTATTTTTAAACTAAGTAAAAATTGTATGTATTTATGGTGTACCTCATCATGTTTTGCTATATGTGTACATTGCGGAGTGGATAAGTCAAGCTATTCATCATATGCATTACCTCACATCTTTATCATATTTTGTGGTAAGAAGACTTAATATTTACTTTCTTAGTGAATTTCAAGTCCACAGTACGGCCTCATTACCTACAGTCAAAGTGCTGCACGTTGGTGCTTCACAATGTATTCATCTTAAAAAGTTTGTAGCATTCTATTGTAATCCCTGTCTGAGCAGGGCCTGAGGTTTAGCACGGGAGAGGAAGAATGGTAGATCATGGAATCAAAGATGGGTGGAAACAAGTCACTTAGAGCAAATAAATGGGGAGTCAGTGGAAGGATTTTTTAAAGTTTCCTGATTCAGTTTACATTTTTAAAATTTATCATCTCATTAATTCTCGGTTCAGCCTAGAATACTTTTCTCTGGCAAATGTTATAAAATCTATCCACAAGAAAGACCCTCTCTGGTTCTTTCTCTCCGTGTTTTTTAACCACAAAAATGAAAACAAAGGGCATAGTTTTGCTTTTGTGAAGTTGGGCCTTTGTGAGTTTTACTTCTGGTGCATTTGATCCCTCATGGTTGATCCACTCATTCAGTCTCTTTGTAAAAGAGGTAATTTGAAACAAGGTAGTAGAGATTCTCAACAAGACAGATCCATTCTTTGTGCCCAGGTTCACGCTGGTTCAGTGTCAAGCCATTGAAATGGTTCTGGGAAGAACTGGGATTTGAAAAATTCTGTTGCTGAAATTTCCTGCTGCTTTTGACGAATCAGCTTAAATTCCTATTGTTTGTTTTTATAATAATGTAGGCGACGGCAGTCTGGTTCTCTTTTAATTGTCTTCATTTCTGCCCTTATTTGAGTTGCAGCAAATCAGCGAAATGGTGTGATAATGACAATCCCAACAGCTTTCTCCCCTTGGCACACACTCTTCCTTTCCATTTTGTTAATCACAATCAGAATAATGCATCTGTTCAGAGGCCCCCTCTTCTATCAGATCTTAGAGCATGAAACAAAGAGGCCTGAAGATAGTCCGTGCTGCATAAGTCTGATGCGATAAATTAAAAGAAAAATAACCATCTGAGCAATTCAATCAAAACGGTGTCCCCTCTGCAATAATTGGGGTGCAAGAATTTCATAGCCTCTCCCTTCCCTTCTTTTTGTAATGGATCTATCAGACTCCAGGCGCGTGACTTGCTCAGGGTCTTTGGACAAGAATAAGAATGAGGTGTTCATAGGAGAGCCGCCTTCTTCATGCTGAATGAAGGATCATTTCTTCACAAGGGAATCATGCTTTTTGCTTTTTATTGAGAGGCACCTAGGCTTCTATTTCTTTATCTGCCTTGTGTGAAGTACGAACAGCATCATTTCCAAGCTCTTGCCCAGCTCTTGAATCTTGCATGAGGTACATGTTTTATTAACGGGTTTGTTGACATGGTAGAAATTACCTTATTCGTTCATACACGGATGGTCAACATCCTGTTCGGCATTTAACGCAGAACCTTGGAGGTTACGTCAGTACATTACAAAGGTACTTGAAAATGGTGCGGGGATTGCTGCTTACTGACTTTCGCTCCAAAGATTTAACCACATTAGTTGGTGGCTTTCAGATAGACACAGACTCCGACAACATGACTCTTCTAAACAGCATCCTTCGTATTTGTTTTCTCCCTTGGTGGGAGCAGGTTTGACCTTTACAGCTTTCAGACTTGGTAGAAGATTAGTTCTTAACGGTATTCTGCAGTCAGATGAAAAGCCTTTGTGAACAGTGAATGCTGAGGAGACAATGCCACAGCTGGGGACCCCAGGCAGGGGATGCACGGCAGGGCATCATGAGGTTTAATCTGGAGAGCAGGAGAGTTGTTCCGTCAGGAAGTTCACGTTCACGATGCTGTCAATGTCTCCTGTTTGTCCTCCCCCTGTGTAAACTGGATTAGGAGTTCTGTGCCTCCAAACACCCACTTTGTCTTGGGGAGATTTACTCCTATCAGGAAAAAGAGATTGGGTGTTAGAAGAGGCTTTGTTGTCTGTCTCTTTAGCAACTGAATAGAGGAATTTAATCCTATTTGTGTCACCTACTGTTGACACTGGGACATCACTAAACTGGAAAGTGATCTTTTATTGGTCTGTGATTGAGGTTGGTGGAAGGACTAGGCAGGGTATGTCCTGGAAGCATGGGAGAGTTGATAGCATTAAAGAGCTGCCTCTTTGCTGAGTGGAGCTGTAAATGAAAGGAAGCAGCTCACTGGGGAATGTGGACCCACACACGCCTTCCTGGAGACGTTGATGAAGGAAGCAGCTCACTGGGGAATGTGGACCCACACACGCCTTCCTGGAGACATTGTCTGTTCCATCCCTTTCCTCTTCCATTCCTGCAGACCTGGCCTATGGAGGCTGCCTATGGGAAGGTCACATCCAGGCCGGAAGGGCCATGGGGGATTTCTAGTGGGGTTCAGAGACTGGCTTTGAACTTCCCATATAGCCTCTGAAGATAGGTTTTTGACCCTAGATCTGGAACCGATGGTGTGCTGGTAAATGTTTAATAAAAATTGGTTCTCACACTCACATGGCTAATTTCAAACTACCAAGAGTTTAGCAGCTGACTTGCTAAATTCTTGAAGATTTTACAGTTGGCTTTTGCAAGCCAGTATGAACTAGTTCCAGGATACCACAGAATAGAACCAATATTGAGACACTTCCTAAGTTGCTTCTGCTTGCTAGAAACATTTAAGTGGATTTCGACTTGGTGTATTTTTCAGAAATCATTCAGATGCAAGTGACAGAAAATACAACTCAGACTATCTGAAACAGAAAGGGGGGTTCGTTGCCTTTTTAACTACAAGGCTCAGGTACTCTGCCTTCTGGCTCAGCTGGACACACACAGTGTGAAATTCGTCATCGAGACACCCTTTTTCCACACAGCTTGCCTTATTTTATTTTGTGTTGATTTCACTCTTGGGCAGACTTGCCCTCATGATATCAAGATGACAGTTTTGACTTCAGGACGACCTGTTTTCCTCCCAGCAACTTCAGCATAAAATGAAGAGAATGTTTCCGAAGAGTTTCTCACTTGACTCTCATTGGATTTGAAAAGGAGCATGGGCTCACCTGGAATGAATCACTGTTTAGTTCCATATTAATTTTCTCTGGCTTAAGGCCCACATTGAAATTGCGGATGTGGTGAACAATAGATTTCTGCTACCCCTCAGTCAGCAAGCTAATTCCAAAGGGAAATGGGCACATTTCACAGGACCAGGATTTCTGGGACAGAAGCCTCGTTGGCAATTGAGCGACTCTGCCTGCCGTCTGTGTCTCTCTACACGGGTGTTCTAATGTCACCTCTGTTACCAATGGTGTGTCCTGTGATTCAATGCAGTTCTGACACTGACCACCCAGAGTTAGTGCAGACCCCATGGGTTAATGGCTGGGTCCCCAACAAGACTGCCTTCACTCCAGATGCCAGCTGTAGGGGGCAAGGGGCTTTGTCCACTGATTCCCTCTATTTTAAGGTTATACCCTTAACCAAACCTGAGCCAAAACACCCAAGGTACCTGCACTTCTGTCCAACATGCCTACACATTTTGGGGTTCCTACAACCTCTCTGTAGGTTCAATAAAGCAGCCCACAGAACCCACCAAAAGCATGCTGTGCTTATGATTACAGTTTTCTGATAAAGGATTTAACTCAGGAACCGCCACATGGAGGACACAGCTAGGGCAAGTTCTGGGGTAGGGATGGGAGGGATGTGGAGCTTTTGCGCTCTCTGCTCATGGAATCCAGGGCATCACACTCAACACATTAAGATGTTCACCACCGGGAAGCTCTGCTGAGCCTGCAGTCCAGAGTTTTATGTGGCGTTTCATTATGTAAGGGCAGTTGATGAAATCATTGTGCCCCTCCCTTCCTCAGGGGTTTGGGGAGTGGAACTGTAAACCCATGCATGGTCTTTGTGGTGCTCTCAGCCCCTCCCTTGAAATTATCTAAGGGTTCACCCGTGAGTCATCTCCTTAGCATAAACCCAGGCGTGGCTGGCACAGTGATTCATGCCGGCAATCTCAGCACCTTGAGAGGCTGATGTGTGTGGATCTCTTGAGCCCCGGGGTGGGGTTCTAGACCAACCTGGGCATTATGGCAAAACCATGTCTCTACAAAAAATACAAGAATTAGCTGGGCATGGTGGCATGCACCTGTAGTCCCAGCTACTTGGGAGGCTGAAGTGGCAGGGAGGATTGCTCGAGCCCAGGAGTTCAAGGCTGCAGTGAGCCACGATCACACCTCTGCACTCCAGCCTGGGTGACAAAGCAAACAAACGAAACCCAGGTGTGGTGGAAAGAGGCTCCTCATTAATAACAAGAACACATCACTCAGGAAGTGCTAGGGGTTTCTAAAGCTCTGTGCTGGGAACCAGCGACAAACAGCTGATCTGTTCTTTATTATATCAGTCACCAAGTGGGTGTGGCTCTGGAGATGTCTAGATGGAGATACACATATTCATGTGTATAATACTGTGCAACGACCCATTGGCAGAACGATCAATCATGAAACATCCAAACCTCCTCTTACATAAATCTCCACTTGATACTGCAGAGCTCAAGAAATGCCATCAAGATAATTGCTCCTAACTCAGACAAAAAAAGGATTTTTATGACTCCTTAGGAAAATACTTTTTGCTGTTCACTTTCCAGACAGTGCTCTGTATCCGTGGGTTCTGCATCTGCAGATTCAACCAACCTCAGATTGAAAATATTCAGGAAAAAACCACAAACAATAAAAATAATATAACAATAAAAAATGCAAATATGAAAGCAATACGGCATAACACCACTTAAATAGCATTGACATTGTGTTCGGTGTGCTGAGTAACCCTGAGATGATTTAAAGTATGCGGGAAGACGTGCATAGATTATATGCAAATAGTATTTCATTTGGTATCAGGAATTGAGCATCCGAGGATTTTGGTATCCATGGGGATCCTACCACCAATGCCCCCAGGATGCCAAGGGATTGAAGCCGAAAACGCAGGTAATTTCACAACTTGTTGCTTGTTTTCACTGGGTGTCTGGTGGCTTCAATGCCTGTGCCCCAAGAAGAACATGCTTTGTCTAAACCAAAGCTGAGAAACTCAAAGATATTTAGGCACCAGGAATGCAGCCTAATATGGGAATCAGTTGGGCATAAGGCAATGTATAATGGGGTGCAGTGGGAACCCCAGGTTCCCGTGCTGCCTGAAGACATTCATATTAAAAAAAAAACACACAAAGCAAAATAAAACCACAGTGGCTGAGGAACCGGTTCTAAGGGCCGGATATGATGAGAACCCAGCCAATTTGCCACCCACAGCGGCTGAGAAGGGTTCAGATTCTTGGAGGTCTGTGGCTGGGGTTGAGTCTGTTATGCGAAGCTGGTTTTCTCTTTCCTGGATATCCGTCTTCTTGCCCTGTTCCCTGCCTGGTGATTGCCAGATGAGGCACCTCCGAACCTGCCTCCTTCTGCTGCATGGTAGCCAAAACACCCTGGGGGCAGGGTGGGAAGAGAGGCGTCATTCCTTGCATTGCAAGCTGCTGGACAGTGAACTAGAAGAACAGCTTGCCCTGGCCCTAGAAAGCCAGTTCTGCAGTCCCACACTTTTGAAACACCTGCCCCGTTTGACTTGAAGCACCAGAGTGTGCAGGTGGCACCTGCTTACAGGGGTGCAGGGCATAGAGATGGAATGGGTTACATCAACTCAGGTGCTGCTGCTGCATGAAATTGTGCAAATGGAGTTAACTTGACCACAGTGGCTGACACAGGAAGCCTTGACTCATGATGACGTCTTCTAGGGGGTTCAGCTGGAGGCTACAAGATGACTTGTCATTGTGCGTGGAAGATATACTTGAGCAAACCCACATACATTATTTACTACAAGTTATTATTGATTTAGAAAAAATTAAAATCAATTTTGTTGAGGTATAATTAGCATATCATAAAATGTACCCATTTTAAGGGTATAGTTATTGGCTTTTTGGACAGATGTATGTAGCATATAAATGCTGCCTCATGTGTGTACCATAGAAACGCTGCCTCGTGTGTGTACCATAGAAACGCTGCCTCGTGTGTGTACCATAGAAACGCTGCCTCGTGTGTGTACCATAGAAACGCTGCCTCGTGTGTGTACCATAGAAACGCTGCCTCGTGTGTGTACCATAGAAACGCTGCCTCGTGTGTGTACCATAGAAACGCTGCCTCGTGTGCGTACCATAGAAACGCTGTCTCAATAGAGACACAGACATTTCCATTGCCCTAGAAGTTTCTTCTGCTCCTTTTCCAGCAACCCCAACCCATCTCTGGCCCCTGTCAACTGTTGTTTTTCACTAGGTTAGTTTTGGCTTAAAGATATATCTTTTAAAATTTATTTTAGCTTTTAAGCTTTATTGAGGTAAAACTGACAAAAAATTGTATCTATTGAAGATGTACAATTTGATGATTTGCTGTATGTATACATTGCGGAATGGTCACCACGGTCAAGCTGGTTCACTCATCTATCACTTTCTATAGTTAGTGTTTTCTTTGTTTTACTTTCTCTTTTTACGATGAAAACACTGAAGATTTATCCTCTCAGTAAATTTCAAGGACACCATACAGGATTATTAACTCTAGTCCTTCTGCGGTTCATTTGGACTCTAGAACTTGCTCATCTGGCATAACAGAAGTTTTTCCCTTTTTCATCAGCATCTCCCCATTCTCTCACCAGTGTTGCTGAGCCCTGGCAACCACCATTTTACTCTCTGCTCCTCTGAGTTTAGCTTTTTTAGATTCTGCCCATGAGTAAGATCATGTGGTATTTGTGTTTCTGTGCCTGGCTCATTTCACTTAACTTCATGTCTTTCAGTGTCGTGTATATATTGTTGCAAACGGCAGGATTTCTTTCTTTCTTTTTCTTTTTTTGAGACAGAGTCTGGCTCTGTCACCCAGGCTGGAGTGCAGTGGCATGATCTTAGCTCACTGCAACCTCTGTCTCCCAGGCTCAAGCCATCCTCCTGCCTCAGCCTCCCAAGTAGCTAGAACTACAGGCACATACCACCATGCCCAGCTAATTTCTGTATTTTTTTTTTGTACAGACAGGGTTTTGGGGTTTTTCCGTGTTGCCCAGTCTAGTCTCCAACTCCTGAGCTCAGGCCATCTGCCTGCCTCAGCTTCCCAAGGTGCCAGGATTACAGGCACGAGCCACTGTGCCTGGCTGGATTTCTTTTTTAAGACTAAGTAATATTCCGTGTGTATGTGTACCCCACATTTTCTGTATCCATTCATTCGTTAATGGACACACAGGCTGACTCATCTTGGCTATTGTGAATCCGCTGCATGATGAGCGGAAGTTCTGAACATGGGAGTTCAGATGTCTGTGCAAGGTGCTGACTCATTTTCTTTGGATATATACCCAGAGTGGGATTGCTGGATCATATGGGAGTTCTATTTTTAATATCTCCAAGAGCCTACGTACTGTTTGCCATAATGGCTTTACCAACTTACATTCCCACCCACAGTGTGCAAGGAGTCTCTCTTTTTTACATCCTGTCCAACACTCATTTTTCTTTTAATATATATTTTTATTATACTTAAAGTTCTAGGGTACATGTGCACAACGTGCAGGTTTGTTACATATGTATACATGTGCCATGTTGGTGTGCTGCACCCATTAACTCGTCATTTACATTAGGTATATCTCCTAATGCTATCCCTCCCCCCCCCCCCCACCCACAACAGTCCCGGGAGTGTGATGTTCCCCTTCCTGTGTCCATGAGTTCTCATTGTTCAATTCCCACCTATGAGTGAGAACATGCGGTGTTTGGCTTTTTGTCCTTGCAGTAGTTTGCTGAGAATGATGGTTTCCTGCTTCATCCATGACCCTATAAAGGACATGAACTCATCATTTTTTATGGCTGCATAGTATTCCATGGTGTATATGCCAACACTCATTTTTCATCTTTTTGATAATAGCTGTCCTAACAGGTGGGAGATAATATCTCCTTGTGGTTCTGATTTGCATTTCCCTGGTGAATAGTCATGTCGAACCCTTTTTCATATACTTCTTGGCCATTTGTTTGCCATCTTTTGAGAATAAACATACATTTTTAAACCCAGGGGGTGTGGAGTAAAACCACAGCAGAGTGAGAGGAAAACCAAACCAAAACAAATACCAAACTTAACAATGTCTTAGTCGTTAGGCACACGATCTGAGAAAGCCAGACAACCCCAGACCTGTAGCACTGCAAGAGAGTCACGCCACGATGTAGCTCTGGAGCCTGACTTCTGGTTCAAATCTAGGCTTCTTAACTCATTAGTCCCATGACCACTGCCTTCACTGTACCCCTGTTCCCTTGCCTGCTGAATGCAAGTTATAAAATACCTCCATCATGGGACTGCAAGAATTAAGTGAGATAATATCCATCAAGCATGTAGACCAGTGCCTGGCACAGAGGATGCCCAAGCAGCCATCAGTTGCGATGCGTTCAGTGTATTCCGTGTGTCAGACTGAACACCCTTGCTCCCCACAGTTCATTCTTCGCACAACAGCCAGGACGCTTAAAATACACAAGTCAGACCATTGCACTCACAATGAAACCCAGAATCCCCCCATGCCTGCTCATTGCAAGACGTAATCACTCCTGTCTCTTGGAGTGTTCGTAGAACTGATGAGCAGAAGTTGTGTGATTGCAGGCTCCATGATGAGTTCACATGGAGTTTGGAGGGAACTCACTTCTGTGGACCCATCTTGCACAACCAAACCTTTGTGTCATTGGTTGTGACCATAGTAGCAGGATTATGTTTGCTAGTATTCTCCTGGTATTCTCCCCTCTGCTCTCTATGCTCCAGCCACACCTGACATTATTCTGTTCGTGGAACCCCTGCCTCCAAGTTCGTTTCCTTCTCTGCAGTTCCCTCTGCCTGGAACTCTGTCCTGCAGGCTTCTGCACCATTGCAGAGCTGCCCCTCAGCACTCCAGAGCCAGCAGACTGTCACCAATGAGAGAGGTCGTCTCCACTCAGCCTGCTCATAGGGGTTTCCAGTGCATCACTTTTATGGCACTTACCTCCACCTCAGCTCATCTTGGGTATTTATTTGTGTGTCTGCATATTATCTGGATTTCCAGCTTTTTCCACTGGAAAATAAGTTCTGACATTGGAGGCTCCATCATGAGCAGAAGTTCTGTGATTACAGGCTTCATGATGAGCTCACACAGAGTTTGGATGGAGCTCACTTCTGTGGACCTACCTTGCACGACCGAACCTTGTCTGATTGGTTGTGGCCACTTTAAGACCTAGCCATTGCACTCAGAGGACACGGACTATCTAGAGTACTATGCGAGAGACAGTGCAGAGCACGCTGAATGTACAGTGTCAGGGGTTATTGAATACCTAATGACGGACATCCAACCCAAACTTACTTCAGGTAACAATGCAGGTGGCAAGGGGATTTATTGGCCCAAACAAGTAAAAATGTCAGAATAACCTTCAGGCATAGCTTGATCCAGGGACCCAATATCAGTGCCACTAGTCTGTCCCCATCTCTTGTGTCTGCTGTCCTCGGGAATGGCTTCCTTCTCAGGCAGTCTCCTTATGTGGTGGCCTCCAGCAGCTCCCCGGTTACATCCTCCAAACTTCAGGTGCAGCAGGAAAAACACCTTCTCTTTTTCAGTGGTCGAAATAAACAGCCACTCCTTGAGTCTTATGGGTCTGCCTGTGGGCATGTGTATTAATCAGTTGCTGTATAGCAGACTACCCCAAAACTCTGACAGTGACTTAAAGCAAGATAGTTATTTATGATTTTGCAGTTTCTATAGGAGAGAAATTCAGACACAGCCCTGTGGGGCTGGTTTGTCTTTACTTCATGATGTCTGGGGCCTCTGCTGAGAGATTCCAAGGCTGACGTCTGGAATCATCTCAGGGCTTGATGGGGGCTGGAGAATCCAGTTCTAAGGTGGTTTGCTCAAACGGCTGATGCTTTGGTTTTAATTCTGTCCACCTGGACCTCTCTGCAGGGCTGCTTGAGTCTCCTCACAAGATGGCTTCCCCCAGAGAGTAAGATAGGAGTGGCGGTGCTTTTTATGCCCCACCTTTGGAACTCACATTCTGTCATCTCAGCTACATGCTGTTCTTTAGAAGTGAACTAGCAGGTCCAGCCCTCGCTGGTGCTAGTGGTAATGCAACTGGGCTCACACTTTAAAGGGATGAGTGATAAAAAGTTTTTCAGACTTATTTTAAAACCCACCATAGCCCTAAACTTATCACTGTTGTTAGAGGGATAAACTCTGCTGACTGATGAGGCTGTATTAGTTCATGTGGGCAGTTCCCAGAAAATGGCAGAAAAGATTCCTGTTACAATTTCCTCCCCCGCCCTCCACCCCAAAAAACAAAAACAGAAACAAATAAACAATACCTAGATGTTCTGACGCTAGCATTTCATGTATTTAAATATCGTGGGGATATAAGACTACACAGAAATCTTGCTTCTTTTCTGGGGAGGACAGCTGATTTTACCCCAATCCCAATGTTTTTGAATTCTTATTTTCTATCAGCTGTTAGGACACAAGCTTTATATGGAGGGTAATACTAGCAAGGCTCACTAATATTTTGCTTGAATGGGAGATTTTAAGGCCTGCTTTAGCAAAGTTGATATTTTAAAAAGCATCATTATAAGGTAGAAAAACTAAGGTGTATGAAACAACAGAATTCTTCATTTTACAAAATAACTGACCAACAGTGAACTTAAAAATACCAGACTCGCCGTGTTAATGTGAGATGCTGTACACTTTCCACCCTGGTCTCTGCACCCATAACTGTGCAGGGAGCAGGTGGACTCTTTGATTCCCTTGGGAAGAACATGGTTTTGCATCTGGAAAACCTATTAGTTTCCATCAGGGGCTGGGGGTGGGGGTGGCTGGCTAGCTGATTCCTTAGCACTGTCCACAAATCCATGCCTCCCTGTTCTGGAAAGGCTTCACCTTTGTGTCTAAGACAGACACCAAGGTCTGTAATTTATACTTTTGCTCAAGCTAAAGGCTTCACCTTTCTGTCTAAGACAGACACCAAGGTCTGTAATTTATACTTTTGCTCAAGCTAAAAATTATCGTGACTTTCATGTGACACAACCCACATTTGTCTGATAACCGGCCTGTTCCCAATTCCAAGCCCAAGCTCCTCCACAATTTTCAATGCCTCGGTTCTCTGAATGAATTGATGAATGGCCTTAAGTTCCCGTTTACATCTGCCCTGGAATCCCTCCCTCGCTGAGGAAGGCGGAACTGCACCAGCCAGCGCCGTTCAGTTCCATCAACATGCAAAGCGTGTTGTGATGTGTTTCTGTTCTGTGGCTGAGCTGCTATAGCTTTTTTTCTTTTTTAACTAAGCTCATCTTGCTGCTTCTTAAACATTAAGCTTTTAGCCTAGGCTGTGTCAGCTTTCAGTCATGTTTTTATTTTATTACAATGGAATGGTTTTATCCAACATGGGGGTAAATGGCTTGGCTAAGTGCTTTTGAAGCCCAGACTCATTCTCTGCTTATACCTGTGTCCGCTCTTAATGGAATTCAAATAAACAGTCCTCCAGCATGAAAGGCGCTCTGTTAGATTTATTTCTAAATTCTTTTAAGGATGTCAACATGCAGCCCTTGGATGTGATGGGAGAGGCATAGCTGATCAACCTCCATGGCTGCCGTGAATTAGTCTGAACCTATTGGAAATGGAAAGTTCAGAGAGCATAGATGGCAAAGATTGAACTAGTGGCTCAGAGTGAATTGAAAGGGCAGGTTTGCTCTGTGCAGAGAGACACCTGTGCAGTGGAGTGTCAGCAAACACACAGCCCCCTGGAGAATGCCTTCGCTCTTGGCTCCTGAAGGCTGGGTCTGCTTTCAGCATGGAAATCCTCCGCCAGCCCCAGCAAGGATTAATTTCCCCAAGTTTAAGGTTTCCACCTGATTTGAGGCTTGAAATTTAGAGTTGAGAGCATCTGTATTCTGTGGCTTCCTAAACCAGCCTTCAAAACCATTCTGTAACTGGCCAGCAGGTTTATTTTGCCCACTTCCCAGACAGACCTGGTTTATCACCACAGGGGAATTGCAAAGGAGAAAGAGTATCATACATGTAAAGCCAGCTAAACAGCAGACGGCAGCTTTATTATGACTCAAATCAGCTTCCCAGAGAATTTGGAGGCTAGGGTTTTTCAAGGATAGTTTGGTGGGCAGTGGACTAGGGAGGGGATGCTGCTGATTGGTTGTGGATGCAATTGTAGGTATATGGCCCTTGTGTGCTTGGTGTGGCTACAGGGGCAGTTAAGTCAAGAGTCTTGGTTCTGGGTGGGGTCATCTGGTCATCAGAAATGCAAAAGCCTGAAATGACATCTCAAAAGGCCAATCTTAGGTTCTACAATAGTGATGTTATCTGCCAGAAATTGGGGAAGTTGCAAATCTTGTGACCTCCAGAATAATGGCTGGTAAGCCTGTTTTTTTTTTTTTTTTTTTTCTTTGAGACAGAGTCTCTCTCTGTTGTCCAGGCTGGAGTGCAGTGGTGTGATCTCGGCTCACTGCAACCTTCGCCTCCTGAGTTCAAGTGATTCTCCTGCCTCAGCCTCCCTAGTAGCTGGGATAAGAGGAGCGCACCACCACGACTGGCTAATTTTTGTATTTTTAGTAGAGATAGGGTTTCACCATGTTGGCCAGGCTGGTCTCACACTACTGTCCTCAGGTGATTCGCCCACCTTGGCCTCCCAAATTGTTGGGATTACAGGCGTGAGCCACCGTGCCCAGCCTGGTAATCATTTAACTAAGCCTACATCTTAGCGGATTCAGGCTCCTCTCATTTTCCTAACCTGGTGGCCTTTCATTGGTTTTACCAAGGAGGTTTAATTTTGGGGAATGGCTATTATCATTCCAACTAATAAACTAAATTTCTCCCAAAGTTAGCTTGGTCCAAGCCCAGGAGTAACCAAGAGCAGTTTGAAGGTTAAAGGTAAGGTGGGGGTTGGTTAGATCACATCCTCTATGCCTCTTACAATTTTCTCAAAGTTATCAATTTCTAACTGTTAAAATATTTGCAAAAGTGGTTTCAACTCTATAAGGCAGAGCATTTTTCATTTCATTCCGGTGGAACAGTCACAGATTTCTCAAAGTATAATTCTATAAAAAAGATTTTCAGAAAGAGTTTCAAAAGGTTAAAAACATAACATACTGAAGGAGGTTCCAATAATTGCATTTGTTGATAAGCAAACTGATATGGTTTGGCTGTGTCCCCACCCAAATCTCATCTTGAATTGTAGTTCCCATAATCCCTACGTGTTGTGGGTGGGACCAGGTGTATATAATTGAATCATGGAGGCAGTTTCCCCAATCCTGTTCTGGTGATAGTGAGTAAGTTCTGATGAGATCAGATGATTTTATAAAGGGCTTCTGTCTTTGCTCAACTCTCATTCTTCTTTCTCCTGTTGCCCTGTGAAAAAGGACACGTTTGCTTCCCCTTCTTTCATGATTGTAAGTTTCCTGAGGCCTCCCCAGCCCTGCAGAACTGTGAGTCAATTAAACCTCTTTCCTTTATATAAATTACCCAGTCTCGGGTATGTTTTTATAGCAGCGTGAGAATGGACTAATACAGAAGCCAACAAGATGACATAGCTAGATAAAATTAGGTTATGAGAAGTTTTATATATATACACACATATGTATATATACTTCTGCATACATATACACAGGGAAAAAGAATGCTTCAAGAGATTGAAAAGTTTGATGCAGAACAGTTTAATGCCCTAGGGCGATGAAACAATCCCCTTTGAGGCTTTCTTTTCTATAAGACAGAAATTATTCCTGTCTCTACTGGACAAAAGTCATTTGTAATGTATCAATCTACTCCAAGTTAACATCTAAATTGACAGAGTTTGGGCCCTGATCAATAGTAAATGGTATGTCAAATAAAGTTCTCTTTCCCTAGAGTCTCCCCTGACATTTCAGCGGACTTGTCAAATGTTCTGGCATGATTTTGAAAGGGCATGCAGTAATCGTTTTGCCTTATTTCCAAGTTTTGCATAGTTTTTCTTAGCAGGTTGCATTCTCAAATGTCCACAGAGGCAGAGTGGGGCTGTGTTAGTCTAGGGTGTGCGTGTCCTGTCTAGGGGCAGCTGCTTCTCAATGCCAAGGGCAGTGTGAGTCCCCTGTGACCAGGACCCCAGAATTTCCATGAGAAAGTAGAAATGCACATTTTTACGTGAAATGTTCTGTATGAGTCGGGGTTCTCCAGAGGGAAAGAACTAACAGGGGAGATGTATACATGAAAGGGAGTTTGTTAGGGAGAATTGACTCTCATGATCCAAGGCAAAGTCCCGTGATAGACTGTCTGAAAGCTGAGGAGCAAGGAAGCCAGTAGTGGCTCAGTCTGATCACAAAACCTTAAAAGTAGGGAGGCCGACAGTGCAACCAGCAATCAGCCTGTGGCCAAAGGTCCCAGAGCCCCCAGCAAACCATTGGTGTAAGTCCAAGAATCCAAAGGCTGAAGAACCTGGAGTGTGGGGCAGGAAGCATCCAGCATGGGAGAAAGATGAAGGCCAGAAGATTCAGGAGTCCAGCTTATCCCACCTTCTTTGCCTGCTTTTTTCTAGCCACGTTGGCAGCCGATTGGATGGTGCCTGCCCACACTGAGGGTGGGTCCGCCTCTCCCAGTCCACTGACTCTGTTGTTAATCTTCTCTGGCAACACCCTCACAGACACACACCCAGAAATGATACTTTACCAGCTATGCAAAGTATTATAGGCACCCTTCAATCACGTTGACATCTAATATTAACCATCACATGTCCTAATTTTAAAATATTGGCAATTAATTCAGTGAAAAGAAAAGAGAACACTGTCTTAATCATTTTGAGTGGAGTATGTTGGTGCAAAAGTAATTGCGGTTTTTGCTATTACGTTTAATGGCAAAGCTGCAATCACTTTTACACCAATCTAATAAAATTCCATAGACTGGTGGCTTATAAACAACAGGGGTCTATGTCTGTGGTTCTCGACCACAGTCTCGATCCTGGACTCCAGCATCAAGGCAGCTGCAGATTCAGTGTCTGCTGGGGACCTGGTTTCTGGTTCGGAGGTGGCACCTTCTCACCGTGTTCTCACGTGGTGGAACGGATGAACACACTCCCGCAGGACTCTTTTCTAAGGGCACCCATGCCATCCCCCGGACTCTGTTATAAGGGCACCCATTCTGTTCCCCTGGACTCTGTTATAAGGGCACCCATTGCATCGCCTGGACTCTGTTATAAGGGCACCCATCCCATCCCCCGGACTCTGTTATAAGGGCACCCATCCCGTTCCCCCGGACTCTGTTATAAGGGCACCCATCGCATCACCTGGACTCTGTTATAAGGGCACCCGTCGCATCCCCCGGACTCTGTTCCCTGATTGTCTTGCACAGGGCTCGCTGTCTAATAGCATCACCTTGGTTAAGATCTCAGCATTAATTTGGGAGAGGGGCATAAACATCCAGTCGTTGCAAATACCATGTGGGCAAACAAAGTAGGTCCAAGGTTGCTGGATGGTGCCTTCTGAAAAGTCATCTGGCAGACCCAAGGCTGTTTCAGTAAGGCAGCGCACTCAGGAGTGAGGGAGTCTCCAGCCAGATGGCTCGGCTCAGATCCCAGCTCTGGTGCTTGCTAGCTGTGTGAAGATGAGCTGGGATTTTATCTAACTGTGTCTCATTTCCATATCTTTAAAATGGGTGCTAGCACAACACCTACCTCATCCACTTAGGAGGAGCTGATGAGTATCAACGATCTAGAGAGTTCCTGGCCCGCAGCTTGCACACAGTCCACGTTACTGTCAGACAGTGGGGAGAAAGAGTTTAGTCATTCTCCTGGTGGGCCGTTCTCACTGCAGTGTTGCTTTTGTTCCGCGAGGTCAGTTTTTTCTCACTCTTTCATGAGACTGTTTTTAGAAAACTCAGTCCATTTCAGTGCTCTTCCCGAAGGACTGTGGGGAATTGTGGGGAATGATTTTCTTGCCCCACTTGGCCATCAGGGCTTGGCATCCCACTCGTGAGCATTGACTGTGTGCCAAGTTCTGGGGCTGAATCCTGCTCCTCTGACTTCCTTGGCCTGTGACATTGGCCCCGTGTCACATTTCCTTTTCTGTACAATGAGGTGATGGTCAAGCCTGCCTCAGAGGTTGGGGTGAGGATTTCAAGAGTGAAATTTGGGGAGAGCTAAGGACAGTGCCTGGGACATAGTAAAAGTTCAGTGATAGCCGAACGTTTTGTGTCCCTAGGGACCGCTGTTTAAGCCTCAACCACCTCCCACTTTATTCCTCGCGTTAAGCATTGTGCACTTAGAACAGCCAGTGACATAACATGGGAAGCGTGGGGTGAAAGTGACGAGGACTGCCATGGGTATTAGTAGTATCCCCGCCTCGAGTTACCAAAGAGGAAATGGAGGCCCATCCCCCCGACGTGGCTTTTCTTTGCCTTATTGCATTGCTTTTCCACCTGCCCGGGACTCTGATCCAGCACTCTGTTATCTGGAAACTTCTGTGTGTTTCTTGACTCGCAGTAGGTTCAGTCCTGCATGTGGAGGGATGGAGTGGAGTTGCGTGATGAGTGTATTGCAGTAAACTTATGAGTCAAACCTAAGACTCCCCTCTCCCCTAGAACACATCCTCCACTCCCTGGAAGATGCAGCTCCTAAGGAAACTGAGTCCAATGATCAAAGGACTGGCATTCAGAGGGGACCCACTAATAATGCCGACTACACAGGAGCTCTCTTCCATAACTCCTCAGAGAGCACATCGGCCCTACAAATGCAAATCCAGCACTCAGCCAGGACCTCTCATGTGCCAAGTGTCATGGGATTCATGCTTTCAAACCATCGGTTCCAGTTAAGACTCATATAATGAAACAGATGGGTTCACATGATTTTAGTTTATATGGGAAGAAGCTTTAGACTAAAGCAGAGGGAGGTAAACTTACAGGCAAGCAGGAAGGCTTGAAGGCTTGAGTCTTCTTGGAGGCTCTTGGCTGGGTGCAGGCTGACCTTGGGTGAGAGCCCTCGCTCATTGCCCCATGACACTGTCCTTCCCGTGGGTTCAAACAGCCTCTTGTTCCTAGTCAGTATCCTCTGTGCTTCTCTTTGGGGATTTAGGACACCGCAACATTCTCCTCATTGTCCAAGGAAACCATTCTCCTCATCTAGAAACATCATCGATTTCTGAAGTTAAATTGAGACCAGAGTGGATTCTGCACATCGGTCTCTCCCCTTTCCCTCTGTGACTGTGGACTCTGGGAGGGTTGGAGGGAGGTGGTGCCAATGGCAAAGACATGCTCTGATGGGGTGGCTTTTCCACAGGCCTTTCTTAAGCTATGACTGGGTCTCAGATCTTTCTTCAGACCTGAGGGATGTTTAGAGTGGACGATGTTTGCAACCATCAGTCTTCCGTCATGTTACACTGGAGTTTCGTTGCAGTGACGTGAATTAAAGAGTAATATTTTAGATTTGATATTTTATTGCTGCATAATTTATTATAATTTTTAGTGGTCAATCTCAGCATCCTGATTCAGCTTCAGAAAAGTTTGGAGAGTCTCCCAAAGAATGAGGAATGATTAGCCTATCACAGAATCTTCTTTTGGAGGCACAGTGAAAAGTGCATAAAACACAAATGACAGTTTATGACTTATTATAAAGCATTCCCTTGTATAAGCATGATGCAGGGTCATGAATGAAACTTTGTCCTCACCCCTCGATGTTCTGCTTTCAAGATATCACTCCTTCCCTATCTCCAGAGATCACCCTGATCTGACAGCCATGGGAATCTCTGCTCCCTAAATACACGATAGGCTTGAGACCCACCCATTTTTAGAGTCTTTACAAAGAATTGGTTGTGCATTTTTTTTTTTTTTTTTTAGACAGGGTCTTGCTCTGTTACCCAGGCTGGAGTGCAGTGGTGCGATCTCAGCTCACTTCAGCCTCAACCTACTGGGCTCAAGCAATCCTCTCACTTCAACCTTGTGAGCAGCTGTGACTACAGGCATGGATCACCAAGCCCAGCTAATTTTTGTATTTTTTGTAGAGACAGGGTTTCGCCATGTTGCCCAGGCTGGTCTCAAACTCCTGGGCTCAAGTGATCTGCCCGCCTTGGCCTTCCAAAGTGCTGGGATTATAGGTGTGAGCCACTGCACCTAGCCTTGGTTGTGTATTTCTATGGATAAAAATATATACACTCAGCGAATCAAATAAAACTTGTATACTCTTCTGCATCCTCTCCTCCCCTCCCCAGACCCTAGAAGTAACAGCTATTAGGAATTTGGTGCAGTGTTTTTCAGGCTTTACACATTTGCTCAAGGCTTTTGTGTGAGGTTGTGCAGGTTGTGGGTGGCACGACTTCAGTTGATGACTTCCACCTAAACCAGGGGCTGCAAGCTGCAGCTGGAGGGTCAAGCCCAGCCTGCCACCTGTTCTTGTATGTTCTGTGAGTTTAAAAGTCTTTACATTTTTTAAATGGTTAAAAATTCAAAATAAGGTTTTACAATGTGAAAATTGCACAAAATTCCAATTATGGTGGCCAAACACAAAGTTTTATTAAAATATAGCCATACTCATACATTGGTGGCAGAATTGAGTAGTTGTGGCAAAGACCCTGTGGCTCACAAAGCCTAAAATATTGACTCTCTGGCCCTTTATGGAAAGTTTGCTGGCCCCTGACACAGACTGTGTTGCAGGCGTCTCCCTTGGAGTTTGGCAGTGCACAGCATGCACCGCTGTAGGGAAGCAGTGCTGTGAACATGGGTACACACGTCACTTAAAAATAAAACAGTGTTAATGTGCTGTAATTCGTTTTATTACTGCTAACACTATGGTTGCCTTGAATTTTTCACTATTGCAATTCATACTGCAGTAAACATTCTTGTACTTTTGTACAGCCCTTTGCATGTCACTAAAGTTCCAATTATCTCCAACCGAGAGCAGTGTTAATGCTGGCGTGTGTACAATTTAATCAACAATGTGGCGACTTGTGGTAAATGAACAATTTTTCAATTTAATATTTATTGTAGTAGCCTGCGAGAAGGAAATCTGTTCTGACTGGTTTAAAAGAGTCTCTATAATGAGCCAGGAGATTTTAAAATTCTGAATGTGAAAAGCAAGTCAACTAATTTCCAAATAATTGGGAAACTATTCAGCATAAAGAACATGTAGCTTTTCATGTGCTTGGATTAGCTGTATATGCAAATTTGATGCTGATTAACTTTCTAGAAGTCAGTTTTCCCTACGGATAGGAACATCTACCTGGCTACATCTGTGCTAGATATTTGGAGAGAAGCATGCAGAATGAAAGCTATATTTTCCGAGCTAATATTTGCATGAATATTGAGATGTCATTCCCTTTTTGAAGTAAATATTGACCTCAGTTTCACCTTTACTTCTGTGCTCTGATCAACACACACCAATAACTGCTGGTGACTGGGTGTTCATCCTGGTGGAATCTGCTGGAACCAATAAAAAATGCCTGGCTGCTGTTATTTTTAGTGAGCTTTTTCTTTCAAAAGAATCTAATTTCTAAGAAAAGTATTTATTTTGTGTCCTCGCATGGAAAAGTCCCCCGTATGTGTGGCATTGCATAAATATGAATAAATCATCGTTGGTAACAATTAAAAGCATTTGTGCTAAACGTGTAGCCTCAGCTTGTCCTCTCACTGGAAGATGCTGATGGATTTGCAGAAAGGTTCCTGATTGAATGATGCCAATTACTGATCTTTATTCAACTCCGGGAAGTATTGTAGAAAACATCCTGATTCCTATAGAAGACATATGCATAAAATATCCTGTCCATACATAGACCCCTGCAAGCAAACAAACCAAAGCAAGATAATGTTAACAACTACAGGAACCAACCCTCACCCACCCTAGGCCCTTGAAGTGTGCATTGTGTACTTACAGGAATCTTGATGTCACCTTTGCTGACATTTTTGCCCCACCCACATGCCCTTAACATGTTTCATCTTTGCATGGCCAAGTTTCCCGTGAGCTTGGAACTAAGTGCCTGGTGCACATCCTCCATGGGGGCAGGCCTGGCCCCAGTAAAAGACACATTTATTAAAGGGCTCCGGCTTGAATTATGACTTGGGGGCCCTGTGGAGTATCCTCCACCCAGAACTGGAAAGAACTCCCCTAGCTCCTTCCTCCTGTCTGTGAGTCACGTGTTCCTCGTCCTTCCAGATTGGAGCTTTGCAAAAATCAGTGTGAGCACAGGAGACATAGAGGAGAGAGAGAGATCCACCACTTCTTTCGGACTTGGGCGTTTTGCTTCCTCAGCTCTCACAAAAAATACCTTCAGAAAGAAACTAAGTCTAGGATCATAGTTTTCAAATCTACAGATATATGGGAATTCCACATTTCAGTGGAGGCTCTTACCAAATGGAAGACTATTGCTATATGCGTGAGCATTTTTCTCTCGCTGTTAAGAACTTATGCAAATATCCCCATCCATTTGACAAGACAGGCAGGCTGAGGTGGTGTGGAATAGTGGGAAGCCCCTGGGTATATTCAGGGGTCACGCAGCACCAAGATAAAACGTCGGCTCTGGTATTTATTATTGTTTAATCTGAACATTTTCTGATTCAACTCCCTTATCTGTGTAATTGTGTATACTGATATCATAATTTATAGGACTGTTGCAAGATTCAGAGGAGAGAATGTGTATGCAATGGCTACTGCATTGCCTGGCAGGGAACTGGCCTCATTAAAGCTCAGTTCCTTCCCTGCAGTTTCTCTTCCCTGCTTTCCTCACCAGCAACAGTCACGGAGACCAGTTAGCTTTTGTAAATGATGAAGCCAAAACCTTTCTTTGGTGGGAGTGTCAATGGTATTGTAATTTAATAATTATGTGGTATAAATAGTCATCATCTATAGCTGTGTTCACATAACTCTAGTAGATTCAAATTCAATTATTATATATAAAGGAATTCGATTTTTGTGAAGTCAGAGCAATCTGCATCTCAAGGCTTTTATTTTCAGTTTTGAATTGATGACTCAAACTAAAGGGGGAGATTTGCTTTTTCCCCTAGAAAAACAAGTATGGTTTATGCTTGTATTTTTTTTGGTATTTAGGCGTATATTTTAGAAAACCTTGCTTATATTCTTTAAAATGTTTTAAAAAGCAGCATATTTATATAGAGAGATGTCAAAATGGGATGGATACACTTGGGTTTGGGAAATGACAATTGATTAAACATGAGTAGACCACTATTGAAGCTCTGAGATGTCCCTTTGTGAAAGTGGAGACTGGAAAACCAGAGATGCTTGAGGTCTAAGTGCTTACATTATAAACTCCTGTCCGTGACCACAGTGAACATGTTTTTCTCTGGAACATTTCTCCTTAATTACTAAGCCCCTGTTCCAGTCTTGGGAGTGAATGAATATTCCAGCCTTAAAATGATAATTTGCAATTATACGAGAGGCAGGAAGGGAAATAAACTTGGCTGGGATAAGGCAAGAGGATGTGAACAGGAGCAGTGGGATGAAGTTGAGGGAAGCAAAGAGGAAGATGGGTAGGACAGAGAGTGGTGATAGAAGAATTCACTTCTTCACGTGGATGTCCTCCCGCTTCAAGGATGTGTTGACTTACATGTGCTGATGGGACCTGAACATCTCATTGATTTCAACTCCAGATACTCTAAGAATCAATCTTTGGGGGAAATTGAAATGATCCCTCAAAATTATTTTGAATTTTCATGAAATTGAGAAACAGGAGAAATTAAAGTAACTCATCAAAAAGACAAACCTGGTGAAAAGACCAAAATGCCCACATTTTCCTAAACAGAAAATATCTAATTTGCAAATGACTGCCCTACACCTCTACCCAGTATAGGATAGTCCTTGCTAAGAGTCACGTAGACTATTTTACCTTCTTGATATAATTTTCTACTTTTTCCCCATTGGAAAACGTGTCTTTTTGATGTTAGATTTTTTAAGTGCTAGGACCAACTTACTCAAACAAGACATTTTTATCTGAAGACTAAGCTGATGCGTTCCTGTACCGGGAGACAGTTCTTGTTATCTCGAAGAACAAAAATTGTCACTTCTGTGTCCCAATTCCTTCATGCTTCATTTCAGGACAGATCCTTTAGGGACCATATGCACTTGAAATCTTTACAGAATCACTGTGACGATTTCTAAAGGAACCATTAGGAAACGATTTTAGAGTGTTTTATTGGCAAAAACCTGCAATTACTGTTGGACCAACCTAATAGATGTCAGATACAAAGGACGCACCCTTGGTTCAGAGAGGAAATCTTGCTGGAAGAAATCGCAATGCTCAGCATCCAGAGGGGAGTCAACTCTCACTTACTGGAGTAAGTTGAACAGATCAATCAACACATTATGCAAAGTCATTGCTAAACCACAACTTACATAGAGTGCTTTTAATTTGAGCAGACACACCCCCATTTCAGGTTCTTGGAGCCGATGAGCTCAGCTGTGTCATTCTGCTTGGAGTCCCTAACACTATTGCGGGCAGGTGGTGGCTGTGGCTGGGGTCCTCTGAAGGCTGCCCCATGCATGTCTGGTAGCTTCTCCCGTGGCGACCTTGGGATTCCACACTGCGTGATAGTTTTAGGGTTGTCACACTTCTTGCACGACATCTTTTTTTTCCAGGGCAAGTATTCCAAAAGACAGGGAGTGGAGGCTGCCAGTCTCTAAGGCTTGAGCCAGGAGACTAGCAGAATGTCACCTCAGTCCCGTTCTGCAGGGAGGTCAAAGCGGTCATAGAGCAAGGACGTAGACCTCACCCCTGGATTAGAGGAGTGTCAGGTATCTGTACTCCACTACAGAAGAGAAATGCAGTCAGTGTTCCTAATATTTGGAAACGCCTTTTGAGCTGATGCCTCTGCTGATTTTAAGCCACGGCCAAGGGTGAACAGAGCTGACCAGAGCTGTTGGAAACCCCTCAGACCTGGGAAGACTAAAATTGAAGTTCAAGGCTACCACAACAGCCAAGACTGAGGGTAAAAACCTGGAGAAGAGGAAAAAGCCTCGGAGTGATTCCAGCGTTTTGCACCACTGTTTCTCTTGAAGCATTTCCAATTAATCACAGCAGGCAAAAGGCTGGGGAATTGAACAGAAAGTGCCAGCTAAGCGGCTGAGGAGGTAAGCAACAGCTCATAATAACGTTGACCTAGAGAGACAAAAATGAAGTTCAGGACCTGCCCAGGAGGATGGGCCAGTCAACATCCAGGCTCTTGGTTGCAGTTCCCAAACAGCCAGAAGCCAGGAACACCAGTGAACTAGAAATAGATTAATCCTCACTGAAACTCAACATCTAGTTTGAAATAGTTCAAGCACAGGCTGGATTAAGAATCTCTCCTCTTATTCTAATTGCCTGCTTGCAACAAAATAAATTCTCTCTGGGGTAAATTAACATAATCCACAGTATTTATAATTTTTTGTAATACATTGTCTGGCGTCCAGTGGAAAAGTTTCCCAGGCATACCAGAAACTAAGGCCAAGGGAGAGGGGGCAGAAATCGACTCATGGATGATCCAGATACTGGAATTTTCATAGTGGATTTAAAAATATCTATAATAAACCAATAAAAGGAAACATGACAAGATTAGCAGGAAATTAAAATATATACAAATAATCAAATAAAAATTCTAGAACTGAATAATAGAATAACCAAAATTAAAAATATAATACTTTGGCTTAAGAGAATATTAGAATGAGTGAACTGGAATACAGGCCAGGAGAAAATATTCTGAAGAGCAAATATGAAAGAGAGAAACAGAGAATTTTCCAAAGCTAGTGAGAAACGTCAAGCCACAGATTCAAGAAGTGATATGATGTCCAACCATAAATGAGATCACACCTGGGTATATCATAATGGATTTGCTAAAAAGAGGAAAATGACGATTAACTTATAAGAAGCAACAATAAGATTAAAGTTGACTTTTCAACAGAAATAATGACATTCAGAAGACAATGGAGTGATGTGTTTAAGATGAAGAGAACCTAAGGACCTGGAATTCTATATATAGAAAATATATTCTTCAAAAATGAAGACCAAATAATAGTATTTTTGAAAATCAATCAGAAAGACTTTGATTTAGCCTTCAGTGAAAGAGATGCTAAAGGCATTTTCAAATAGAAGGAAAACCAGCTCTAAGAAAGCATGCAAATGCAGGAATGAATGAAAGGCTGTGATAAGTGCATGGGTAATTAAATGAAAATTGATCACACAGAGTAATAATTAGATAAACTTAGGTCAGTTTGAGGTAGGAGGTGAGACTTGACTCCAGAAGTGGGGCTTGGGCTCTGGACCAGATTGAAGACTACCTGAAACAGGGACAAGGCAAAAGCACCTCCCCATAAGAAACACTCACCAGTCCATGTCAGTTTATCATTGCCATGGTAACACCAGAAGTTGCCTCCCCTTTCCATGGCAACGACCCAATGACCTAGAAGTTACTACTCTATTTCTAGAAATTTCTGCATAACTTGCCCCTTAATTTGCCTGTAATTAAAAGTGGGTATCAATACGACTGCAGAGCTGACTCTGAGTTGCTGCTCTGCCAGGAGCAGGACCTCTGCTGCTGCTGTTCTCTGCTGCTGCTCTTCACTGCTGCTTCAGTAAAAGCTACCACTGGCTCACCCTTGAATTCTTTCCTGGGCAATGCCAAGAACCCTCCTGGGTTAAGCCCCAATTTGGGGGCTCACCTGCCCTGCGTCAATTTGATTTGAGTTTTACTAGATACTGTTTATAATACAGTGATTTTGCTTCGAGAATCACTTTAATTTGGGTTAAATCTAATATGAACTTGTAATGAAATTTTGAGACAGATCTTACCAGTGGGGCAGCTGAGGGGCTTTTATAGGATAATATTTAAACACAGTCAGTATCTCTAGAATTTCCATGTAGTAAAAGAAAGAGCAAGTATAGTATTGCAAGCGTGACCCTTCCCGTCTCAGATGTGTTTCATTCCCCAAAAAGTTTGTGAATGGTTTTGTTGTTATTTATTTCTGACTGTTGTAAAACATGTTGCTCTTGATACCTCTAAAGCAGCGGCACAAAGAAAGACATTCAGGTTTTCTCCGCCTTTAGAAGTTCCTCTTAGGCTATAACATTTCTCAGGAACATAAATCTGCATTAAACATTCTTATAGGGAAGTGTTGTTTTGATTATTAGTTATCCCTGGGATATTAGCCACAAAACAGATTTACTTGGTATGTGTATTTTAAATATATGCATCCATACATATTAATTTCATGTTTATTTCCCTTGAGTACATATATTTTTCTACTAGATATTGAAATAAAACGAATAAGGAAAGTACCTGATCTCACCAGTTCTCTGTAGACCAAAAGGTAAACTTCTCGTTTTGAAAACACAGGGAAAGGTAGCACTTCAATTATTTTACCAGCTAGCTCCATGGGAGTTTGTTTGATCTCATTGCACTTGCATCAGAGGTAAAGAAAGTGGAAATGTCAGCTGATTATGGAGCATAATCATCACCAGATGTTTTGAAATCCCTCCTGTCTCGTGAATAGATGACTCTATCCTTCCTTCAAATGGATGGTGCTTAGTGTGACCTCCACCACTCCAAGCCAAAATGGAAAGTGGATTTTATGACTCAAAATCCTATTGTTATTAATTCATTAGGGACTGTGATTCAGCCCCTTGACAATGCAAAAGATGAGTTCTGGGACCATGGAAGGGAGAGGTTATGATTCCGTTGGAACTGAAAGCACCGATTTCACTACTGTGGCCTTAAGACACCTGCTTATACTGAAGAAATTTCTCCAAGCGCAGCGTTGTTCTTCTCATTATTTAGAGGTGCAGAAGGGCTCACAGGCTTTGCTCAGAAAGTCCTGCACTGCGAGGTTTTCTTTTAAACCTGATGAGCTTTGTCTGTTCAGATGAACATCAGTGAAATTGCTGGACTCTTTAATAGTGATGAATAATCTCCCTAAACATTGGGATACATTTGTCTTGGCAAGATACAGTACAAGAGATATGGGGGATCTGGAGAGTAGACGGGGTAGGCATGAGACCTCATCTCACACACACCATCCAGGTCAAATGCCCACCTGGCAGAGTGACTTGCAGGCTCACCTCTTCTTCAGATTATATGCTTCTCATGTAAGCTCTCTCTCCTTCCCCCTTCCCTCAATTTTTTTCAAGCATGTAAAGATGAATTGGCAGAAGTTACTGTATGTCATTAAAAATAAGATGTCATTCATAAGATGTATCCCCTCTTCAGATGTGTTGAAATATGCAGGCTAGCACTGACCCAATGCAAGAATGCCCGTTCCATGGCACTTCATAAATTCTTTTTATTTGTTGGTTTCCGAGACAGAGTCTCACTCTGCCACCCAGGCTGGAGTGCAGTGGCATGATCATGGCTCACTGCAGCCTCGACCTCCTGGGCTCAATGATCTTCCTGCCTCAGCCTCCCATGTAGCTGTAACTACAGGCACACACCACCACGCCCAACTAATTAAAAAAAAATTTTTTTTTAATTTTTGTAGAGACAGGGTCTTACTATATTGCCCAGGCTGGCCCTGAACTCCTGGGCTCAAGCAATCCTCCCACCTCGGCCTCTCAAGGGGCTGGAATTATAAGCATGAGCCATCATGCCTGGCCACTGGATAAGTTCTGATAGGTTCAGGGAGAGGTCAGTTAGATGGTAGTGAAAGTACCTTTCAATATCTATTTTGTTAGTGGGTCCGTAGTAGTTTTTTGTGTAGCTGGTATTTTTTTTTGTTGTTACAAATGTGATGTATTTGTATTATAGCCTCTAATACTGTGAAGTTCCCTTCCTGCCCATGTCTCTGTTTCCGCTACTACAAGGTCAGCACCTCTTGAGATTTTTTGCTTATTTTTGTTTCTGCGAGTTATTTTGATCCTTTTCGTTTTTGATTGCATAAATAATCTGTCAGTATCATTTAGCATGTAGTGGTTTTCAATAAATCATTTTTGCGTTCTACATTCCATGTGTTTGATTTATGTCTTGTGATTCGGTGCAATTATGATCACTGACGGGGTGGAATCATGTCATAAATTTGACATGTTCTGTATGAGTAAGAATATAGTAAATATTTGACAACGTATTTATAAACTCTAATATTTTAGATAGATTTATCTAAAATACATTTATCTTCTAATTGAGGCTTTCTGAAAATTCTTACTCTATTATCTGGTCTTATTCTTTTTTTTATTAAAATAGTTTTTTATTTTGGAAAGCAGTGTTATGTGGATTAGACACACTGGAGATTCTCCTTCAAAAAGTGGGTTCTATGGGCAAGTATATTGAAAAAATACTGTTAGAGTTAAACAACATCTTAGAGGCAGCACTATTTACATAATATACTATATTCATAACATTGTCAGAGATTTTCAAACTTAACTCATTTGTGTTTTACATTTTTTGCCATATCTGGAACCAACAGTACTATTATCTGCTGAATATTCTTTTTGTAATGAGACACTTTTTCAATAATAAAATATTTTGTCATAAAATTTTACATAACTAATATAAGTGGAAAGCCAGGATTATTTATGAAAAATAGAGGCTAAAAATTGAACACAGCAAAAGCAAACAGGATGACTCGTCTCTTAGTAGATACCATGTCCAGCTCTGTCTCCACTAAAAGGGGAGATCGGCAATGCTAGGGGAAATTAAAGATGCACCAGGAGGAAGCAGAAATCTCTCCCTCGCCTGAAATCTCAGCTCTTTGGGAGGTCAAGGCTGGAGGATCGCTTGAGCCCAGGAGTTCTAGACCCGCCTGGGCAACATGGTGAGACCCTGTCTCTGCAGAAAATTAAAGAATCAGCTGGGCGTGGTGTCATGTGCCTGTAGTCCCAGCTCCTCAGGAGTCCGAGGCAGGAGGTCCGCTTGAGCCCAGGAGGCTGAGGCTGCCATGAGATAAGATCACACTACTGCACTCCAGCCTGGGAAACAGAGCAGGGCTCTATCTCAAAACAAAAAATAAAACCAAAAAAAAAAAAAGAAATATTTCTGCCTCAATGGCATCAGTAGGATTGGCAAGACATCGGAAAGAGAATAATTTCTTCACAGAACGACCCAGTCCTATTGAATGCCAGCTTTTAAACCACCTAAAATCTCTGTGTCTATCCCCAGGGGTCTCCATCACTTTGGGAAAATGAGATGTTGCAGTTGTGGCGTCAGACATCCAGGTTAAAACACATGAGTGCTGGCGGGGCGCGGTGGCTCACCCCTGTAATCCCAGCACTTTGGGAGGCCGAGGCGGGTGGATCACAAGGTCAGGAGATCGAGACCATCCTGGCTAACAAGGTGAAACTCCGTCTCTACTAAAAATACAAAAAAAAAAAAAAAAAAAAAAATTAGCTGGGCGTGGTGGCGGGCGCCTATAGTCCCAGCTACTCGTGAGGCTGAGGCAGGAGAATGGCGTGAACCCGGGAGGCGGAGCTTGCAGTGGGCCGAGATCGCGCCACTGCACTCCAGCGTAGGCGACAGAGCAAGACTCCGTCTCAAAAAAAAAAACAAACAAAAACAAAAACAAAAACCCACAAGTGCTTAGAGCACGGGCTGGCTCTTAGGAGGCGCTCAGCGAATATCAGCCATTACTATTATTACTTAATTTTCTTATATATTAACTTTATTTTTATTAAAAGGACTAGAACCCATTTATTCAGTAGACTATTCCTGAGTTGATTGCTTTGGTATTTTGGGGAAAAGAGAGGACATTCTCATTTAAATACAATTAATATTTTAGCAGTGACGCATTCACCTTCACAACTTCATCGTTGAGTTCTCCATCTGTGCCTCTCGCTTTGCAAAACATCACTTTGCCTATTAAAAAAAGAGAACTTAGGGCAAAAGTTTAAGAAAGAGTTTAAATGAACATCCCAAATAATATTAACATTTCAGTGTACCTCATTACTATTACAGAGGGAAGAAGGAAATACAGAAGCTAAAATTAACACACTCTTGGCAGAAGTTCATGGCTTTGAGGAAAAGTTTTTTTCTGAGCAGCCCTGGGACCAAGGGTTGATTAAACTGGGATTTCATCATGTCTCAGCCCTGAATGAATGAAATAAAAAGTCATTCAATCTAATTAGACAATCTTACGAGGGCTTGGAAGCAACCACCTATGGCAATTTCTTTTTTTTTTTTTCCTTTTTTAATCTTAGAAATAGATTTTTTCAGAATTATGTGAATCTTTTCTTTCTTCCTTTTGAGATTAGATACTCTCCAAGGCGGGAAGGGATAGTACAGAGCACGTTGAACACGTTTGGTAACTACATAGTTGAGACTTTACAAAAGTAGAATTATGTATATACACAGGTGTGTGCATACGTCAAATATAGTATTTAATATGTAATGTGTCAACTCTGCGTGTTTATGCATCCGCAGTGCCCAAATTTGATTCTTTTTACATTTTATTGTGATAAAGTTGAATACACTTAATCTATACTCTGCCAGAGACTCCCCCAGTTCTGTAACCAAACAGCACACTCAGCTAATGATTGTTCTTAAGTTTAGCCATCAGTGACAATAACAATTCTAGGTGATAATTATTAAGCAGTCCATGCTTTCCTTATTAAGCTTTTAATGCTATATTTATTAAGCATTAAGCAACCATTGCGTTCGAGTGTTGTCTTATTTAATTGTTACAAATCCCATGAGGCCGGGGCCCTCGTTCGATGTTTGAGGATGAGGAACTGAGGTGCTGGTGGCTTCAGAAGCTCGCTGGCGTTGCCCAGGCTGCCAGGGTCGGGCTGGAACACAGTCTGGAGTTGGCCTGTGAAGCGAGCGGCCGCACTGGGAGCCGCCTTGCTGCAGGAAGGCCTGAGGGCAGGCTGCGCAGCCCCCGCGCTGGGCTTTTTACTTTCTGTGTGTGCATTCTCGGAGATGTAAAAAAATAGATACATAAATATTTTTTTAAAATTATAGAAAATTAAAACTAAAACATTTTATTTTTCTCTAATTATAATTCGTTTCATGGATTGAAGTTGGAGAATTTTTGTATTTTAATTTCCAGGGAATCGTTTACTGAGAGCTTACAATGAAGGGGCCGCTGGACGTGTGTTCAAATGAAGGAATTTAACCCTGGGTGCCAGGGACTTGGCATAGGCACTTTTGTGAATCCTCAGACAGGCTGGGAGGGGCATCCTCGGGGCCATAGTGGGGGAGGGGCCTGAAGCTCTGTTGGGGGTCAGTGCCCAAGGTCACTGGAGAGCCTGGCAAGTGTGGCTCCGTGCCTCAGCCGACACCTTTCACTACACCAGGTGTGTTCTGCAGAGGAAGAAGAGCCTCTGGGAGTGGCGGTCTCTCACCAAAGGTGTGTACAAGGAAAACAGAGCTTTGATTTATATGTACTTTACGTTTTATCCTAAACACTTAAAAAATGGAGGTTATATTTTGTAATGCACATAATATATTAGTACATTCATGGGTGTAATAATACACATATTTAGGGGGTGTATTAAAATAGTTTTACTGATCAGGGGTGCATTTGAGTTTAGCAATGAGGAGTGTAGATGCCAGGGAGTGACACACTGCATGAACCCTGTGGGAATCAGACACTCACGGACGTTCTGTGTGCGAGCTGGGTTTGATCAGTGCGCGCCTCACCTCCCAGTCACCTCAGGCTTGGCTCTGCAGCGAGTGATGGCCTCAGACACAACTGCACAGCACCCACCTGGTTCCTTTGGGTCTGGATCGCCTCTGTTGAAGCTCCTATTCTCTTTCCCTTCAGGTCTTCCAAGTGACCTGCTATGGATTGGTTCAGTGTTTGTAGTGTTTTCAATAGCGTGCTGTGATAGCTCTCCTTATATTCATATATGTTTTTTAAAATGTGCTCGTCTTTTTTTAACGCATATTCCCAGAAGGGGAATTCCTGGGGCCAAAACTACCTATGTACTTTAAGAGTTTGGAGTTTAAGCCCGAGCACAGTGGCTCATGTCTATAATCCCAGCACTTTGGGAGGCTGAGGCAGGCGGATCACCTGAGCTCAGGAGTTCAAGACTAGCCTGGCCAACATGGTGAAACCCTGTTTCTACTAAAAATACAAAAATTAGGGCCGGGTGCAGTGGCTCACACCTGTAATCCCAGCACTTCGGGAGGCCGAGGCAGAAGGATCACAAGGTCAGGAGTTCAAGATCAGCTTGGCCAACACAGTGAAACCCTGTTTTTACTAAAAATACAAAATAGCCAGGCATGGTGGCACACACCTGTAATCCTAGCTGCTCGGGAGGCTGAGGCAGAAGAATTGCTTGAAACCGGGAGGCGAAGGTTGCAGGGGCTGAGATCGCATCACTGCACTCTAGCCCAGGCGACAGTGCGAGATTCCATCTCAAAAAAAAAAAAAAAAAATTAGCCGGGCGTGGTGGTGGATGCCTGTAATCCCAGCTACTTGGGAAGCTGAGGGAGGGGAATCACTTGAAACTGGTGGTGGAGGTTGCAGTGAGCTGAGATTGCACCACTGCACTCCAGTCTGGGCAACAGAGGGAGACTTCGTCTCAAAAAAGAAAAAAAAAGAGTTTTAAGTTTAAAAGTTTCTATTCTTAACTGATTTCCAAAAAATGACAGCAGTTTATACTGCTAAATGGAATATAGCAGTGTGTGGAATATCAGTTACGTTGTTCCCTTGCCAACAGTAAGTTTTATAATTAAGGGGAAAAAAAGAATATCTCATTAGTCTTTTAATTTGCTTGTCTTTGATTACTACTAGGTTAAATAGTGTTCTTGTTTGCCGCTGGCATTTTTTCTTCGGAGAATCACTCTTTCCTATTCATATCCTATGAATACTATTTTTCAATGTTAGGGTATTTCTCTTTTTGATTACTTTCTAACAGCTCTTTCTATATTTAAAATAACACTTGATCGTATATGGCACAAATAGTTTTTACCCAGTTTAACCCACAGTTACAGAGCCACATCTGTGTTAAGCCTGTCTTTTCTTACTCCTCTTTCACTGGATTCAGTGGAAGGGGGTTGGGCAATCTAAAATTTAGGTAACTAAGGAATCAGATCTAGGGAAAAGTGCAATGCCTGAACTGGCCGTTCTGACAGACAAAGTTTTATAAAGTTTTGTCTCTCGCTTTCCAGATAAGGAACCGTTGCATTCTCTGAAATTGCATCTAGACCGTAAATGCAGTCTTTCAGATTTTTAGGAGGAGAGTTGGAAAGACGCTGTCTATTCTAGAGCATACCTTGGGCAGTCCTTTTTCCTTGGTCATACCTGGGTTGATGAGTGATTTAGGAGAGACAGTGTGGACATTCTCAGTTAATAGCAGCTCACCCATGGCTTTTAATCCTGATTTATGGTCATCCTTTAAAAAGACCAGGAATCCAGTGTAGCAGTTTCTGCAATGGAGAGAGCAACTGCTCCTGAAAAGCACGTTGAATGATCAAATTTTATTGGTGCATGAAAACGTCAGAGGTGAATATCGTTGTTTGGTGGGGCAGCTATTTAAGCTCAGGTCTGGGCAATTGCTTTATTCTTGTCTGAAGAGAGAAAGAAGAAAATAGATGTTTTGGATTACATTTTGTGTGTAATTATATATGACAGATGTATTAAATTAGCTGTTCCAGGGTTTTTGGAAATCTGCCTCCAAACTATAAATTTTATTTGACTTTTTCATTTGCAGGTGGCACGAAACCATTTCATGTATATTTCATGGGCTCTGGAGAGGCAGAAAGTCCAGGAACTATTGTGATGCTGTAGCTCATTCATTCTGAGAGAGACATGGGTGTGTGGTTGGGAAGTAAATCATCTGCTTTTATGTTTTGGGTTAAAAATATTAACAGCAGATCAAAGACATTGAAAGCAAGCTTTTCATTTGGTGGGGGGAAAATCACTATTAGAAAGGTCTGAGCAAGTTCAGAGTGGGAATAAATTACTTCTCCTTGGTTTTCACCTTTTAAAGCATAAATCCTTCTATTTGGAGAAGTTGCCTCGTTGAGGAAGATAAAGGTGCTATTCTTTTTTGTGTATGTGCGTGTTTTTTGTTTGTATTTTACCTGCAACTGTAGAAAGTTTTAAAAAGCAATTGTTTGTAAACCTAGCAACTTAACAAAATTCATCTGGACGTGTGAATTTTGTACTAAGATCTTCAGTACAGGACTCTCTGCCTTGTAAATAGCACCGCGGACCTGTGTTTAGTTTTGGTATTTCCAGGCTTATTTCCCATGAAAAGGGAATATCCTTGAGAATAAATTCTTTAGGGAGACGTCAACAAAGAAAATTGTCACAAAATACTTTCCACAAACATGCATGTTTTAAATAATGCAAGCAGCATCTATAAAAAAATAATTACTAGACTTGGGTAGCACATATGTTACTGCATGGATTACATAATTATTTCTGGAATACATTCCTTTAAGTGGCAGTGGTCACACACAGTGCTGTTTATTGACAACAGACATGTGTCATGGTTTCCGTTTCTTAGAGAGTGTCTTTGAACCTAATTCCTTTCTCCTGTAGGTTGAGAATAGATTTCTTTTCTTTTTCATTTACATTTTCTTCTTTGCTTTGCAAAATTTGGAATCAGTTAGAGGGATAGATTTGTTAATGATTGCCTTAATTAGTCTGTAAATGGCTATAGCTACAATGTGTTTTTTAACAAGCTGTCTGAATCTGTAAGTTTGTAGAGATGTAAGTACTGTACAATAATCGTTGCCTCAGACTGCTGGATTTTAGTAGCTGTGTGTGTAAATATCAACAGACGCCTAGAGAGTCATTTTACTGCAGTAATTCACCTTTTTTTATGGTTTTGGGGGCCCTTTTTATGATTTAATGATTCATGGGAGATGTTTATTTTATGCACATAGAAGGAAGGTAGTGCCATTATGTTGTTATAGAAACACTACTTTTACTTCCTAAAGAGCTAATGTATACATCTTTACATTTATGAAATGTAGCATGTGCTTGAGTAATATGACATTCTCTCAGTTAGTATTCAGGGGTACACACACACGCGCGCACACACACACACACACTCTGCATTCCTGGAGACACAAGCAACCCACTTAATTATCAGAATCGTTTGGTTAACAAACACCAATTCTGCTGATCATAGGAAACACTGCATAGATATTGAGACTCAGCTGATGGAGAACTCTCTCTCTGTCCTGTCTCGAGAGGATGCTGAGATCACAAGGTCTCAGCTCCAAATGTCTGCAGAGGTCAGGAAGCACATTAGACTGGAGAATTAAGCCAGATGTGAAATGGTAGTTGCAGCGGACAGGGCTTTTTAAAGGAGTTTGTAAGATCTAACCATCCTTCCTTCGAGAGGCTCCGTCACAATCATATTAAACATGTGACATGCACTCACACTCCATATGAAACATGACTAATAGGTAAATATATAACCATTCAATGGCAATTGATGCATTGACACAGTTACATGAGTTGGGAGTATTAGGATGTGCTGGGTACTGGGACATCCCAGGACTTAACAGAGTTGTATTTCTCATTTCAGTTATATGTTTAGTACAAGACAGTGGAGTCCTGCTGCTTGGGGAACGGGCTGATGGAAGCTTGAGCATCTGGGAGTTGTACCATCTGGCCCAGGAGGGCTCCCCGCCTTCGCATGGTGGGGAAGCGAGCCCCTAGAGGGTCAGACTCAAGCTCTGAGGTGCTCCAGCAAGGAAGGGGCTGGACCATTTCTGCTTAGAGTGAGTAGCGGCATAGCTGGTCCCAGAGACTCATCCCTGCAAGGCACTGGGAAAATATGGGAAGGCCTGTGAGTATTAGGTGTGCCACAGATGTCCCTGCCCCGTTTCATCACACAACTATACTACACATTTCAAGGATTTAGCATTTTTCCAACCAACATAATATTTTTTCATATTACAGTCTTTTTTGCGATTTTTTAAAACCTCATGCACAGGCTCGGTGTGGTAGCTCACGCCTGTAATCCCAGCACTTTGGGAGGCCGAGGCAGGTGGATCGTTTGAGGTCAGGAGTTCAAGACTAGCCTGGACAACATGGTGAAACCTTGTCTCTACTAAAAATAAAAAAATTAGCCGGGCATGGTGGCGCTTGCTTGTAATCACAGCTACTTGGGGGACTGAGGCAGGAGGATCGCTTGAACCTAGGAGGTCGAAGCTTCAGTGAGCCAAGAACATGCCACTGCACTTCAGCCTGGGTGACAAAGTAAGATCCTATCTCAAAACAAAAACAAACACAAACCCCTCAAAACCCCAAAACCTCATGCACAGAAATTTGAGTTAACCTAACAGTTTAACAGTTTAAGGACAGACTTGTTAGCCCCAGCAAAACCCTTTCCTTGCTATATTTTCTACTTTTCTTGCATCTCCTTGCACTAGGGCCATTTCTCGTCCCCATGGGTGCCGATCTTAATGCCTCTGCTGTTGAGCCTCAAATATCCTGTGTCTTTGTAAGATAAAGACAGATGGCCGTGTGGGCATGTGTCCTAGTGCATATGGCTGATGTTACACTCTATCCTGGCTTCCTTTCTTACCTGCTTCATTCAGTAAGCACGTGTTTCCTAAGATCTGGGCACGTTGCTGTTTGTTCCTCTCCCTTCTGTTCTGTTCTCCATAGTATCCATTTACCATCTTTATCAGTTCCTGTTCAGATACCAAACAGCTCATAGGTTCCATCCACCATGCCCCAAGTTCCTGATGAATAAAACGGCCCAATGTGCAGCCTATGGGGAATAGAGCATGTGGTTTCCACTTCAAAATGGTGAGATTCAGATGATTTTAAGACACTGTGCTGGCCTGAGCGCTCTGTGGATGGGGTTCCATCTGTGGATCTGCACTGTGAGCCCTGCCGCCTGATGCCTTCATCACAGGAATCGTGCTCATCCTGAAGCCGACTCAGGTCCTGCTGCTTACTGCCCAGGGGCCAGAAGAGAAGCGAGGAGTGGTGGAAGGAAAGCGGCTTTATTCCAGTGCTAGCAGCTGGGGCATGGTCAGGCTCATGTCCTTAAAAGACCATTCGTCTTTCAGGGCTGAATGAGGGGGTTTAGGAAGGAAAACTGTGGGGGAGAATATGCAGGGGTGGTATGGTGGGGAGGGGGCGGGGTGTAGGTCCACGTGTCCTTTTCCAATGGCTATCTTGAGAACTTGCCTGTCCGGAGGTTTGGTTGCCATTGTCTTGATGCTGGCCTGATGGTGGTGGTGGTGGACTAATTGTCCATAACTCTGTTTAAGCAGGAAGATTCTGCAGCTGGGTCTCAGGACTGGTTTGTTTCAAAACAAGCCCCTAGAATTTCTAAGTAAGTGCATACTTGGAGGAGGGAGAATAGCACATCCGAGTGCCCGGTGGAAAGGAGGGAAGTGAAGTCTTAAAGTGCATTTCCAGGCTACATTCTGAGATGAAGAAGGAAGGGAAAGGAAAAAAGGAAAAACTGTAAAATGTGTTTCAAGTCTGGGCCACTCGGTTACAATCCCTTATGGAGCGGATGGGCCTCAGTCCTTGAACAGTGACCCGAAAGGTCCTGGGGAGGAAGAGCAGAGATGACAACCCCTCAGTGATGCTGCAACCAGGCTGGGTGTCAGAATCTTCTGGAGAGCACATTTGAAAGCGAGGAATCCTGGGCACTGCTCATATGCAACATGCAGGAATTAAAAAAAAAAAATTAGTTTTAGGCATGTAGGCATTAGGAACAACAGCCAAGATCCCCAGACCTAGTTATGCTATTTGCTTGAGAGGAATTTCTTGTAGACAGACACCGATTTGTTAAATGCCTTGCCTGTGGGCAGAGGAGTAGAAACTAGAGCTGAAATTGGGGATGGTGCCTGTGGCAATGGGCTGCGAATTTCACATGGGTACAGCTTTATTCTCAGAAAAAGCACAAATTCACATGAAAAACAGGAATGAAATGAAACAGAAATATTCTGAGTTTTTTGTTTTTTTGAGATAGGGTCTTGCTCTGTTGCCCAGGCTGGAGTACAGTGGCGTGATCACAGCTCACTGCAGCCTCGAACTCCTGGGCTCAAGCGATCCTCCCACCTCCTCCTCCTAAGTAGCTGGGACTATAGGTGCACACCACCATACCTGGCCTTTTTTTTTTTTTTTTTTTTTTTCATATTTTTGTTGGGATGGGGTTTCACCACATGGCCCAGGCTGGTCTCAAACTCCTAGGCTCACGTGATCCACCCACCTCAGCTTCCCATGCCTGGGATTACAGGCATGAACCACCATACCCAGCCCAGAAATATTCTTTAATGGTGAAGGAAGGAATTACAAGGGCAGAAAGGGAACAAGGTTTGCCTTTGTGTGTGTCCGGGTGTAGCTTACTTGAGGTCTGCATTAAAAACAATTCAGTTGCATGGGTCACGCATCAATGCAAGGACAATTTATCTGGAAAAATATCTGCAGGGTCTATGAAAGCCAAGTAGAGTTGTGTGTGGAGCACACACTAAACCACAGAACAGCCTGCACTCAGGCACGAGCATTTGTAATTTGCGAGAGGCATCAGTGTGAAGAATCCCGTAGGTCAAGGGTGACTTTCTGAGAGTGACCAGCTAAGGTAGGGAGTAGAGGGGGATCACTAGAAAGAGTTAAATGAGTTTGCTAGTTCTTAGCAAGGTGGAACTTGGATTGAAGGGGTTGAAACTAAATTCAAAACAAGCTCTCTGACAGGTAAAATGGGATTATTGGAGACGGTGCCTTTGAAGGACTCCCCCAGGATTCAGAAAAGTGACAGCTCCATGAAGAAAGCCTTCCTCTCAGATCATGGCCGGGTTTGGGGCAACAGTGACGGGCGGAATGGAACAAATGCCTGCAGCGTCCCCTGGCCATCTCTGAGCCCGTGCACCTCAGCCCTTCACCTGCCGGGCAGAGGCCTGGGAGGAGGCAGAGATGGCCATCCTGGCATGGACCTAGCGCTGCAGAAGCCACAAAAATATTCAGATAGGCATCATCTTGTTTGATGCTCCCAGTGGCCCTATGGGGGAAGCTGCAAGGATGTCATCTCCCCATTTCATAAACAAACAGGCTCCATGGTTTAGTGCAGGGTCTGCAAGCTTTTTTGTAAAGAGCTACATGGTAAATATATATCCTATTTGATATGTTATATACCATGTTATAGAATATAGTATATAATATTTATGAGATATCCTTTTACAAAAATATGATATATATATAATTGGTAAAACACATGTGGTCTCTGTTACATCTTCTCTTCCTCCTCTTCCTCTTCATTCTTTCCCTCCCCCTTTTTCCTCTCCTCCTTTTCTTTCCCTTATTCTATATCTCTTCCTCCTCTTCCTTCTTCCAAGCCTTTAAAAATGCTACAAAATGGCCAGGCGCAGTGGCTGACGCCTGTAATCCCAGCACTTTGGGAGGCTGAGGTGGGCGGATCACAAGGCCAGGAGACCGAGACCAGCTTGGCCAACATGGTGAAACCTGGTCTCTACTAAAAGACAAAAAAAAAAATTGCCGGGCATGGTGGCCGGTGCCTGTAGTCCCAGCTAGTCGGGAGGCTGAGGCAGGGGAATCTCTTGAACCCGGGAGGCGGAGATTGCAGTGAAATGAGATCGTGCCACTGCACTCCAGCCTGCCAACGGAGCAAGACTCAGTCTCAAAAAAAAAAAAGAAAAGAAAAAAAAGTGCTTCAAAATGTGCTTATTTGGAAGTCACGCACGAACAGCCTGGGGTTTGTTGGGAGGCTGGAAGACGCGCACCCTGGGTTTAATGGCTTGCTCAGTTTTTCTGCTGGTCAGTAGAAGAGCTGAGAGCTGGTGAGGTCTGTCGGCTCTAAATCCAGCTCTGTGTTCTACTGAAACTAGAAGCAGGAGGCTAATCATTGTTTTAACTGCGTACTCATTCCTTAGAATACAGAATAATAGAGAAAACCGCTAGGTCATGGTCTAAAGCATTCACATGTGTCATCTCGTTTGGAATCCACCCTGTTTTATTTTTCACAGCCGAGCCAGCCGAGGCACCGGAGGCATAATCCCCATCCAGGATCAGAAGCTGTGGGGCCTCAGAGCGCCTCTCACACCCACACTCACTTGGCTTCAAAGACCACAGTCTTTCTGTATAAAATATCGTTGTGCCTTGCTATGGAAGCAGACACACACAATCGCATTTGCATATTCAGTGGTGTGCATGTGTGGGAGGGACAATGGCTGTCTACCCTAAGGACTCCAGCCTTGAAAGGGTCATCTGTCAGTGCACATGTCAGCGTCTGTTCTCTCTTCTGTGGGTATCGGGGTCTGGACTTCCCTTTTGGGAAACCGGCTTTCTCCAGCCCTTCAGTGATGTGCTGGTGAGTGGGCTGGGTCCCAGTTCCTGGCTACAGAGGTGGGTACATGACCCAGGGGGCAGGAATAAGCAGGCCAATGAGATTCAATTTCAGGACTCATGGTGGAATTTCTAGAAACTAGAAGCCTGGAGACAAAGAGCTTGGAAAGAGAGAGCCTGCCTGTGGGTGGCGCCAGCTCCTAGCCTGAGCCCAGGAGGGAGGGAAGGGGAGGAGGGGAGCCAGACAGAGAGTCCTGGGGTGTCTCCAACACTTGAATTCTCGTGACTTAGAAATTTGAGTAGCATGCAGTAGAAAAATCACTTCTCAACACCCAACTAAGTTGACTTTTCCATCACCAATTATTGAAACTCCTGAGTTAAACACTCAGGTTTGAGTTTTTAAATAATCGTTGTAATAATAATAACTAACTTTTATAAGGTGCTTTCTACATAGAGAAAAATGATGAGACGAGGCCCAATCATTTGGGGAGGTTTATTTCCCAAAGTTAAGGATGAGTGCCCATGACACAGCCCCAGGGAGTCCTGACAACTTGTGCCCAAGGTGGTCGGGGCCCAGCTTGGTTTTATACATTTTAGGGATACAGGAGACATCAATCAATTTATGGAAGAAGGATACTGGTTCCATTCAGAAAGGCAGGGACACTGGAAGCAGGAAGGGGGCTTCTGGGTCACAGGTAGGTGAGAGAGGGAAGCTTTCATTCTTTTGAGTTTCTAGTAAGCCTTTCCTAAGGAGGCAATCAGAATATGCATCTGTCTCAATGAGCAGAGGGATGACTTTGAATAGAATGAGAGGCAGGTTTGTCCTGGGCAGTTCTCAGCATGAATTTTCCTTTTAGCTTTTAGTGATATTGGGGGCCCAAGATATTTTCCTTTCACAGCTCTTCTGGATGATATATGAGTGTGTGTGTTGTCATCTATCGTCTCTCTCTCTCTCTCTCTCATGTGTCTGTGTATGTATTGATGGATATGTGTGTGTATCACATATGTATGTAGGTATGTGTATGTGTGTATGTATGTATATGGTTCTTCAATCCTTCCAGTGACTGAATGGCGTAGATACTGCCATCAGCCTTAATTTGCAGTTGGAGGATAGGGGTGTGGGTGCAAATACGCTGTGTCTAAGGAAACAGCTCAGAGCCTGAGCTCTGTGCCGCTCTGTATCTGAAAGGCTTGGAGCTGAGTGAGATCACACTCTAGATTCTTTTTCACAAGTAAGTAATGATATATAACCTGAAAGGAGACAAACAAACTTAAAACCTGAGGTTTTAGCTGGAGATTGATTCAGTTGGTTGCAGCAGTCCAAGATCTGACCTGGGTGAGAGTCGTTCTCATTGATGGTAAAAGCTCTGGGTTTCTCAGAAAAGACACCCTTATTTTTTGCTGTCTTGCCTTTGGATGATTTCAGATGAAGTGTGGAGAATCACCTACCCTTATTTCAGGCAACAAGGTTGATGCTTCAAAAGCTTCCCCCTCTCCTGTGCTCTGTGGTGAAGCTTCCCAGCCTCATCTCAGTTCGCACCTGAGACTCAGTCCTGGCATTTCCTGGCAGAAGCAGGAATGGAAAACAAGGGGCTGAGGTGACTCAGCTGTTACCCCAGGTCTGGAGACTGTTCCAGGAGTGGCTCAGGACAGACATTGACCTCTGTAGACAGGGAGACCCTGAGTTTAGGTGACCTGGTGTGCTTGGCCAGCTTTAGTCTCATTCCTTTGGGGAGCATTGGGTGCCAACTTATCCACCTTGCCAATCCCATAAAAGCACATTTGTCATGGCAAAATTGTGCTGTACTCAGTAGCGGAATTGGATTTCACAAGCTTTGTTGCCACCATCCCTAAATTCCCAGGAAGAGGAAGAGGAAGGAAATGCCCCTTTCTGGGGTGATGCCTGTCCCTGTGGCCATCGTGTTTCAGAAGAGCCACTGAACTCTATAGTAACCACAATTATTATAACCATGATTCTGGTTTTTTTTCTTTTTCATTTTCTGATTCTCATTGTGCTTTGATGCCACTGGTTTGTTATAGGAATAACATACCAGCTAGGAATGCCGCTGGCTGCAAGTAACAGGAAATTCAATCAACAGAGCCTTAGCCATCTCTGGGCTTGTTTGTCTCACATAAAAAGAAGTCTAGAAATTGGTAGCTGCCAGCATCCTTGGTTCAGAAGCACAGTGGTGTTGGAGATTCACATTGGCTTCCTGCAATTAATTCCCTCAGCCACCTCCTCATAGTGACAGTATGGCTTCATACCCTTCCACCTCTTTCAAAGGCAAGGTGCAGATGGCTCCGTGGTAGAGAATTTTGCCTGTTTCTCTTTTGGAATAATTTGTTCCTCTAGAGGAGACCTTTCATCCTTCTCTTCTCCCTCCCTTTTTTCTCCCCTCATTTCCTCCCTCCTTCCTTCCCTCCCTCCCTTCCTCCCTTCCTTCCCTCCCTCCCTCCCTTCCTCCCTTCCTCCCTTTCCTTCCTTTCTTTCTCTCCCTTTCCTTCCTTCCCTTTCTTCCCTTTCATCTCTTCCTTACTTCTCATTGGCCCACAGGGAGGATAAAATGTTTTTGAGTAGCCAACCAACCATATCTCCCACAAATAATAACATGAATTTAATTTGAGTGCTCATATTGTACCAACATAATAGATAATGGTTGTGATATTGGGAGGGGAAGGAAGACTGCTGTGAATGCTAATAGATATTTGGGGTTTATCTGCATGGATAAATCAGAATTGTTAACATTATTTATAAAGATAATAATTACATAATTGCTAAATTCAGAAAAATAGTTTGGCTTAATGATTTCTAAATGTATGCAATATAACATTAGGCGGCTTTTATTAATTCTATTTATGTAATGGAGAAGCAAAGACTAATAATCCTGAATCTTAAATATGCCCAAAGAACAAGCTAAGGAAAATTCTCTGGCTCTGTGAGATGAATTCCTGAGCCATTGCAAAGAGGGTGAGAGATCATTTCACAGAACCTCTGCCAATAATTCTCTGTCCCAGGCCCCCCACTTAGCCTTTATTTTGCCACTGTGGGTATCTTTGCATATGATTTGCATACAATCATTCTCATTGCAGTAAAAGAATAAGTTATTAATGTTCCTCCTCTAAACTGGGTGAGCATAAGCTTTCATTTACAGAGTCTGTCTTTAGGGCACACTTCATTTTACTTAGAATAAATTATCATACATTTATCATTAGTTAGCAAGTTATTAACATTAATATAAACAAATATGTGGCCCATTTCTTTAGGAAGATTATGGTTTTAATCACTTAGTGGCTGTAGCAGGCAGCTTATACATATTTTACTTTTTAATGGATGTGCTTTCTCAGTTTCCATACTCACATTAAAAACATAATTCCAAGCACTTTGCATCTGTTAGCTTGGAATGCACTTAACTGAGGTGAGGGGGCTAAAAATTAACTTTTCCAGTGACAAACAAGAACTTCCTCAGACACCTTTTTACACTTGAGACTTGCTGGAATTTGTTTGTTAAGGATGTCTGGGTCTATGGCAAGGAATGTTTTGAAATTTAATTTAGTGAACTGTCACAGCAGGAAACACAGCAGGCTCAGAACATGGGTTCCAGCAACCACTAATGAGGAAGGACAGAAATTACTGTGGACTCAGGCTAATCAGCCAGAACACTAACATAGTTAAAAGGTTGCAGAATACCCATTAGTATTTTGCAAATTCTACTCCTTGCTTATATGAGGACCATGGAAGGCAGAAGAAAGCCCATCTTGGTTTAGCTGCTTATAGTTTTTAGCCAGTGCTCCAGAGTTCTGCCTGGGGGTGTGACCATGAATTTGGGGCTTAGAAACTGCAGAGGACCCTTTGTTAACTGGGTGCCATTGGGCAAGTTACTTAGTTTCTTCAAGCCTCAATGTCTTCATTTGCAAAATAGGAATAATCATAGCACTTACTGCATGAGACAGCCTTAAGAATTTAGAAGGTCAAGCCCGGAGATAGCTTAGCAGAAGACCAAATATAGAGATGTGCTTAATTATTAATTGCTATTATTAAGAGTGATTGTTATGAGATGTTAAATTGCCTTCTGAACCACCAAATAATGATCACTAAAATCAATTCATAATTTAGTATTTTGCATATTTCATTATGGTGTAATTTTTAGGTTATTAGCACAGCCCCTTTTTATTTTTGCATTTCAGTTCAAGACAAGACTTATTTAGTCAGCTTCTGAGAAAAGACATCGTCAAACTGCTTTTCACTCTATTTTTCTTTCACAAGTAGGTCAAAGCAGGGTTTTGACTTTTTTTTACTTCTTTTCTCCATCCTTGTTGCTGGTTGACCAGCGAAGCTTCTCCCGACACTTCCATTTCACCCAGTCCTTGGATGGATCTCGCTATCTCAGGCCTCTGACCCTGCTAGTCCATTCTGTACCTTGTTACCAGGCTAGGATGTGTCCATACCAACAAAATCCAGTCCAATCCCTATCTGTTGGCTTTTGAAATTCTTTAGGTAAATAGCCTTCTGGTGTGGGGCACTGGGATGATACTCCTGACCAGGTCTTTATCATAGCAGAAGGATTCCAGCACTTCATGAGTACAAAGTTGAGTTCAAAGAAGATCTTTTTCTTCTTGATAAAAGACTCTTATGTCCCAGGAGCAAGGCGGGCTGAACTCATTCAGTGCCTTTACCACTAGAGACATGAGGAACTACAGGCATGGTGAAAGGCTGACTCAAGGGAACTTGTCATTTGTAGTGTGGGCTGTTTCTCCCTGTCTCCTTTCTGTCAAGAAATCAGCTATGTCATGCTGTATCAAACAAAACCCTATGACACCTCTAGGTGGTTTAACCCAAAGAAGATTTACTTCTCATCCATACTGTGTGCCCAGCTCTGGTCAGCAGGATGGGCCCCTCTTAGGAGGGTCACTCAGGGACTCAGGCTGATGGAGGCTGCATCATGGCCCCTGCTCCTGCGGTCACAGTGGAGACACGTGCGGCCCTTGAAATTGTCACCTGAAAGTGACATGTGGCACTTCTGCACAGTTCAGGGATGCAGCAAGTCTCAGGACCACTGCTGACTTTATACTTTTTATTTTATTAACTTGATTTTTTTAGAGACTGGGTCTTGCTCTGTTGCCCAGACTAGAGTGCAGTAAGCAATCACAGCTCACTGCAGCCTCTGCCTCCTGAGCTCATGATTCTCCTGCCTCAGCCTCATGAATGGCGGAATTATAGGCATGTGCCACCATGCCAGCTAATTTTTTTATTTTTCGTAGAGATAGGGTCTTGCTGTGTTGGCCAGGCTGGTCTTGAACTCCTTGGCTCAAGTGATCCTCCTGCCTCATCCTCCCAAACTGCTGGAATCAGTGTGTGAGCCACTGCACCTGGTTATACCCCTCACTTTAAAGTGTGGGCCTGGAAGGAATGTTTGTGTGCGGCCTGGATGGCAGCCACAGTGGGCATCCTGAGGGCGCAGCCCACCCCATACCATGCAGCCCCTCCTGGGTAATTGTCTGAAAGTGATCACCCACCCAGCAGCACACACAGTGGCTCCAGATGCAGCAAGGGGCAGAGAAGAGACACTGGGCTTGGGAGAGTGCAGGTGGAGGGCCTTGTGTCCCCAGGGCATGGCAGGGGAGGCTGGTGTCCTCAGATAGGTCAAGAGGACATTATGGAAAGTGGTTGGAGCTTAAGCCTCTCGCCAGTAAGCCTATTAGCAGAGAAATTGATGAGTAAATGAGGGACAGCAGCGGTGGAGGCAGCAGGGTGCACTGCCCGGCTGGTGGACAGGAGAGGAGCTTGAGCCTGAAGCAGTCACCCACCCAGGGAGACATGAAAGAAAATGACTGGGCCGGGTGCAGTGGCTCACGCCTATAATTCCAGCAGTTTGGGGGGCCAAGGCGCGCAGATGACCTGAGGTCAGGAGTTCAAGACCAGCCTGGCCAACATGGTGAAACCCTATCTCTACTACAAAAAAAAAAAAAAATACAAAAATTACCCGACTGGCCTGTGCCTGTAATCCCAGCTACTTGGGAGGCTGAGACAGGAGACTCGCTTGAACCGGGGAGGTGGAGGTTGCAGTGAGCTGAGATCACGCCACTGTACTCCAGCCTGGATGACAGAGTGAGACTCCATCTCAGGAAAAAAAAAAAAAAAAAAAGACTGCCCATCTGTGTTAAAGGAACAAAGTGAGCAAATAGGGAACAGTTGTTAAAGATCAACCGAGAACAACCAGTTATCCAGGGGCCATCCCTTAAGGAAAAAGGGCTCTCTCGCTGGCTCTCTGCCTCAGCAATAGAAGAAATACTTGCTGGATAATGGGAGGGTGATGGGAGAGCAGCATCCTCTTACCCATCTGGACCTTCAAATGGCTAATCTGTAAGAGTCAGCTCAGGTGGTGGAACAGGTGCCACAGACTGGATGGCTCAAACAACAGACATTTATTTCTCACAGTCTGAAGCCTGCAAGTCCCAGATCAAGGTGCCTGCAGATTCAGTTTCTGGTGAGGGCTCTCTCCCTGTCTTGCAGGCGGACACCTTCTTGCTGTGCCCTCGCATGGTGGAGAAAGGAAGCTCTGATGTTTCTTCCCCTTCTTACAAGGGAACTAGTCCCATCCTGGTGTCCCCCACCGTTGTGACCTCATCTAAGCCTCATCACCTCCTAAGTGCTTCACCTCCTGAATCTGTCACACTCAGGGTGAGGGCTTCAACATAGGAATTCTGGGAGTGGGGGAGGGTGCAAGCATTGAGTCGGTAACACAATCTAATATTGGTTAGGAACTGATAGCTTAAAATATGGTTGAACAGGACTGAGTCTTCCTAGCCATAACAAACATTTTTCAAAACTCAAAAAGTGCCTGAAAAGTTATGGAGTTGCCTGAAATGTTGATGATGGAGGCTGCTATGTAGTAGAAAGAGATTTGATGGAATAAAGTTGAGAGCCATTACTGAAAGAAGATTAAAACTGCTTCAAAACTTTATCTTATGCACTGAGATTTTGTAATCCAGCTGGTTTCTTGTATGCTTTGGTGGGCCTCCTGGGTTTGAATTCTTGCCCAGCCCTCCATAGCTGTGTGACCTTGGACACGGCACTCTGTGCCTCAGCTGTCTCACCTGTAAACTGGCCCATGGTAGAGTGTCCCTCACAGGGCTGTCATAGGATGGGATGACTTCACCAATGAGAAGCACTTTCTTACATCAATGCCTGGCTCATGCTAAGGCCTCTATTCATGTTAATTATTTTAATGGGAATGAGATTAAATCAGCCCCCAATTTAAAACAAATAATAAGAGATACCATATTATGTTTTAACAAATATCTGGGCACCCTGCTTAATACCTTACATTAAGCCCTATAAGATAGGTATTGTTCCCATTTTACAGATTAACAAACTGAGGTTTCGAGAAGTTAAATGTGACATAGCTAGCAAGTGATGGAGCCTCGGATTTGTTCTCAGTTCTACCTCTACCTCCTTCCTCTCACGATTCTTCCTACAGCTGAGTTCTAAACACACTGGCCTGCCTCTGTGTTCCTGACCAGCCTGCTTTTGCTTCCCTGGGGCCCTTGCACAGAGGGAGCATCATGGCTGAAAGGCCAATGTGCATAAAAGAGTTTGCATCACAGGCCTGAGCCCGCCCTCCTTACAAAGGCTGCTGGCAAGGCTGGCCCTTGGCTGGTCCATGGAAATGTGGATTTCAGGAGGACTCCCACATTCCCTAACTGATGAAAGGGGCTTATCACTCCTAAACTCTTTGCATAAACAATATGGCTTATGCAGTACACCTGCTTTCCTTCTAGGAGTCTGGAATTTCAGCATATGCTGGGCAGAGATGCCCACATGACCAGCCCCCCAAAACAACTGTGTTAGGCCATTCTTGCATTGCTATAAAGAAATACCTGAGACTAGGTAATTTATAAAGAAAAGAGGTTTATTTGGCTCACAGTTCCGCAGGTTGTACAGGAAGCATGGCGGCTTCGGCTTCTGGGGAGGACTCAGGAAGCTTCCAATTATGGTAGAAGGTGAAGGAGGAGTAGGCACGTCACATGGTGAAAGCAAGGGCAAGAAAGAGATGTGGGAGGTGGTACATACTTTTAAACAACCAGATCTCACGATGACTCACTCACCACCTCAAGGACGGTACCAAGTGGATGGTACTAAACCATTCATGAGAAATCTGCCCCATGATCCACTTCTCACCAGGCCCCATCCCCAAAATTGGGGATGACAAATGAACATGAGATCAGAGTGGGAACACAGAGCCAAACCATATCAGTGTGGATCTCTGTCCCCTGAAAATCATATCTTGAATTGCAATAATCCCCAAATGTCAAGGGCAGGACCAGGTGGAGATAATTGAATCATGGGGGTGGTTTTCCCCGTGCTGTTCTTGTGATGGTGAGTTCTCACAAGATCTGATGGTTTTATACGGGACTTCCCCCTTCGCTTGGCACTCATTCTCTCTCCTGCCGCCCTGTGAGAAGGTGCCTTCTGCCACAATTGTAGGTTTCCTGAGGCCTCCCCAGCTGTGTGGAGCTGTGAGTCAATTAAACCTCATTATAAGTTATCCAGTCTCGGGTATTTCTTCATAGCAGCTTGGGAATGGACTGATATACAAACCATATCACAACTCCGGATGCTGAGTCTCTGACAAGCTTCCATGGTAGGGGACACTGTAGGTGTTGTCAGAGCTCAGTGCAAAAGGAGTTAAGTGCATCCTGTGTGACTCCCTGGGGAGGGACTCTTGGGAGCTTGAGCCTGGCTTGCCCTGACTTCCACCTGTGTACCCTGGTCCTTTGCTGTTTTTGTGGTCTGACCTTCTGTTGTAATAAGTCCCAGCTGTTTGTGCAACCATACGCTGAGTCCTGTGAGTCCTCCAGTGAGACAGCCAACCAGAGGGTGGTCTTCAGGACCCTGGCATGTCTCTCAGCGCCTCTAGCCACTCAGCCCTTCTCCCCTCTAGCCCTGCTCAGTGCCCCATCCTCAGAGACAGTGCCCCTGGTCACCCTCTTCATGGCTGACTCTTCCACTCCTGTCCTCTATCCCATCTCTTGGTTTTGTTTTCATCTTTGATCCTCCAGCATGTGTCTCAGATTGTCTCTCTGATGTATTTATTTCCTGTCACCCCCCAGGAATTTGCTCCGTGAGTACAAAGATCACATCTGTCTTTTGCACTATTATATCCTCAGCACCTAGCATGGTGCCTAGCATACAGTAGGAGATCAAAAAATACTTCTTCAACAAAGGAAACCTGTGGTCTTGGCCATTTAACAGCAGCACTCCTGCTCCCCACTTCCAAAGACCAGCAGGCTTCATGATTCCCTAAATCCCAGGGGTGGTCCAGTGACCAGTATCACATCTCCTGGGAGTTGGCAAGAAATGCAAGTTCTTGTCCTTTTCCCCCAGCCCACAGACTGGCAGAGTCACAGGCTGCATTTTAAGAAGATCCCAGGTGATGCACCTGTGTGTTGAAGGGTGAGTGGCACTGTCCAAAATGGGCTCTGTGTGTTCCGCTGCACGTTTTTGTTGGTAATTTTGCCCCTGCCTGAAATGCTGTTCCAATGTTTCCATATTTCTTCAGATCGAATGGGTTTTTGAGGCCTGCCTGTAGTCCAGCTTTCCCTGTGGGGAATCCTTATGTGGCTTCCTTTCCAGGCAACCGATGTGCAGACCCTGAAATTATGGGCTGGCAGACTGACTTCTGGTGCCTTCAAAGTAGTTCCATTGGCCTGTTTTCTGAGGACGAAGATTCCATCTGACAGCTTTGCCACCTGTTAAAATTCAAACTCCCTAGAAGGCCAACCTTTTGGAGTCCTTTAGTCATTCTCCAACTGCGGGGAGCATCTGACGTGTGTTTCAGAGAACACCAACACTGTGGAATTCTTCAGGAAATTAAATTCTCTGTGCCCAAGGATGCTTGACAAATGCAAACACACAATACACACTGTTGTGTTAAATAATCTAAGTCCTGCAGTGAGAAAATCTGTCTTAATTTCTCGAACCACTATTTCCTAAACGTTTTTGATCATGGAATGTTTTCACTCTGGAATATAGAAAATAAGAATTGGAATCAGAGAATGTTGCTTTAAAGTGGCTAATTTCAGATCTATTGTTAAAACGGGTTTAGATAGGAGAAAGGAGGAGGGAGAAGAAAATGAAGAGAGATGGTTGAGAAGCAGGCCAGAGAGGCTGAAATATAGTCTTTGCTACTTGTCAGATTTATCAGCACTTGGTTTGAGCCTTTCTTGCATCCCTTTGGAATTTTTCATTAAAATCTGGGGGCAGCCAGGTGTGTTGGTGCACACTTGCAGTCCCAGCTACTCGGGAGGCCAAGGCAGGAGGATGGCTTGAGCCCAAGAGTTCGAGGCCAGCCTGGGCAACATAGCAAAATCCTATCTCTAAAAACAAATAATAAAATAAAATTTGACGAACAGTTTGTTCAGTTTTGCCTTTTCCTCTAGCTTTTGCGTGCATATAAATCATTTCTTTACACCTGAAATATGAGCTCCTTCATGATGGAACCGTTCATCCCATATATTTTCAGTTGGTGCTTCCCAAAGGCTGCTCTAAGTTTTGGGCATGAAAACATAAGTAAATATATTTTGAGTTAAATGGGTTTCTGGTATACCTCCGATTAAGAATACTCCACTCAGATAAGCTTGTGGCTGCATCTGTGCTTGAGATATTTATAATGTATGGTTAACTGCTCCAGAGGGGATGCGCACGCTGACTGTGCATCAAAAGACCTGGGCTTGTGCCGTAGCTCTGCCAGACTCGAATAACCATGTAGATTCTCTGTGTCTCTGTTACTTTACCTGCGAAAGAGCACTGATGGTCCCCATTGTCACACAGGGTTGTTGGGATGTGCAAATGGAATAATGGGTAGAGAGGGGCCTTGTAAAGACATTGAGTGGGTTGAAAGCACCATCTTTCCAACAACTGTCCCCTAAATTCCTAAGGGAGGCAAGATGGTCTTTGAAAAGAACTCCTGAAAAGGATTCAGGCTGCTTGAGGGACTTGGTCTCTGCTATGGCCAAGGTTGCAGAGACGGAGAACGTCCCTGCGGAAGGTAAGGAGTTTGCTTTAGCTTCAGACAAAAAAGAGCGCCAGGTGAGAGGAGCCAGGGGAGGAGGAGGTGCTGAGCTTCTCATGGAGGAAGGGCTGAGAGAAACCTCAGCTGCCATGAACAAACTTCTTGAGAGCAGTCATGTCCACGGTGCACGTGCGATCTTGGAATTCTGTACCCTGCTCCAGCCTCAGCTCCAGGACACTGCGTCTCCCACTCATGAGCACTTTGGGTAGCAGCAGCACTTTTCTTTCTGGTTGAATCCGGTGAAAGATCTGCCTAGAATGGGAGGAAAGCATGTTTAAATAATATTGATGATTATGTTAATAATAGTAGCAGGCCATAGTGCTGGTACTAGGAATAATAACACGAACAGCAGTACCAGCAGCAACTAACACTTAGCACTAACTACGTGCCAGGCACTGCAGAGCATGCCACATGTACCATTAAATTTCATCCCCATTTCATAAGAGGAGGAAATGATGCATGAAGAGGCAAAAGTGTGACTCAAGGTCGGGGTCTGCAGACTCCAGAGTCTGCACAGTGAATAGAGTCTACACAAGCAAGTTTTGTGCTGAATGCACAGGGAGAACGTGGGGTGTGTGGAGTTGGACCTCCATCCCTGGTGGAACTGGGGGCTTGCTTGCACTGAGATCTCAAGAGATAGCGACTCCCTGACCTAGCAGCTAAAGTAACTCATATATGGTATTATGATATTTTAGTATATTTTATTTATTCAATTATTATAAATATCACAATTGATGGGGAAACCAGATGCCAATTCTCCTTCCTAGCTCCTTTTGATCCTCTCATGAATCCATTCATCAAATGCCATGATCAAAGTGCAGTGCTTGGCACTGTGGGGTGGGTAGGAGAAGGGATGAACAAATTTCATTATCCTTATGGAATTTCCACCCTAAGAGCGTGTTCTCATGCGAGACAGCATGAACCTATGTTTTCATTCCTTTTCTAGGCTGTCTCCCGCAAGATAGCAGTTGTGTGCATTTAGCAGAGGAGGAAAAGAGAGATGGGACTTTTTTTTTCTTTTTCTTTTCTTTTTTTTTTTTTTGAGACAGAGTCTCGCTGTGTCACCCAGGCTGGAGTACAGTGGTGCAATCCTAGCTCACTGCAGCCTCGACCTCCTGGGTTCAAGCAATCCTCCCACCTCAGCCTCCTGAGTAGCTGGGGCTACAGGTGCAGGCCACCATGCCCAGCTAATTTATGTATGTTTTGTAGAGACAGGGTCTCGCTATGTTGCCTAGGCTGATTTCGAACTCCTGGGCTCAAGTGATCCGTCCACCTCGGCCTTCCAAAGTGCTGGGATTACAGGTGTGAGCTACCACGCCCAGCACATTCTGCTTTAAGTGTTACTAATTCAACCGCAGTCTGTGTGTGCAGGTACATACACCCACTGATACGACCGCTAAATGAAAGGCAACCTGCTGTCTTGAAATAAAGTATATACATACACACACCTCCTACACCCCCATTACACAGAGAGGCACACCCTCTTACACAAGGACAACACACACACTTACACACACACACCCCACATTACACACACACCACATTACACACACATACCCCGCATTACACACAGACACCCCACATTACACACACACACCCCACATTACACACACACACCCCACATTACACAGATGCATACCCCACATTACACACACACACCCCACATTACACACACACACACCATCTTATCTTTACGATGTGATTCTTTCCATTCTCCCAGCTTGCTAAAATGTAGCTATGGGTTCTCAGACTGAAAATGGAAGGAGTGAGATCTGAGGTTTTACCAACAGATCCTGGAGAAGTGGGGAGAGAGGGCGGTTGGTGCCCCAGAGTCAGACTATTTCTCCGTGCTCTCCATTGCAGGAACTAAGTTTGTGAACTTCTTGTTACGGCTTCTGATTCTGTGTGTTCATGGTGAAGGCTGACTAGCAGAACTCTGTGGACCTGGTCAAATGCTCAGTTCCTTGGTCCTTGCAGAAAGAGATCATCTGCACAGCTACGGAAAAGCCCATTGTGTCTGACGCTCAGCAGGCCTTCAACAAATACACACTAAGTGCATGAATGCTTGAATATATTAAGGTGCAGTGGGGATTGGACTGCCAGGAACTTTGACTGCAGCCATTGCATATTGCTCATTAACTTATCATTGCTCTGATTTCATGCATTATGCCAGCTTTCACCATTCTTTTGCAGTCATAAACAATTTTTCATAGAGCCCATTTCTATTCTTATAAATGCCAGCTAGTTATTAAACTGACTCCTGTCTAATTAGCCAAGTGCTATTCTTGATAAAACTAGATGACTATAATAAGAGCTGACTCATTATTTGAATAGGAAAATATGGTATCTATTTATGTTCCTGTTTGTGATTAAATTCCAGAATTCTTGTCTTTGATGAAACTATCTCGGTATTTTAGAAATATTCATTCATGCATGGGAACATCATCTGCATTCGTTTTAGCAAATGCTGTAATCAAAATCCTCATATCAGTGAAGAAACATAAGCTATGGAATAAATGGTGTCAGGGTGAATTCACAATAAGTCCCTAACGCACGTCTTAGAAATGAACCTTTTCCCCAAGACTCGGGAAGACTTGTGATTACAAAATAGATCTTTCTTCCATTTCATCTCATAATTATGGTTTTCATCATTTGTGTCTTTCTTTTATAGGCTCAAAGATGGAAATTGCTGCTCTTTTATTTTGACTTTTCTGTCTGTGTGTGTTTTATTTTACTCCTGTTTTCCTGTTATGAATACTTAGTCTTTCTGTGGTAAGAGCTGGATAGGCAGTTGTGTAGGCCTTTTGCAATAAATAGGCCCAGAGTTTTTGAGAAGCGGGGCGAGGGTGATGTCACATACGGAGGAAGTCACCCAGCTGTTCTGTCTGAAGTGGAGCTCATACTTCCCCCGGTTCCACTTCACCAGAATTTATTGTGTATAAATGACAGATCTTTTAACACATTGTAATAAATGATAATCAGAAGATGTTGAAGTTTTTATACAAATATTTTATACAAATATTTGCATCCTGACTGACATCATTTTCTGCATTCTCAAAAAAGATGAACACGGCCCTAGCAAATATATTTTTGAAGTGTTGAAGTGGAACTAGGACAATTTTTTTTTACACCCCTGACTCTAGTTGCCTGCATGGCAGGTTTATTGTTTGGATTAAATGACAGGCAAGTGCACACCATGAGCAGAACAGCTGTCCTGCAGGTGAACTGGGTCACCAGCGTGTTACACACAACATGGGCAAGGAAGGGAGGAAAAACAAAACACAACAACATGCCATCAATCATCTGGCTTGCAGGTGCCAATTAAAGGCATCCTGAGCTATCTGGATTTAGATGAAGAACTAAGCCTTCCTTAACTTAACATAGAATTCATAGGAGCATTCAATCATGACCTTTGTCCTATTTCCAAAGGAAAATAGCTTCCATTTCTTGTTATTAAAAAATACAAAGTAATTGTAGAAAATTCAAACAATGTAGACAAGCCGAAAGCAGAAAATAAATAATACTTGAAATCTCATCACTTGGAGAAAATAAAACTAATTTTTGTAATTGGGGGAGCATTCAGACAGCAGCACAGATCCCCCACACACATAAACACATCCTGTAATAAAGAAAAATTAAGTCCTTGACATCTGTTGCACATGCATCTAATTGAAAAGATGTGCTTGCAATGGTCTAATTTAAAATATCGGCTAGATGGTATTCTAGAAACGCAATCGGGCCCCTGCAGGGTGGGGGTGGCTCCTGGAACGGTTAGACAGTCACCCCCCAGAATAGCTGTAGGCTTGGGTTCGGTTGTGATTTCTGCACACAGGTGCAATTCTATGTAGATGTACCGCTGTGAGAAGTGGCAGGGAATTACTTATTTATTATGTTGCTTAATGAGTCTCTCAAGCAATGCTGGGAAGAGTCACATGTACACTATTTTGAAACCTGCTATTTTCACTCAACAATGCATTCTGGATTTTTTTCTGTGGATTTTTTTTTTTTTTTGTGGTAGAACTAAGAGCTAAATTACTCTCTTAATAGCTGCATATGAATCCATCACATGTATATACCAACCTTGACTTAACAAATGCCCGTAGGTTAATTACTTAGCGCAATTAAAATCCTTGAATACATCTTAAAATATTGTTACAACAAATATTCATTAAGCATCTAATACGTTCCAGGAAAAGGCTCCAATCTCAGGGAGCTCTTAAGCTCATGAGGGAGATTGACAACAGATTTACAAACAGATAAAAAAGTAATTATAAATGGAAGGGAATGAGGATATAATTTGATTGAGAAGGTGGCATGTGGGGGCTTATGCTAGGCTTGTCTGGAACAGCCCCTGTGAAGGCAACGTTTAAGCTGAATCATAAAGGATGAGAAGGTAGCAGTTAAATGAATAGCAGGAGAAAGACATCTTAGATGTTGAGAACTGGGCAACAGTCCTGGGAGGAGGAAAAGCTCAGTGGGTTAGAGGACCTAAAAGGAGCTCAGAGTGGTTAGAGCTCAGTTAGTCGAGCGGTTGACAGCTCAAAGGAAGGCTTGGAAGAAGCCTAGCTGAGTTCAATACGAACTCATAGGACCCCTACATCAGGAACTTTAGATGTTTCTTATTTAGTTTTTTTTTTTTTTTTTTTTTTTTGAGATGGAGTTTCGCTCTTGTTGCCCAGGCTGGAGTGCAGTGGCATAATCTCGGCTCACTGCAACCTCTGCCTCCCGGGTTCAAGTGATTCTCCTGCCTCAGCCTCCCGAGTAGCTGGGATTACAGGTGCTCACCACCACGCCCAGCTAAATTTTTTGTATTTTTAGTAGAGACAGGGTTTCTCCATGTTGGTCAGGCTGGTCTCAAACTCCCAACCTCAGATGACCTGCCTGCCTCAGCCTCCCAAATTGCTGGGATTACAGGCGTGAGCCACCGCACCTGGCCTTAGTTTTTAAAAAATTGAGGTGAAATATGCCTATATAACTTACCATCTTTACTATTTCTAAGTGTACAGTTCAGTGGTGATACCAGTTTGATTCTTTTTTCTCCTTAGTTTCTCACCCCTTCCTGGCCTCTGGTAATTGCCAATCCAATCTCCTCTCTAGCTCCATGAGATCCACTCTTTTAGCTCCCGCATATGAGTGAGAACATGCAGTGTTTGTATGTCTGTGGTTGGCTTGTTTCACTTAACATAGGGACCGGTTCCGTCCGTGTTGCTGCAAATGATGGAATTCCATTCTTTTTTATGGCTGCAGAAAATTCTGTTTTATATATATATATATATCACATTTTCTGTATCCGTCCATCCATCGATGGGCACTTAAGTTGATTCCATATTTCGCCTACTGTGAGTTGGCTGCAGTGAATGTGGGAGGGCAGATTTGCCACTGTGGCTGGACTGACTGCTTTACGTTCCCACCAACAGTGTATCTTCCTTCACATCCTCACCGGCATCCATTACTGCCTGCCTTTTATTTTATTTGCAGGAATACATTAGATTTTATTCACAGGAAAATGGGAAGCCAATGAAGGGTGTTAAGCAGGGAAATTGGATGGTCTTATTTATGTTTGGTTCAAGTTCTCACTGACAGTCGTGAAGTGTGTGTTTGGCAGAGGTCGGGGGTATGTGAGGAAACCAGTGACACATTTTAGCAACGTCCACCAACGAGATGAGGACAGCGTGGACTAGGGTGACCACTGTGGATTTAGACACAGTTGGACAGATTCCAGAGATATTTAGCAGGTGAAATTAATAAGATTTACAGATGGATTGAATGAGAAAGTGGGAGAAGGGAGGAAATCAAGAATGACTCAACTATTTCTGCTTTGAGCAGATGTTGCTATGATGGTGCCCTGTGCCGAGACGGAAAGAAGTGGAAGGCGCAGGAGTAGGGAGAAATGCATAAGATTTGTTGTGGACATTTCAGAAACTTCTGTGACATCCAAATGGGTATGTCTACTAGGCACTGAATTTACAAATCTGGGGTTTAGCAGAATTGTCAGGCTTAGGGACATACATTTGAGAGGTGACAACTTGTGGATGGTTTTAAGAGTGAAAGAATGGCAGAACTCTTAGGGAGAGAGTATGGAGAGGTTAAGGGGGGCCACATCTTGGTTGGATCACAAACGATGGCCCAGGAAAAGAGATTGGGAAGCAGTGATCTGTGGAGTAAAAGAAAAGCCAAGAATTTGTGGCATTATAGATTTCAAGAGAGAGGCACGTATCAATACAACGAAAAGAAGCAATGGTGTCAAATGCTGTTGATTGGTCAAGAGAAGATAGACACTGTCCGTTTGGTTGGGAGACACAGGTGAATACTTTCAATGATGTGGTGGAGACAGAGCCAGATGGAAAAGTTTTGAAGACTAACGAGGAAATGGAGACGGCTTCTGGAGATGATTCTTACAGAAGTTTGCAAAAGAAGATCGAACAATGGCAGAGTATTAAAGGGAAAATGAGTTTTTTAAAGGTTGCATAACACTAGAAGATGATTGTGTTAGGTTTTTAGATGCCCACAAGATAACCCATCCTGGCAAATTTAAGCAAATGAATGGTTTCAAACATGATGTTACACGTGGTGTCAGTGATAGCATAGTCTTCTTTGGTGAAAACACCACCGTCAGAGACACACAGAGAGAGGTCGGTTAAGGTGGAAGAGAAAGAGATAAACAGAAGAGGGAGAAAGGTTGGGACTGGAGCTGATGGTGATGACACGTTATGGGAATGTGTGCATTTGCGTTGTAGGGTTATGTAATGGTGCATTCTCAGAATGTAACTGTGGAAGTGAAGGTGTCTTAGTTTTCTATTGTTGTGTAACAAATCACCACCAAGTTAGCAGCTTGGAACAGCTGGTGCTTATTAACTCCAGTTCTGTAGGGCAGACGTCTAGGTGGGCTCAGCTGGGTCTCTGCTCAGCATCTCACGAGGTTGAAATCTATGTGTCAGGTGGGTGGGCTGTGAGCTGTGGGTTCTGGAGAAGAGCTGGCTTCCAGGCTCACTCAAGCTGCGGAAGAGTCCCATGTCTTGGAGTTGGGGGACTGAGGTCCCAGTGCTCTGGCTGGCCATCAGCTGGGGTGGCTTTCTGCTCCTAAAAGTCATCCACATTCCTTCTCCTGGGGTCCGCTCCATCTTCAAATCCAGCATGCTGAGCCCTGCTCCCCGTATCTGTCTGGCGTCTTCTCCTGGCTCCTGTGACAGCATCAGGTCCACAGGATAAACCTGGAGGATCACCCTATTTGAAGGTCAGCTCATCGGTAACGTTCTTCATATTTGCGAAGTCCATCTTGCCAGGTAAGGTCACACACTCACAGAGGTGGCATCTTTGTACGCACAGGCCCTGGGATTTGGGCAGGAGCCTTCTTGGAGTCCCAATTCTGCATCCCCAAATGATAAAGATGGGGTGGAGGAACCAAGAGTCATGAGTTGGAGAGTCCTCTTGCTTGAGGTCCCTGAGAATGTGGAGGGGCCTGAGGCAGACGCAGGATGAAGCCTGCTGGGTGTGAGCCTCCAAGGTGGTAGAACAAGGAAGCAGGCAGGACCAAGCCCACCCCACCCCATCCCTGAGACTCTCTAAGTGTTGGGCACACAGATTGCCTTAGGAGAGAATTGATATCCTTATAATATTATACATTTTTACATAAATCCGGGTCATTTTCCCAAAACATTTTATGTTCTTCGGTGAGGTCTAAATATTTTCTCAAAAAGATATGACAAATTTCTTGTTAAGTCTGTTCATTGGTATTGTATTTTTATTGAATATTAAAATAGGATCTTTCTGTCCTTGCATTTATAACTGGTTATGGTTTTAGATAAACATGTTCTTGCGTTTTAGTTGTGTTGACGCCCTTGTTGAATGATCTTATTTGCCATAACTTTTGTTACTTTGAATTTTCTAGACATGCAATACCATCAGTGCCCAGTATCAATGGATTTATTTCCTCTTGACAAATACCTATGTCTTGTATTTTGCTTGGGCCTTAATTTTTAGTTAGGAATAATAATTTTTATTTTCCTCAACTCGAGTTTTTGGACATTGCTCAGGATTATGTTTTTTCTTCAACCTATTAACGTGTTGAAAGATAAATTAATGCTTGTTTGAATGTCTTGTTATTCCTAGAATGATACCACTCAGTCAAGATACTGCTGAAACTTATTTAGATTTGTTTAAATTTTATTTCTTTTGCACATCTTTGCAACTGGTATTTTGGGGTCTGCTCTTTCTGTATGGTAAGGCACAGGTTAAAGAGTGTGTGTGTGTGTGTGTGTATGTATATATTTTTCTGGAATATGTGAATTAATTTATATGCAAAACCACCAGGGCCTCATTTCCCATCCTCATTACCTTTTTTTGGTAAATGTTACACACACATACTACCAAAAGCACTGTAGCCGTCACTCATTTACTGACCATGCAAAATGAATAAATGTTAACATTTTGTGATTTTTTTCTTTAGAATTTTTTAAAATAAGGAAAAACTATTTCAGACTTGTCAGTGGAGTATCTTGCATTTTTTAAAAAAATATATGGACAATCATTTTATCTGAAAATAATGATTTTTTTTATCTTCCAAATTCATACGTTGCTCATTTATTTTTTTATTGGTTTCTTGTCTTCGCCACAACCTCCAATGCTGAGTGCTGGCGTTAGAGATATTCTGCTTTTGTTCTTAATAAAAATGCTAGTGATACGGCACCGCCAACTTAATGTTTGTGTTGCTGTGGGTTTTTGGTGGATTACGCTGGGAAAATTCTTTCTCCCTTTGGCTGGCTAGAGGTTTCCCTTTCTCCTCCTCCTCCTCCTAATTATACGTGCTTTTCCATAGCCAGGGCTCCTTGATAGCTTTTTACAATTTGTTAGACATTTACTTTCCATTTTAGTCATGTCTTTTCCAGAGTGCATTTTTGTATTCTGCAGTTTCCTAGAAATATTTCTTTTCTCCAGATTTTCAAATTTATTAACACAGGGTTTTTTTATGATAAGTCCTGAAATGTTCTGAGCATCTGTGTTTATTTACCCTCTCTCATTGCTAATTTTCATTATGTATATTTTCTGCTCATATTTCCTAGATTAGGCTAACTGGAGGCTTATTATTTTTTATTATTAGACTTTTTAAAGAATTCTCTCTTTTAAAAAACAAACATGTACATCAGCTTCCATTTTCCTCAGAATTTCAAATTCACTTTACAAATGAGCTAGAGTAAGGTCAGAAAATTCACAAAAACAAAGGACTTGATAATGTTGATGATGTGTTCACTTAGAAGCTAAATCTTAGAGCAAAACTGCCCCCATTTCTTCATGCAGGAAGCAGCGGGAGGTTACCTTCCAGCCCAGAGTTGTCTCAGAAACCCCTCACGCGCTGACTCTCCCAGCTGGCACCCCAGGGTGTCCATCCCGGCTCCTGTATTCCTTCCCCTTGGAGTGATTTATCCCCAACCTGCATTCCAGTTTTGGTTTCCAACTGGACCCCAGGTTTGCTTGGAGCGTTCAAAAATCTTTTTTTTTTTTATGGAGTCTCTGTCGCCCAGGCTGGAGTGCAGTGGCACGATCTCAGCTCACTGCAACCTCTGCCTCCTGGGTTCAAGCGATTCTCCTGCCTCAGCCTCCCGAATAGCTGGGACTACAGGTGCCCACCACCACGCCTGGCTAATTTTTGTATTTTTAGTAGAGATGAGGTTTCACCACATTGGTCAGGCTGGTCTTGAACTCCTGACCTCAGGTGATCCACCCACCTTGCCCTCCCAGAGTGCTGGGATTACAGGCGTGAGCCACTGCACCTGGCCACATTCATAAACTTTAACTGGTTGGCTTATTGCTATTATTTCCTTCTTCTTTTAAAGTAACTTATTATTACCACATTGCAGTCCAAAAATTTATTCTGTCCTAGTTTTACTTCAGAGATTTATTGACGTTTCTTGTGGTCAATTTTTCTAAATGTTTTTGGACACTGAAAAACATATTATCTAATATCTTTGTGTTCTTTGTAAAAAAAAAAAAAATTTCACTCAACTTTATTGCTTATTTTATTCATGTTCTCTATGGCTTCCTTCCTTCCCACCTTTGTTCATTTTGTTCTTCCTTCCACGACCTATCAGAGCTGAAAGGAGTTTGTTAAGTACCTGGACTTTTTCTTGGTTTCAGGTTTGAAAATACTCGGAATTTCTCTTGTGTTCTGGCCAATTTCTCCTTTTCCTGTTCTTATCAGCTGTTGCTTTATACATTTCAATGCTCTTCAAGGAAATCCTGACAAGGTGATTTCACTGCATCTTCTTTGCACACTTTGTCCTTCACATTCATAACGTGACTTCCTTGGTCTTGTTTCTTTTGATCTTGAATTTAAATTTTTCTCATATTACTGTTGCAACCCCGGCTTCCTCAATATCCCTGTACGCATCTTTATTTTTATTCTGTCCCAGTTTCACATAGAGTTTGTTTTCTGAACCACTCTGAGAGTGTTTTAATATGTGAGTTATGACAATATGAAGTCCCCAATTTTATTCTGCACCTAGATTCTCGATCTAATCGTATTGACTTCTGCTATTCTCATGACTTGAATAAAGGATAGGGCTCATTCGTTAGAGACGATGAGAGAGGATGGTGTTGATGTGTGTGATTAAGCTGTGCTCTGTGATATTTGTGTAATTTAAATTTCTTTTATCATGAACAATAATGTTCGGCGTGCACCTAGTTCCTTTCAGCTTAGAATCTAAATCACCGTTTCCTAAATTGAGTTCTGTATTTTGTAATGACATGGTATTAAATAAGACGACAACCCTACTCTAAGTTTTCTTAGCAAAAATAATTACATTTCTTAGGTTTTCTCATGCAAATGCCCAAGACTTGCTGCTGCTTTGGAATTCATTGTTCAGTCTTCACCAGCAGCCTTAAGTAAATGTCCTCCTATGATGCCGAATACTAAGCCAGGGCGCTATCTCAGATAGCACAGATTGCTTTAAGAGGAGTAATAATGGAATAATGGAGGGTGGCTGGACGTGAATGGCTATTAGGTTGTTTATCAGCTGCAGTTGGACTTCAACCAAATAGGGCTATTTCCATCTAGATTGGCCGAACCTAATCAGAATTACTCCAGCCTGCCCGCCTTTCACACCTGAATTGCTTTCAGGTAGAAGACAAGGCGAGTCGAAAGACAGATGTTAACAATCAACGCATCGTCTCTTAACTTTGCAAAAATACACATATTAAATCAAGCGTCAGCAAGTGCCAAATGGAAGCAGTTTATACATGAACATCTTGAGAGACAAGAACTACAGCGTGTGGCTAGTGGATTAGGAACATCCTATTTTATTTTAGTAAAGGATTCTGGAGACTGGTGCCGTGGTGGGGGTTGGGATGGCGATGGCTGCCCACCTGTGAACTTTAGTGGATACTGAAGAGCATTGTGGCCTCTTTGGTGGCTGCCACCTGGGGGAGACATTCATGGCCAGTGTCACAAACTCGAACCTGTCGTGGCCAGGCCGGTAACAGAACGCAGGCGCAGATGGAGGCCAGAAGTAAGGCACTGGGAGAATGCGGGTGGACTCCGCTTCCTGAGGAAAGTCTTGTCCTGGCTACAGGGGTAGCTGCTCCAGGGTCCTTGCTAATTACGGTCGTGACTGAATGGGCATCCATTGTGGTGACGTTGTCCCATCCTGTGTGCTCAAGGGAATTCAGAAAATCTGCATGTTCATGTAAAATCCTCTCATTTTTTTATTTGGCAATTACTTCATTTATTTATTCATTCATTCATTTATTTAGACAGGGTCTTGCTCTGTTGCCCAGGCTGAAGTGCAGTGGTGCAATCTTGGCTCACTGCAACCCCCACCTCCCAGGCTTGAATGATCCTCCTGCCTCAGCCTCCCAAGTAGCTGGGACTACAGGTGCGTGCCACCAGACCTGGCTATTTTTATTTATTTGTTTATTTTTTGTAGAGTTGGGGTCTCACTATATTGCCCAGGCTGGTCTCAAACTCCTGGGCTTAAGCGATGGGCCCACCTTGGCCTCCCGAAGTGCTGGGATCTCAGGCCTGAACCACCATGACTGGCCTGGTAATTACTTTAAACAGACAAATAAAAATGTGCTGGTTTCAAGCCAAAGCATGTTCTCGTGATCCTGCAGTGATGTTTGGGAGCAAAGGTGCTTGGGGGGAGGGGTGTTTTGTTTACTGAGTCCTCCAGCCTCTAGAAGGGGTACCCACCTATTACAGGATTCTATGGCCTCCACCGCTCCCCTTTTGTAACACTAATAGAGACATAATTACATATTCAATATCGGGATTTATAACTGCATAGCTCCATGGAGAGGGGCCGGGTCTCATCTCCAGAGCACCTGAATCTAGCCCAGGGCCTGGCATATCATAGGCTCAATATATAGCTCCCCCCCACTTCTTTTTTTCCTTTGCTGCTTTAACTCTTGATTTTCTTCATCCTTTTGACACTCTCCGCCCACACCCCGTTAAGCTAGGACCTCAGGACTTAAAGTTTTGGTTCTGAATATACCCTGTTCTCTATGCATTTCCTCTTCCCCTTTAAAAACTCAGAAAGATTATAGCAAGATTTGTCCCCTACTTAAATCCATGTCCTTTCTGGGGAAATTCCTATCCAGCCACAGATTAAATTACATGATAAGAGACTCTCTTGTTAGGAGAAATTCAGGCTTGGCAGGGGAGATGTGCTGTGGTTGGACCCTAGGTCATCTAGAAGACTTTTTCAGAATTCGATGATCAAAGACGTTTTCAGCAACGAAGCTCATATCATGAGTGTACGCACGTGCCTGAGGCAGCACGTCCTGTGACCCAAGTATTTCTGTGCGACTGTCTCAGGATGGGATGAGTTTTGGCAGAAAAATGACAGACTCCTAGGGAGAGCCTTCTGAGAAGAAGGCAGCCTGTGCCCCCAGGCTGCAGAGCTGTCTAACACGCGAGATCTTCAGAGGACAAGCCCCAGTCCCTTCTGCGCTCAACCCCCGTCCTTGGGGAAGGAGTCTCCCTCCGCCATTCGACAGGGTGCTGCCTGTTTTCCTGCCACTCCCCAGTACCAAAGCCTGTAGATGCCTTTACAGCAGGGATGGAAAACACAGGTACTAACGAGGAACAGGCAGATCATGAGAATAAGTGAAGTGTGCAAGTGTGAGAGACCGACGGGCTAACTGGGTGACCCATGGCAGCTGACACAAAACACCATCTGTGCCTCACTGTGGGCCACATGCTCCGTGGAGACGAGGAAAATCTGCATCTCCAGGTGATGGCTGACCTCGGAATCTGAGCCCAGAACTTTCTCCATCCAAAAGAAGTTTGACATCCATCCATATATACACACACACACACACACATATACATATATATATACACATATATATTTTTTTCTTTTTCTTTTTTTGAGACGGAGTCTTGCTCTTGTCGCCCAGGCTGGAGTGCAATGGCGCGATCTCAGGTCGCTGCAGCCCCCACCTCCCAGGTTCAAGCGATTCTCCTGCCTCAGCCTCTTGAGTAATTGGGATTACAGGCGCCTGCCACCACGCCCAGCTAATTTTTGTATATGTAGTAGAGATGGGGTTTCACTGTGTTGGACAGGATTGGTCTTCATCTCCTGACCTCATGATCCGCCTGCCTTGGCCTCCCAGAGTGCTGGGATTACAGGCGTGAGCCACTGCGTCTGGCCGACATCCATATTTTTAGGTGAACTCTTCCAGTCGTTAAGAGTTTGTGACTAATTGCAAAAATGTTTGAAATCTTGTATAGACTAAGCAAAAACAGTTGGTAGATTGGATTTGGACTTCAGATCGTCAACTTGCAACTTCTGCTCAAGCCAGAAACTAGGAATTCTGGGGCAAGCTCTCTTTGGAAAGCCAGAACCCTGACTTCCTTCTCAGTCTCATCTCCTTCCACCCCATCTCTCTTCTGCACATTCATTCCCTCCCAAGGATGCTCGCCCAGGTAGGGGAACATGGGCAGGAAGACCCACAGAGCTCACTGTGGGTCCTTATCTTTCATCTCCTAATGGGCCCAGTGCATGTGCCACCCACGGAGCTCACCGTGTGTCCTTATCTTTCATCTCCTAATGGGCACAGTGCATGTACCACCCACGGAGCTCACCGTGAGTCCTTGTCTTTCATCTCCTAATGGGCACAGTGCATGTGCCCATTAGATTAGTGTGTGGTAGAGGACAACAATCCTGCACCATTTAACTTCTTAATTTTTTTTGCTTTAATGTAGCTGATTTCGTATAGTTAAATTTATAAAAATTAAAGAAATGTATAATATGTTTCTACTACATTAGCTTAGCTCTTCTAATTATTTTACACAATTGAAAAGCAGTTAACCTACTTGGCTCTTCCGGAATGTTCATAAACACACATCCATTTAACCCCTTCCACATCTTTTGCTAAACTATTGAGAAAGACCTTAAAAAAAAATCTCACTCTGTTTTTCTTTAAAGGATTGTGTTGGGCCATTTTTGCATTGCTATAGAGAAGTAACTGAGACAATTTATAAAGAAAAGAGGTTTAATTGGCTCACGGTTCTGTGGGCTGTACAGGAAGCATGGTGCTGGCATCTGCTCAGCTTCTGGTGAGGTCTCAGGGAGCTACAGTCATGGCAGGAGGGGAATGGGAAGCCAGTACATCACATGGCAAGAGTGCAATCGAGAGAGAGGAGGAGGGTGCCACACACTTTTAAACAACCAGATCTCTCAAGAAATCATTCACTATTTTGAGGATGGCACCAAGAGGATGGTACTAACCATTCATAAGAAATCCATCCCCATGATCCAGTCCCCTTCCACCAGTTCCCACCTCCAACATTGGGATTACAATTCAACATGAGATTTAGAGGGAACAGCTATACCAAGAATGCATTGATCAACTAGTATCTCCGAAATCTCCTATCTCCAGCTTCATTTACACACTAAGTGTTCACTGGATATTCTTAGCAATCTAGGTGTGCAGCCCAGAATTCAGAATGCCTGCCCCGTTCCAGGTTATCCAGGGGCATGTCTGTTAGCAAAGCTGTGATGAAGCCCCCAGGTGCAACAGCTTCCTTCCACCTGGGTCGGGGAACAACACACAGGAAGACTGTGGATTTCCATAACTCAGAACCATGTGTAACGACACACACACAGGGTCTCTCGTGTAAGTCATAGCCGGAACTTTCAGAACCTTACCTGCCTCCCAACCCAGAGCCCCTCCAGGAGCACCACTCTGGGTCTGATCAGCTGTGCAATGAAGCGTCCTGCAGGTGGATGCGCACAGCGACCTCTGTGGGAAGGCTGAGCCCCGCAGGTCCCTGCAAACTGCATGCTCTGGGTGTTCCGGTGCAGGGAATGTGAACGTTACATGGCGTATGTTGTATTGTTTGCAACTAAAACTCCACGCTTCAAGGAAAAGCTGCTATCCAACGGAACGAGGGAAATTATTCCAAGGGCAGTGAATTCACAGAAAACAGGTAACTGAAAACATTCAGCTGTGGGTAGCCCTCCAGGGACAGAGGCAAGGGGAAGACCCTGAAAGTAAAGAGGACACAGCAAGACAGTGTCCTCAGAAGCCATTGCCACCCTCCCGCAATGCCTGGGCTTCGGAGAAATTCTACTCACCTTTGAAGAAAGAGAAACAGAAACAGAACTTTGAAATATGAAGTGATTTGGTCACATGAAAGATGAGGAGCATAGTGTTGAGAGGAGGCACAGTTTGGAAAGAAAGTGTCCCTATAGAAAACAAGCCGGTGTTAAAAGATGCCTGGCTAACATTTGAGAGATGGTCGTTGAGACGAGGTAGTGGAATGAGATGAAGGCAAGATTAAAAGAGCTGGATCTATTTATTTATTATTTTATACTTTAAGTTCTGGGGTACATGTGCGGAACGTGCAGGTTGGTTACATAGGTATACACGTGCCATGGTGGTTTGCTGCACCCATCAACCCATCATCTACATTAGGTATTTCCCCTAATGCTACCCCTCCCCTTACTCCCCACCCTCCAACAGGCCCTGGTATGTGATGTTCACCTCCCTGTATCCATGTGTTCTCATTGTTAAACTCCCACTTATGAGTGAGAACACGCGGTGTTTTGTTTTCTGTTCCGGTGTTAGTTTGCTGAGAATGATGGTTTCCAGCTTCATCCATGTCCCTGCAAAGGACATGAACTCTTTCTTTTTTTGTGGCTGCATAGTATTCCATGGATTAATTAATCCGTACAACAAACCTGTGTGACAGGAGTTTGCCTGTGTAACAAACCTTCATAGGTACCCTGAACCTAAATGTTTAAACATACATAAATTAAGAAAAAAGAGCAGGATTAGATTAGAAAAGTATTTATAGAAATGAAAACAACAGAAGCAGTAAATGTTATCCATAGGTTAACCTTTTTAAAAAATAAAAACAAAAATTGGAACAAATGAGTAGGTGGGAAAGATTAAAACTGAATAAAAATATTGTTACGTTCATTATCCCCCCCCCCAAAAAGATTTAGCCCAAAGAGTTTTATATGATGTTTTCCTTTAATTTTAGTATTCATTAATTTTTATTTATTTATTTATTTATTTAGAGACAGGGTCTCAGTATGTTGCCCAGGCTGATCTCAAACTCCTGGGCTCAAGCAACCCACCCTCCTTAGCCTCCCAAAGTGCTGGGATTAAAAGCGTGAGCCACTGCACCTGGCCCTCTTTAATTTTTAAAGGGATATTTATTTCCATTTGATGTAATTAGAAAGTAATAGAAATGGAACATGGGAAAAAAAGAAAAAATATTTTAATGAATTTTAGGAAGCCAACATAATCCAGGCACTGAAATCTAAAAATGATAGTAAGAAAAATCATGAAGAAAAATCTCAGTCATAAAAATAATTAAACTCATCCATAAACCCTCCAATAAAATAATAACAAGTCAGGTGGGATAATATAACACATTAATGACACCAAATGGTTTTGACAAACATGTAAGAATGATGTCATATTAAGAAACGTGTTAGTAAAGGAGACCTCTAGATTTATGTCAACTACAATTTCGATAAAACCCAACATACATTTTTGATGTAAAGAGATAAAAACTGTAAGATAGGAGTAGACTGACACTTTCCCCACATTACACACGTTGTCTGTCTCAGTCCAGCAGCCGGTGTTACATGTTATAGCCAAATATAAGTGACAACAAAATGCAGGAGGCCTGTCGTCGTCCCCAGGATTTAGCAGGACGTTTGTAGGTGGAGCCAGCAGCCTTGGCACCATGAAACACTGTTTTGTCGGAGTCCATTGTAAGTTTGGTCAACATTAAATTTTTTAAATATTTATCAATGTCTGTAGATGACTGACTTTAGGGGACCCAGTGGAATCTGTCTGACCTTGTCGTTCCCACCCAGGTGTGAAGATGCAGCTTTTGCTTGGGAAATGCTGCTTTTAGCCATAGCCAGGCCCAGTGCACGCTGGGAGGGCTTCCGTGGGGCAGCATCCCATAGCATTGGTGCCGAGGTTAAAAACAGCCAAGACGCTTCATTATAGCCAATGCAGTGATGCAAGAAAAGAATCATGACCAACTCCTGGAAGGGATGAAAGAAACTGTAATTCAAATGGCGTATCATGTTAAGTGGTTAATAATGTGTTTAATGTAAGGAGGTTTTTAGTATAAAGAAGAACACTATGAAATAGTCAGTCAACCTCCTCAACATTAAAAAGTATTAATACACACGCAGTTTAGAATATTTAAACAAACCTGGGTAGGCTGGTGCCAAAGGAGAAGCTAATAGCCACGTTCCCTCCGCCTGCCTACTCGTGTGGCACACTTTTAGTATGATTTAAATTTGTCTCGGAAATGCATATATGTGCATGTCTGCTTTTCTATTTACACAGGAGGAAATTGTTACTTAGCAGTGATATGATTCTCTTTATAGAGAATTAAAAAAATCAAACATCTGCAGCAGAGCCACAATAATCATTTTCCCATTAACACAAAAATTATTTTGCAAAGAATGTGGAAAAAAGATCTCACTCGCAAATAGTAAAAATATAAATGATCCAGAAATAATGTTATAAAATGCACAAAACTGAAGGAACTGACCAATAATACTAAAATCTATAAAACATAATGGGCAAAAATAACACAAATTGTGGAAGGCTCAATATCATACAATATCATTTTCTGGAATTAATCTATAATGTTACCTTTTTAATCAAAATGGAAGTGTTTAAGGTTAACTTGACAAAATGATTCTAAAGTTTATCTAGAAATATAAATGAATAAGTATAACCAGGCAAATATTTAAAAGAAGAAGAATGGTGTATAACTGCACTGTAAGATATTAAAACACACTAAAGGCTGGGTGCGGCAGCTCACTCCTGTCATCCCAGCACTCTGGGAGGCCGAGGTGGGCCTGAGATCAGGAGTTTGAGACCAACCTGGCCAACATGGTGAAATGCTTTCTCTACAAAAAAAAAAAAAAAAAAAAAAAAAAAAATGCTGGGCATTGTGGTGCACGCCTGTGATCTCAGCTACTCCAGAGACTGAGGCAGGAGAATTGCTTTAACCTGGGAGGTGGAGGTTGCTGTGAGCCAAGGTTGCACCACTGCACTCCAGTCTGGGTGACAGAGCAAGATGCCATCTCAAAAAAAATTTAAAAAAAGAAAAAAAAAAAAACCCATACACTTAAAAAAAAAAATACTGCAGTATAAACTCAAGAATAAGGATCTCCATGGAATTAGTTAAAAAATCCAATATGTGTGTGTATGCATTTGTGTGTGTATAAAATAACACCTTTTAAACATCTTGGTAGTTCTTAATACTTACAAACAAAAATTAAGTTCCTATGTGTCTAAAACACCATAGGCAGAATTGAAAAGTAAGTTTCAGGTCTGTGACGTTTTTAGAACACTGACAGTACATAATGTGGGCCAACTAGGTGCTGTTTTCGAGAGAAGTTTAAGGCATGTTTTGGAGAAGGGTGAGAAGGGTACTCCTAAATTGCAGATAAGTGGAAACCGGAAAATGGTACAAAAATTTTAAAAGGCAGTTTGGCTGTGTTTATTAGAGATTTAAAAATATTCCTATCCTGGCTAGGTGTGAGGGCCCACGCCTGTTATTCCAACACTTTGGGAGGCCACGGCGGGTGGATCACTTGAGCTCAGGAGTTCGAGACCAGCCTGGGCAAAACCTCATCTCTACAAAAATACAAAAATTAAGTGGGTATGGTGGCACATGTCTGTCGTCCCAGCTACTTGTGAGGTTGAGGTGGTGGGAGGATTGCTTGAGCTGGGGAGGTTGAGGCTGCAATGAGCCATGATCATGCCACTGCACTCCAGCCTGGGCGACAGAGCAAGACCCTGTCTAAAAAAATAATAGTAAAAATTCCTAGCCTTTCATTTCCCAACTCCAGCTGGAGAATTTATCTCATGGTGAAAAAAAATCCAGGAAGATATGCTAAGATCCAACTGCAAATATATTCTCTATATTACTAGAGAATTCTTAGGGGATAGGGAATTGTTCAAGATATAATACGAAGATCAGGCTGGGCGAGGTGGGTCACGCCTGTAATCCTGGCACTCTGGGAGGCTGAGGTGGGAAATCACTTTAGCCTAGGAGTTTGAAACCAGCTTGGACAACACAGTGAGACAGTGTCTCTATTTCTTAAAAAAAAAAAAGAATAAAAAACATTAATTTAAAAGTGATGTATTTAATGCACACATACACATGTATAGTCATCAGCATGTATGTGTGTGCACATAATATCGTTTAATCTGTATCGTCCCAGAAAGAAGTATTGGGTAGAATGAACACCAGTTTCCCTCCTGGTAGTAGGATTATGGGTGGCATTAATTTTCTTCTTTTTATTCTGTGTTTTCCATACCACCTAAATGGAAATTCAATAGTTATAGTCAGAAAAAAATGTCAAATGTAAGCTCTCCCCAGCTCTTCCCTTCGATAATGTCTGTTCGATTTTTAGTCTTCACCTTAAACTTACTTCTTAAAGAACTTTTTTTGGAACCCCCCATCCAAGTTAGAGTCCTCTTACCAAGCTCTCAAGGAAAGAGCCACTTTTTTACTGTCTCAGCATATATCGGAGATATGATTTATGTACTTGCTGGTGGGTTGATGTATGTATTGCCTGACCATCAATGCCCCATTGTAGGAGGCAGTGTGTCTCATTTGTTTCCCATGCTCAGCACAGCACCTGGTGCCTCACAGGTTTTCGGTAAATATGTACCGGATGATGAACGAGACAATCCATGGAATAAACCCTCAGTGATTATAAAAATAGCTAACATTGACTGAGTTACTCTCACTTGCTTATTTAATACTTTCTGTCTCATTCCAGCAAGAACCCTGTACATACACGTTGATCCCATTTTACAGGGGAGAGAGCTAAGGCCTGTAGAGACAAAATAGCCTATTCAGGATGATATCAATGGGGAGAGGCGTAGTTGATGTTTGACATGAACTCCAGAGTGCGGGCTTTTAACCACTATCCCCTACTGTCTCCAGTGCAATAAGAAGGAAAGCAACAGAGCAACCTATGCATGCTAAGCAGGGCTGGCCCCAGCAAGAGCATCGTTCACATTGGGATGTTCGGTCCCTCCCCGGATCAGTCATGTATCTCTCTTGCTTTTCACTCAGAGCAATTCAAACATTTGCTTTGGAATGTGAATGGCCCCCTGAGAAGTCAATCCACTTATCCCCCAAAGCTTTGACCCCTCACAATGTCACCCTTGAGAAATAAAAGATGGGTTACTTTTCATCTGTCAGGGGCAGCATCAGCTGAGGAGGCTCCATAACTTCTTTTGGTCTTTGCCCTAATGTTTAGGAAATACAGGAGTGTGTGTGTTAAACAGCCTTCTGGAAAATAGGTCTGTGGATTGTCTAAGTCTGCTGATGTCTGTTCGACTATTTGCTTTTCAAATTGATTTTTTGCAGCCAACATTCAAAGGATCAGTAGCTAACAAACTCAAAGCTGGGCTGAAATGGAGACATTCATTTAGTAATTGGATTTTGAAAAATCATAACCTTGGTTCTTGGAAATGTGTGGAGAAGCGCGGATTGGTGACTGTGGAGGTTAATTCAGTGTCTTCCTTCCAAGCAGTAGGATGTTTGTGATTGGAGGGGGAAGTGAATCTAAATTAAAATATGTTTCTTGCATATTTTAAAGTGGTCAGAATTCAAGGCAATGACAGCTTTTTAAGCCATTTAAAATTTTTTCACCACCTCTGTTGCTTGACAGTGAGTCAGAATGAATAGCTGTATTATTCTCTATGGTTTTGCTCTAAAACCAATATTTATCTTAAAAAGATGAAACATTATGTAATTTGATGTGCTGTATTTAATAGGCATCTATTAATAGTCTACAAAATTGTTAGAGGTCCATTTCTCTTTTGTTGTCAGGCGGCAGATATATTTCCATAGTTTTATTCCCACTTTTTTATTTTTGATCAATATATTTTCAGGCCATGCTTCCCAACACAACTCACACAAAAATGTAGGCTTTTGTGATTCTAATGAGATAGGACCTGCTGATTTTACCCTCTTGTCTGCCCTGCCTCTGACCAGACACTCCTAATTTGATTGTGCCTTGCTGGGCAGCATTGTGCAAGCTATTGAAATTAAATAAATGTATGCAATTGACATTAAACTTACAACACTTCCAGTGGAGAATGAAATAAAGATATGTCACTAGAATATAGATATCAGAAATGAAGTATTAAAGGTCTTAGTACTTTTGACTCTTTGACAATTGCCAGCTTTCAATTTCTTTCCATTGAAAACAAATGCAGCAATTTATAGATGCAGATAGCCTGAATATTCGCAGAGTTGTTAAAAGGCATTTTAAACAACATCTATTAAACATATTTCTGGTTTAGACACTGTGCTTGCTATGGAGGATACAAGATGTTTATTTGCAGGGAAAACAGAAATATGACTGACAGGGACAGAAGGCAGGGAAATTCTGGGCAGAGGAGGGTGGATCCCCCGTGAGGGCCCCACCCTCGAGCCAAAAAGCTTCATACCATGGCCCAAAGTGGGAACATGCATTCCTGTTTTCCTGCTCCAATGTTGCCTTTTCCAAAACTACCCATGGCCTGCCCTGCCCCCCATCCTGTGCCATAAAAATGCCAGGCTCCACCTGTGGAGAGCAGAGGAGAAGAGAAGAGGAGAAGCAGCTGGACATCGGAGAGAAGCAGCTTGACTTTAGAGGGACGGCTTGATGGTGTTGCTTTGGAGAGGAGTCCGGCCGGGGACAGCCATACTCTGGGGAAAGATTAGATTCCCACTCAGTACCCTTTTCAGCTCCCCTTCCTGCTGACAGCCACTTTCGTCGGCAATAAAATCCCCCACATTTACCATCTCCAATTTGTTCATGTGACCTCATTCGTCCTAGAGGCCAGACAAGAATTAAGGTGCAGGTGCAAAAGGCTGCCACACCGACCCTTCACTGAGCTGTTAACACTTAAGCCATCCACCAAGGCTAAAACAGCATTGACTGTAACACTCCTACTGGGGCTTCAGGGGTCGTGGGCACCCCCCTAGATGCTGCCGCGGGGCCACACAGAGTTTTGCTCCTGCTGGTACCAAAAAGCACTTGCCCCAGCTCCTGCATCTGCTCACCTGCACTCCCCCTCCTGCAAAGGGTGGAACACAGTGGGACCGAGTAAGTGGAGTCCATCCCTGCTGGTGCCAAAGCAGCCCGCTAGTTCTAGCACCTGCCTCTAGTTCTAGCACCTGTGCACTCCAGTTCCTTTCCGCAAAGGGGTCAGAGAAATTTCCTGCTTCATCATCATAATACCATAACTAGTGCAAAAAATAAACTGTGTGCTAATTTGTGGGTTTTAGACACAAGTGATGTCCTGATAGACGACCCTGTGACAGAAAGATTAAATTGTTTCTTAGATTTAGAAAGGTTGTAGAGCAATGTTCATGGGTAAAAGATTGTGTGGCTCCCTATGGTGTCGCTAAAGGGTGAAAATGTAGGCAACATCATGTTTCTTCTCAACGTGTCCCAGTCCCTGGCTGCTGTCTGCTGCCTTTGGTCCCATCTGGACTCCAACCTTATCCATCATATTCTTGGCTTGACACATGTCAGAGACTTCTAAGTTGTCTCCTTTCTTCAATCTACTTCCTCTACAGTCTTCTCTGATCAGCAATGAAAATCTTTCAAAGCATACAAATTGAAATTGTTGGTTCCTTCATTTATAGCTGAGTGGTATTCCATGGTATATATTGCATATACCGCATTTTATTTATCCACTCTTTTGTTGATGGTCATTTGGGTTGGTTCCATATTTTTGCAATTGTGCTGCTGTAAAGTTGTGTGTGTAAGTATCTTTTTCACATAATGGCTTCTTTTCCTATGGGTAGCAACCTGGGTGGAGTTGGAGACCATTATTCTAAGTGGAGTAACTCAGGAATGGGAAATCAAATATTGTTTGTTCTCCCTTATAAGTAGGAGCTAAGCTGTGAGGACGTAAAGGGGCATAAGAATGATATCATGGATTTTGGGGACTCGGGGGGATGGGTGGGACAAGGGTGAGGGATAAAAGACTACACACTGGCTACAGTGTACACTGCTCGGGTGATGGGTGCACCCAAATCTCAGAAATCACCACTGAAGAACTTATCCATCTAACCAAAACCACCTGTTCACCCCGAAAACTATTGAAATAAAAATAAAATTGCTGATTCTTGATTAAAACCCTCCATGATTTGCAACCACAGGGTTCACAGCAAAACCCCAAATCCTCCGTGTTGCTCAGCACGTGCGCTGCTGTTCCTCTCTCTGACATTTCCTGTGGCTCCCCATCACTCACGGCATCCCTGCCTCATTGCCCTCCCCTGTTCCCCACACGTGCCAGACTCCCTTCTGCCCAGGGCTCTTCCGTCTAACTGGGAGGCTCTTCTCCTAGGTCCTTCCCTATCTTGGCTACCTGTCATTTATTGTCAATTGCCAACTCCTCAGAATCTTGGCTCCACGAGAGCAGAGACCAGTGTCTTGTTCCTTGGTAAGTCATCATACCCTGGCATAGTGTCTGGCACGAATTTATGCTCAAAATGCTTGTTCACTGCATGAGTCAATCAACCCATCCGGTAGTTCACATTTCTCCCTCCCTGAAATAAGCTTAGTCATACTTTGCTTAAATGTTCTGTGTGCCAAAGTCTTTTCGAATACTTGAGACATCCATGTTGATTTTTCTTCTACTTTCAGTTTGATGATCTGTATTTATAGCTATATCTCTATATCTCTTCTGCTGAAAAATCGTGATTATTTCTTTTGAAAAATAGGTTGAGTGGAGATCAGAGGGTCATGGGTTTATTCTTTATGTTTCTTACAATTCTGTGCAAGCAACTAAACAATATGAATTTGAAGATGTAAATATATAAAAGACAAAATCCTACCCTCACAAAGCTTCTAATCTGATATTTGGAATTGATCCCAGGGGAGTTTGTGAGATCACAGGAAATAGTAGGTTAAATGGAGAATGCTAGAGCTCTCACAGGCTACATTTCAGGAAAGTCCAATTCCAGGAGTCGTGCAAGTAAAAGAGAAAGCAAAAGTACTCCTTTTCACCCACATTCCTACACTTTGCCACAGCTTTGTATCCCCAGCTGTTGATGAATTCAGAGATTGCACCATTTCAGTGCCTTGGTTTTCCTTATTTTCAAGCTTGTGTACATCCCCTGTGCCCCGAGTGGTTGGGCCAGGATGCCTGGGTGAGGGCGTTGTCCGAGGGGTCTGGTTGGTTGAGTGCGGAGGTTTAACCATCTCTTCTGTTTTCAGAGTCCTGCCTTGCCCAGCCTGCCTGAAGGTTTTTTGGCTGGGCCTTCAAAGGGCCCCTCCTCTGTCCTGCAGCAGCCTCCTTCCCTGCAGGATCCAGCTGCTGTGTGTTGCTCTGGAAACCCAGTTGCCCCGCCTTATTAGCATTTCTCTTGCCCCAAGTGTGATGAGGCATCTGGTGTGGTCCTCATGCCCTCTCTTTGCCCTGGTGGTCTCTACTTCGTTCAGCTCTGTTATGCTTTGTCCTGTTGATGAAATTTTAGGAGAGAGCAGATATGAACTCATGGATTCTCTCCTGGTTTGCCAGACACCTCTGGGATGGTTTGTAACTCATTTCTCTGGAGGAAAGTGGCGCTTCTTGAAATGGATAGGACTGAGGTTTTGGGAAAGAGAATTAAATATTATTTCTGTTTTCCATTTAAATCGGGCAAATAAAACTTCACTCTTTCTGTAGATTAAGAGACAGAATTTTAGAGATGATCTAAGTGTAATGCTTCCATTAACTGAGGGGAAACAGAGGCTCAGAAAGGAGATAAAATATCCTCAAGGTCACAAAGCTTGTCTGCTGAGCTGGTGCTAGAATTCAGAGATGCTCTAATGCCATCGGTGACATGGGAAGGTCCTTTCAAAGAAAAACATTCTTTTTCCTTCTCTCCTTCCTATCTTCTACTTACTTCCCTTTAGTCTCTCCTCCTTCCTGACTTTGATCAACTGTAAGAAGCCAAAATGTTAATATCTATAAATTAAGGGTCAAAACAGAATAAATGAAGGAATTTCAGAGTAGCATGGTTCACATTTTGGCAGGGGGATAGAAATTATAATGAGGAGGGAGAGTGGCATTTTCTTGGTTGAATTTCACCTGGTTTGTGTGGCAAAGCTTTTCACAGCCCCCAGTGCCCTGCACAGACCCTCTCACTGCACCAGCAGGGATCCTGGTGGCCTCACAGCCCCTCATCATTCTGCAATTTGCCTGTCACATTCCGATGCCCCAGAGCTCGTGCTGTCACTGTTTCTCTTCATGCTCTCTTTGTATCGCCTTCCCCTTCTCCTTCCCTTCCCTTTTTGAGACAGAGTCTCACTCTGTCGACCAGGCTGGAGCACAGTGGCACTATCTTGGCTCACTGCAACCTCCACCTTCCGGGTTCAAGCGATTCTCCTGCCTCAGCCTCCCAAGTAGCTGGGATTACAGGCATGTGCCACCGCGCTCAGCCAATATTTGTATTTTTAATAGAGACGGGGTTTCGCCATGTTGGCCAGGATGATCTCGAATTCCCGACCTCAGGTGATCTGTCTGCCTCGGCCTCCCAAAGTGCCGGGGTTACAGGCATGAGCTGTCACACCCGGCCGCTCTCTCTTTATTTCTTATGGCAACATGAAACCATCCAGTTGGATGAAGAGCATTTCATGCCCCTGGAGTGTGGGAAGAAACACAACATTACACGTAATACCCATGAAGGTTCGTCTTCGCTCCTTTCAGGAAGCTGATTAATTACAGGGCCCTTTTCTGTATGTTTTTTTTTTCCCTTGTGACAAAACCAGGCCCCATTCTCGCCAAGAGGTGTTACCTCCCTCGTGCATTTGTAATGCTACTGGGTCTTATGGGGCCACTGCTGTGGAAGCTCAACTCCACACCCACAGTACAGGGTCTTGTTGGAGCCTAGATTTAGACAGAGGAACCAGAGCTTCTGCAGGTCTAGGCAGGTTGGATGTGGGCCCCAGGGCTGCTGCAGCTCCCATAACAGGGGAGCAAGGGAAGCTGGTGGGCATCCAACCCTCCACCTGGAGGAGGCAGGGCAGCAGGAGCCTCAGAGGAAGAGGCAGTGGTGGACACAGCCCAGGCCTGGAGGGGCGGAAGGATGCTGAGCTGAGAGGGGCACAAGCTGGGCCTGGCACCATGCCTTTGACGCACAGTCATTTGAGTAGCCATATTTTGCTATCACCTTGATCAACTATTTCTTAGGAATTCTGATTTATAAAGAAAGGGAAGAAGGCTGGTTAAAATTTAGAAAACAAAAAACTGTGCGCCAGCCATAAACTGCTATTTCGAGTGATAAAATTATTTTTTATCTGATATTTATGGTGGCACTTGGTTTAAAGAGTCGGCTTAGATATTGACCACAAGGAAGAGCCAGGTGGTCCCTTTTGCCAACATACATTCCACATAAGATGTTGTATATGATAGCTCAGGCTGCTGAAACAAAAATATGATAGACAGAGTGGCTTAAACAACAGAAATTTATTTTCTCACAGTTCTAGAGACGGGAAGTTGTAGATCCAGGTACCAGAAGGGTTGGTTCCTGGCTGGGGCTGTCTTTCTGGCCTGCCTTTCAAAGACCCTCACACAAACGCCACATGAGGAAAGCTATAAATCTAAACAGACTCTCTGGTTCCTAAAAGGCACTTGGTTTAGTGCATACAATGTTCATTGACAGATTTGTGAAGGGAGGGAATTATGGTGATTGGAGTCAAGAAATAACGTTGATTTAGCATGTACTGTGCACTAGGTGATCCTCAGGGTATCTTAATCCTTACAAATCCCACAGAGGTGGATTTTATTATTTCCATGCTACCTATGAGAAAGCTCAAGTCCTAAAGCTATATAAATGCAAACATCAAACCCAGTTAGTGGCAGAGTTGAGAGGGGAACTCGGTGGCAGCAGTGGTTCTTAGAGTCTGATACTAAGTAGAACAAGGAGTACATCAGGCTGAGGATGACCAACCTGGCTGAGGGTTCCCCGAAGGCCAGGGTGCTTTCTGCTTGGCTCATTGCTGCAGTCCTGGCCCCTAGGGCGGTGCCTACACACAGCAGTGCTCAGTGGTCTTCACCATAGGAGCCCACTGATCCCAGCTGGTGCAAGGGAATTAAGAAAGTTGAATTTTAATATGAAAGCTCACGATTGTGAAAGTTCATGATATGATATGTCGATGGCAACAAAAATTTGCCACCAAGTGGGCCTAAAGAAACACCCTCAGGCCTCATGAAATTCACACTGCTGATTTTGAGCCTTTGTTTGCCATTGCTGGTGCCATAGATGATGTTGAGGTTAGACAGAAAGCTGTGGTCCATCCCTCTGAAAACTGCCTGTGTGCATTCAGCGTGACATTTTATGTAGAATGGCTTCCTCACCGTGTATGGACAGTGGCATGAAAATTACATTCCTGCTGTACACCTCAACACTCCCCACATCAGGGCGAGCCTCCCAGGAGACTGGGAAGGTCAGAAAAGGATGGATCTTCAATTCACCCAGGGGATGCTTCCTGCTAATAGGAGGGAATGGAATGACACACTTTTCAACAGAACAGACTTCAAATAATGTGCTTTCCAAGGAAGGAGAGAGACAAAACCAAGATGAGAGAAAGAGAAAAAGAGATACAAATTATATGGGCTTTATATATATGGCCAGCACAGATGCCGAAAATGGGCTTACCTTGGCCCTAAGGCATGCAAAGAATCACGTGCTCCGCCTTTTATCTCTGGATTTATGAGAATAAAGAAGTCTGAAAAACATTAAAAATAAAATGGGTTTTTAAAAGTTAATTTAAAAATTGAAAACAGAAAAATATTTTAAAAATAAGTCGGTGACCTCCACTAGCGTCTCTTTGTGGCCCAGAGTGAACGTGAGGTGGGACACATGCTTTGCTTTTTTCTGTGCTGATGTTAAGTTTGCACTTAACATTCCTGGAATGAGCTTCCTCCACTCAGAGAGTAGTTTCAGGATTTCAAGATGAGTTTTTCCCACAGAGTGAGCCCCAAATGCCGGCTGGTAGTCTCACCAGGGGATGGCCTCAGTTACCAGGTCTTCCAAAGCTTGTGTCTGTTATTTTTGCAGTTGTTGCAGTGGGTGGGTGAAGCCTTTGCTAGTTAATGTCACCCTAAACTTGAAAATCATAACATCATTCTGCTTCTCTGAAATAATAGCTCCAATTTCCGGGGCTCTTGAATCATCCAGGATTTCAAGGGCTTCAATGCTGGAAGAGGGAACAGGATGGGAAAAAAACAACCATAAAAGATCAAATTCTGTTCAAATTACTCAAAGATGTGATGATCGTTTAGAATGGTGTGGCTTGCTCAGAGACCTTCAGATAGAATTTCTGACCCTTTCTGCCTCATAGGCAGAAGTGATCCTTGCTCATATGTGGGGACACACCTTACAGCGAGCAAGCATTTAGCCAGTTGCTAAATATCACAGATATTACTCCTGCTTACACGCTGGTCTAGTGCCATCCACTGTCTTCATTTTCCATAAATCTCAAATAGAAATATTTGGGCTCAAACCAGAATATTCTAAAGTGCAGACATTCTGAACGTTTGGTTCCAATGGCAACACCTATCAGATCTTGAATAAATGAGGCCACTTTTCCCAATTGCATTTGTCTCTTCAGCACTCCCTCTGCACATCAGGGCCCTACAATGAAAACAGGTGAGCCTGGAATATAATTCTGGTTTGTTCACAC
>NW_026652287.1:3008046-3184176 GCF_009828535.3 Hylobates moloch
AAAAAAAAAAAAAAAAAAAAAAAAAAAAAAAAAGAATACTGTAGGAGGATGTGTATGTAGCAAAGGAATTTATTAATAGTAAAATTATTTGCAGAATTAAGATGATATTTATAACCATATTATTGATCATTTGTGTCTCTGAACATGAGGCTTTTTCTAGTGTGTTTCCAACCCTCTGACTCTCTGAAGGTAGATGGATGCTCAACACTATTAACTTATCTGCACATTCTGAATTGATTTAAACTGATTCTGGGGCTATCAGGGTTGTACATTTAAAGAGCTTTGGAAAGAGATCTGTGCATCTAAATGTGGTGGCAATTCTTCCTCTAAAGCACTTGCATTAATGTTGAAATCCTAGTGCTTCAAGAGCCTGAGAAATTGCAGCTATTGTGTCAGAGAAGCAGAATGATATTATGATTTTTTAAGTTTAGGGTGATGTTGACTAGCAAAGACATCACCAACCTACTGCAACTACTACAAAAATAACAGACACAAACAAGAAGAATCCAGCTCTGAAAATACGATTAGGGGTTGATCATGAACATGACTTGAGCCATATTACAGAGAACCTGTCTCCTTCTCAGAATATTGAGAAGGAAAAAATGTGTTAGGGTGCCACTTCTCTGCCTCCCATGCCTCCAGGGGAGGCTGTGTGACTTACCTGGATTTATCCGGAATACATCGGTGTGACTTACCTGGATTTATCAGGAATGCACCTGTGTGACTTACCTGGCTTTATCAGGAATGCACCCGTGTGACTTCCCTGGATTTATCAGGAATGCACCCGTGTGACTTCCCTGGATTTATCAGGAATGCACCCGTGTGACTTACCTGGATTTATCAGGAATGCACCCGTGTGACTTACCTGGATTTATCCGGAATACACCGGTGTGACTTACCTGGATTTATCAGGAATGCACCCGTGTGACTTACCTGACTTTATCAGGAATGCACCCGTGTGACTTACCTGGATTTATCCGGAATACACCGGTGTGACTTACCTGGCTTTATCAGGAATACACCTGAGCTTCCTTTTCCTTTCCTCTTTTCCCACTGGCTGGGGCACAGGCAGGATGGGACTGAGGCCAGGCGCAATTTTAGGGCCTTTGCAAGCATTGTGTTACTTAATTCTCATGATATCCCATAAGCCAGGTACAATCAGCCGCCACCCCCACAGGCACCCCACCACATTTTTACAAACAAAAACAAAGGCACGGAAAGGTAAATCAACTTGTCTAAGATCAAACTGCCACAAAGTAGTAGTAGAAGCAGTATTCTAAACCAAGGTTTCCAATTCCAGAGCCCATGGTCTAAAACACAGTTTTAAAACATCTCCTGATCCGAAAACCTGAAATCCATCATGCTCCACAATTGGAAACTTTTTGAGTGCCGATGTGATGCTCAAAGGAAGTTTTCAATGGAGCCTTTCAGATTTTGGATTTTCGGATTAGGGATGCTGAACCAGTAAGTGTTATGCAAATATTCCAAAATCTGAACAAAATCGAAAACACTTCTGGTTCCAAGCATTTCAGGTAAGGGATACTCAGCGTGTACTATGGTATATGTTTTCACAGTCTGTTCTTCCTTTGGGGATCATGTGAGGCATTAACCTCGTCACGAATGCTCCCCCATCCTGTTTTTGAAGAGTTAATATTGCATTACATACGCGGTTGTGTGCAGAAAGGGTAGCATCTTGAACTTCTTAAAAAAATTCAAGGTCTCCTGTCTCCAGTGTAAATGTGACTGCTAGTTGCCAAACAGGATCCTTTCTCATATTTTCCTTTTTTTTTTATTATTATACTTTAGGTTTTAGGGTACATGTGCACAATGTGCAGGTTTGTTACATATGTATCCATGTGCCATGTTGTTTTGCTGCAACCATTAACTTGTCATTTAGCATTAGGTATATCTCCTAATGCTGTCCCTCCCCCTTCCCCCCTCCCCACAACAGTCCCCGGAGTGTGATGTTCCCCTTCCTGTGTCCATGTGTTCTCATTGTTCAATTCCCACCTATCAGTGAGAACATGTGGTGTTTGGTTTTTTTGTCCTTGCGATAGTTTATTGAGAATGATGTTTTCCAGTTTCATCCATGTCCCTATAAAGGACATGAACTCATCATTTTTTATGGCTGCATAGTATTCCATGGTGTATATGTGCCACATTTTCTTAATCCAGTCTATCGTTGTTGGACGTTTGGGTTGGTTCCAAGTCTTTGCTATTGTGAATAGTGCCGCAGTAAACATATGTGTGCATGTGTCTTTATAGCAGCATGATTTATAGTCCTTTGGGTATATACCCAGTAATGGGATGACTGGGTCAAATGGTATTTCTAGTTCTAGATCCCTGAGGAATCGCCACACTGACTTCCACAATGGTTGAACTAGTTTACAGTCCCACCAACAGTGTAAAAGTGTTCCTATTTCTCCACATCCTCTCCAGCACCTGTTGTTTCCTGACTTTTTAATGATGGCCATTCTAACTGGTGTGAAATGGTATCTCACTTCTCATATTTTCTTTAATAAGTTAACTCCCAAATTTTAGCTGGGCCCATGGATGCCCAGCTAAAGATTACATTTCCCAGCCTCCCTTGGATCTCAGTGAAGCCATGCTGCAATTAAGCTGTTGCCAATGTGGTGTGAGAAGAAACTCATGTACTACGTAGGCCTTTCCTTTAAAAAGACGAAATGTGTATTCCCTGGTTCTTTCCTTCCTACAGGGTGGGATGTAGATGTGATAGTGGGAACCAAAGCAGCCACTTTGGATCCAGAGGTGGAAGCTGTATGTTGAGAGTTTCAGAACTGCCCTACTAGGCCAGGACTCTCTACATGAGGGGGAAAAAGGAACAGTAAACTTGTGTCTTATGTAAGCTATTGTGTTTTTGGATCACTTTATTATCATTTTAAATTGATAAATAATTATTGTATATATTTATCATATACAACATGTTTGAAATATATTACAATCAGTTGTTTATGGTACCCCAATTAACATACTGAGAAACTTGTCTCATACCTGACCATCATCAGCGTTTTCTCAGCCTGCTTTGCAGTGCCTGTCTGATTTGGTGTTTAGAACTATTTCTATGAAACACAAGTCAGAAATCTTGCAACACAACCATAGTTTAAGACAGAAGAACCATCTAAACATTTATGCATAAAGAGCCAAGAAGAAGAGATGTGGCGGTTTCTGTACTGTTAGCATCTGTACAACCATTAAGAGACCTAAAACCAAACTCTGTTCTTAGAATTTTATAAATTTAAAATATATATTTTGCAACAAAGCTTTTGATGGCATAACTCCTTGTCATTCACTTTGTGCCCCCAAAATATGCCTTTGAGCCCACAGAGCTCAAGCTGCTGTCACCCCCCCAGCAGGGGATGGCCAGACAACTCAAATCATCCTCTCATTTATGGATTCAGGAGCTAGTTAGAAATTAATTTACTACGAATGTTTCTGACAATGGCTGTTACTGGAATACTGCTAAGTTCCGTGTTAATCAGCTCTCTCCCCAGAAACATGGTTATTAACATCCCTTTGCTGTAGATCAAAGAGAGATCCTAGCCACTGTTTCAATTTTCTCTTCAATTTAATGATGGTGAAAAGGTACCGGATGAATAGCCCTGAGGTCCTTTTCAGTTATTTATCTATGCAGCAGGTACAGGGGCCTTGTGGTAGCCTGAAATTCAGCAATTACAGACATTGCCTGTAGCATAACTATCTGAGTCTTTGCCCCCCCTTCCCATGGGTCATAAACTCAAATGCCCTCAAAGCTAGGCAGGTAAAGCAAAGTTTGGTGAAGCAGCCAGGTGGCAGCAGGGTCTCCACAGAGATGCCTCCTGGCTGGAAGTGACAGCTGCCCCTCAGCTACCACAAAGGTCGCTATCCAGGAATGAGGGTTCTGGGTTCCTAGATCTTCCTCTCTCCTGAGGACAGGTAGATGTCGAGATTTCTATGCAAAAATCTCCCATTTTAAAAGGTAAATAATTTCCATAAAAGATTTAAAAACATTTTGTGCCACCCCGCCCCCCCCCTCGCCAACAAATTCTACAAACTAAGCCAAAGCCCTGAGTGTCCTCTTTGAGACAGCTCCACTCGCCTGTCCATGCTGGGGTGGGGGAGGGACAACGCTGTCCACAGCGCCCGGCACACAGCGGGACGGGGAGATCAAAGGATGTCTTTCAAGTGAGAAACCTCAAAGGCAGAAAAGCGACCAGTCCTCGGGCTTGGATGGTTTGGGCGAGACACATCTCAATGCCCCTTTGCGGGTGGGTATGGGAGAAGTGTCTTAGCTGAAGCTGAGAAGGCTGCTCTTAGCTTCAGGGTGTGGAGTCGGCTCTTCACACTCCTAGCTGTGAAACCTGGGGCAGTTAGTCTTCTGGGCTCCTGATCCCTCATGGATGAAATGGGGCTGACAGTGCTTTTTGGGAGGATGGTCGTAAGGATTTCTGGAGCCAATGCATGTAAAAGCACGTTCATGATAATAGTAATGTGCTTTACCTGCAGATTCTTTTAATTACTGTCCTCAGAGCTCAGTTCATTTCTCTCTGTCTTCCCCAAATGGCATAGACCTTAAGGCCATCATGAGTTCGAATGGGGAGGCGACCCCTTAAATCCTGTTCCCATAATAAACCATGAGTAATGAGACTTGCCAGAGCCCAAGCTGTGTCTAAAAATGGGGGAGGCCTGACTATGGAGAAGTCTTCTGATGGTCTCTTCCAATGCCTGCTCTTCTTCCTTTAAAGAAACAAAAGAAACAAACAAAAAAACCCAAAACAACAACAAAAACCTGGGCCGGGTGTGGTGGCTCACACCTGTAATCCCAACACTTTGGGAGGCTGAGGCAGGCAGGTGGCTTGAGTCCACGAGTTTGAGACCAGCCTGGGGCAACATGATGAGACCTCATCTCTACAAAATATTAGCTGGGCATGGTGGGTGGACACCTGTAGTTCCTGCTACTAGGGAGGCTGAGGTGGGGGGATCACTTGAACCCAGGAAGTGGAGGTTGTAGTGAGCAGAGATAACACCACTGCTCTCCAGCCTGGGCGACAAAGTGAGACCCTGTCTCAAACAAACACAAATCACTGAGCACATGGCCAGCTGGAATAAAAGCTTCATTTCCTGGTACTCCTTGTAGCTGGGTGTAGCTGTTCTACTCTGCATGTTAAAGCATCAAATGGGGCTTTCCAGATGGAGCCTTCCTAAGGCCTTGTATCCTTCCTGCTGGGTGGATTTGGAATGTGATGTCTGGAGCTGTTGCAGTCGCCTCGTTGTATGAGAATGGTAAGGACATTGATGGAAAAAGAGGCAAGAGGTCAGGCTCCCTCTCAGCCAGGGAGGCACAATTCTAGCCCAGGAGTGCTTAGCACTAGATAGTATTTAAATGAGAGAGAAAGCAACTTTTATCTTTTTTAAGCTGCTTTTCCGTTTTGCTCACATAGCCTTTATCATTGGCCTTTTATTCACAAATCCAGAGTCTGTTGCCACATGTGAGGTAAGCAGCTATATAATGATGATGGCAAAGTCCAGATGTGGCTAATAGAGACATGGAAGAATACCTCCCTCCCAAGACAAAAAGCAAAATAACGTAGAAAAGTTTAAGCACCACAGTATTAGGATTGTAGCAGCTGCCTCCACATTGCATCCTATCCAGGTAAGTCAAAATACAACCATGCCGGGGTCAGAGTTCAAGCTACGATCATTGTTTACAGTCACCAATTCCAAACATGTTTTTAGCGTCAAAGTCTCAGATTGTCTAAAATTATCCCAGTGCAACAGCAACTTGCAAACAATTTTCTAAAGCATCTTCAGTGCTCAGGATGACTATGCCCGGTGGCAGAAGAGAGCCTAATTGACGTGCGCCTGATGGTGCCAAGTGCTCGCGCGTCTTTTGGGAGTCACAAACAGCTGGAAAGAACGGCTGCAGAGTCTCCAGATGCGTTTTTCTCATCCATCGGCAGCTGCATTGAATCCAGATCAGTGCAGTTATGAGGCCTTTTATAGGACTGAGCTAAAAGTATACCCTGGGTTGTTGGAGCATCAGGTGTGGGAATGATATAATCAGTGAGGTATGAGAGTTGGGCTGGCACAGTAAAATTAGGAAAACTTTGAAATTTAAAGGGGGCAATTTCTGGTAATTTTTTTTTAAAGAATGGGAGAAATAAAAATATTTGTGTTTATTTTTTTTTTTCTGATTCCTTCTTTTCTTAGATTGTTAAAAATTATATAAGGGTAAAGAGTGATTTTTTTTTTTTTTGAGACAGGGTCCCACTCTGTTGCCCAGGCTGGAGTGCAGTGGCGTGACTATGGCTCACTGCAGCCTTGACCTCCTGGGCTTAAGTGATCCTCCCGCCTTAGAAGTAGCTGGGACTACACACCTAGCTATTTTTTTATTTTTATTTTTTGTAGAGATGTGCTATGTTGCCCAAGCAGGTCTTGAACTCCTGGGCTCAAGTGATCCTCCCACCTCGGATTTCCCGAAGTGCTGGGATTACAGGGGTGAGCCACCGTACCCAGCCTAGAGTGATTTCTGATCGTCATTTAAAATTTATTTTTTGAATTAAATGAAATTTATTTGTGTTTGAGTTTTTTTTTTTGTTTTAGATGTGAGGTGCTCTTGGCAGTAATTGATAATGCTTGTGTTTTGTAAAGGGGTGGTAAAAAAATTGGTGTATGATAAGAAAAGAGGAAATTCCTCTGAGTCGTTCTATCAAGTCCACACAGATTACCATATATACATGGTAAGTGGTTGTTCTCTTTATGTTTACAGTAAACCCCTGATCATATTTCCAGAGCTGGGTTCTTCTTGTATGTGTCTGTTATTATTTCTGCAGTAGTTACAGTAGCTTGCTGAAGTTGCTGCTTGGATGCCAGGAGCCAGGATGAAGTAGGCGGGGTGGCCATTCTGGTACAACAAAGAAGCTGTTAACCAGAGGTTGGGAAAGTAGGAGCTTGCAGCCTGAATCTAGCTCACAAGTGGATTCTGTTCTTCCCATGCGGAGTCTGTTTTAAAGTTTGGATTAATTACCAATTTAAAAATTCTCGGTGATATCACATAGAAAAAAATGGGTGTCTGGCTTCTTGATAACGAGAAGGGCTGAGCCCCAACTTTCCTCTGAGACAGGGTGTGTGTCCTAATTCTCGGCACCTCCTGCCTGACTCGCTTTTCACCTTTGTGGGATCGGACCAGCCCTGAATTGCCACTTTAGGAGAAAGAGTTTCCTATTCCTGGTTAAATAAGCGTCATATGAAATAACGGTAACAAACATCACAAGTGGCACTTTGCCCTGGGGAAGGTTTACAATTTATAGACCCAGCTGCTAACAACCCTCAGCCATTCTCTAGGGTTTTCTAAAGTGACTAAATCAAATATATATGGTGCAGATATTTGACAACACCTTTGTCAGTAAAAAAGAACACATCTCAGAGCCTCACTCTGTTGTTGGAAGTGACACTATTCAAAGATATAGATTTATTTTCCTACCCAAAGGTGTAGATATCGATTAAAAACAGCTAAAGAAGGAACAGATTTTGTGATGAAAGATGTCTTTTTTTCCTCCTTAAGAGGAAGGGATTTTTCTTTTTCTTTTTTTTTTTTTTGAAGCCCATTATTTAAAAATGTAGCTACAGACTTGACATGTCGTTCCCACTATTTCTTTCCTAGTTAAGAAGCTAGAACTTGCATAAATGATGAAGGAACAGTCTTTCGTTGCTGAAGTATTCAATTTAAATATGTTTATTACCAAGTGTGTTACTGCTTGAAAAAATGGATTAAGCAATTTTTCCAAAATACAAGCAGCAAAGTAGAGATGTGATTTCTTTGTGTTGTATGAAGCACGAGGGGTGAATATTCGGCTTTTTCCTTTTTACTAGTAGTCAACCACTGGTCCCTGAGAAAGAACCAGACAAGAGTTGCCTTGGGAAATTGGGGTGAGGGTGGGTGACAATGAATATTTGACAAATAAAATACAGCATCTTTGGAAGGGGCTGAGTTTTTCTGTTTTAACTTCCAAAAAAAGCTTCCCAAGTGGCAACTTCCGTCAAATCTTTTCAGCAGTCGGTCTCAGAACCCGCAGCTAGCAGAGGGATCACCTGTGCACACAGGGGCAGTGTTTACTCTCACCTTGTACCTCATGCTTTTTGGAGTTTACGTCCAGGGTTATGGAGCAGTTGGCATCATGGATGAGGTTCCAGCATTTACAGCCCAGGATTACCATCTTTCTTCTGGACTGCTGTCTCATGATTTTGCTTTCAGGCGACAAAGGGGATGAAAATAGACCCCTTTTCCAGCCTTCCTGGAATTACTCGGTTGAAATCAGCAGCACAACACAATGTTCATTATAGCTCAATCTGAAGGCTCATTAGTTGCTGAATCTTGTTTTTTCACCAAGACAGAGGAGAATGTTTTTTCTTATTATTGAAGCAGGATAGCCTGGGGTACTGATTATCAAATGGATAGATAGATTGGTGTACAAAATTCCTTATTGATAGATGATTGATAGAATCCTTTACAGTGAAATAGATAAATGAATAGATAATTATATTTTCACCATATTTGGGACTCTGGAATTATGGCAGGTGCATATTTTTGTGCAACAGATTTAATGCCTGTAGGTGCTGATCTGTGGGGACAGTGCAGGAGGAGGGGCCTGGGAGGCAGGAATAAAGTCAGAACCCTTTTAACAGATCGCAACTGGATGCCATTTGTGGTGGTTTTATCCTTTTCTCTTCCTTGATTTTTCTCCTGCATTTTTCTGTTTTTATTTATCTTCTGGCATCCCTTCTGCAGACACTGGTTGCTTCCATCCCTTTGTTAATTGGCCTCAGTTTCTGTCACAGAAATGCTAACGGAGGCAGAAATGTGACAGCATCGAAAACTGCAGCTTCACTCACCAGTGAACAGGGGCGATTTGTACTTTTCTCTGGCAGCTTGAGAGGGGCCTCTGCACAGTGGTGGTGGCTCTCCCATGCCTGGTTCTGGTGGAGCAGGAAACTCACTCCGGCAGGAGACTGGGCAAGGTCGCTGCTTGTCATCTGCAGCTGGGGTGGCATTCCGCCCAAATGTTTGATATTTCATGGTGTTCTTATTGACATCCAAAGCCTTACTTGCAGAAAATCAGGAGTGGCATGGATAGGAAAGAGAAGGAATACCTTGAATAAATACACGATAAAAATCAGAAGCAATAGCAACACTTTTAATGATTAAACAGCTAAAGAATATATCTTTTCCTCTTTAGATTATTACACTTTTACGTGGATTAAGGCTAGGCATTTATTGAGATTGTTTTGTTTTGTGTTTTAAGAAAAACCTGAAGAAAGGAAGCTATACTCCAAATAAATGTCTCTAACAATGATGGTTAACATTTCCCCAGTGCTTTCTGAAGGCCTGACATGGTTCTCTGCCCCGATTTGTCCACACTTTCTGAATCCTCACACTTCTGTGAGGTTGGTGCTGTCATCATCTCCATTTTGCAGCTGGGGAAACTGAGTCACAGATCCATTACTCAGCGTGTCCAAGGTCACGCTGCTGAAAGCGGTAGACTGGTTAGAATCCCAACAGACTGACTGTAGAGACTAAGCCAGGGACAGTTTTGGTGCCATATGGTGTCTTCATTTTTGCCTAATCCTTTGCAGTCTTGGTCCAATCTGTGCACTCTGCCTCATAGCTGTGACCACTGTGTATAGGAGCTTTCTGCTTTTGTTCATGTCACATTCTATCAGAGACTTGGTCTTAGTTTCTGCTCTTATTACAATTACAGTGTAACTCTAGCAGTCTTATATTTGGAGTATCTACCCAGGTTACAGTTTGCTTCCTCACCGTTACTACTGATCTCTGGTATTTACTGCCCCATCCCACAACCGACATGATTGCAAAAGGCCCCCCACCTGCTTGATGGAGTTGGGCCTTACCTTCGGGTTACACCCAATCCAGGCAGCAGCCATGAAAGTCCCTTCCTGGCAAACACAGAGTTGAAACCAAGACAGAGGTTCAGTCACTGTTCATGAGGTTGGACCCGGGGCAGGTCACCTTGAGATCTGAAGGGTGGGCCCAGGGAGTAGAGGGAGATGAGGACATAAAGAGAAAGAAAAATGAATCCAAATCCTCAGAGAGGCAGAGATGAAAGACAGAAAATGTATCCCAATGGCCATGTACAATGTGTTCCCATGTGACCATGAATAAACTGCCCCTTCTTTGAGGGGGCCTGGGACACACCCTTGATCAGGCAACGCTCCTCTTCCTGTCCTACAATTCTCATCCACAAAACTGAAAACAGATAGAATTTTACATTTCTGTGTGTGACTATTTTAATAGCCTCCTGCTTTTTGGTTTAGCATGGTTTCCCTAACCACCATCTTAGAATATAGTAGCAAACATGTATTCAGCGTATCCTATGCTCCTGGTACCAAGGACCGGGTTTCTATGCATTGTCTCATTTAGTAACCAGAGCTATATATCTTAGCATTCTCATTTAATGGATGAGAAAATGGAGGCATTAAGAAATTTGCCCAAGTCTTCATGGCAAGTAAGTGACAGAGCTGGGATTCAAATAAATACCACTCGGTGAGGCACCATGTTCTGTATGCCAGCCCAAGTTGATTTGTGTTACTTCGAACCAAGAATGTCCTGGTGAATATGAAGTATTATATCCAGTGCCGTGCTCTTATTGTTTAACCATTCATAGAAATTTAGGGTGCTCCTATGCTGCCTTGGTCTAGTTAATCCTGCTCTGAGCATCTTTAGCGGTGGAGAAAGATACCCTCAATACGTACCCTCCAGACACGCAAGCCTCTCTCTGTTCTCGGGAGAAGTCAAGCTTGTCTCTCCCTCTGGGCTTTTGCGCTAATTGTTCCTTTGCCTGGAACATCCTGCTGCTTCCATATCTTCACTCAACCAACCAACCTTTCTCAGTACCAGCCCTCACCTCCAGTGTCTCCAATGAGTGAAGGCTCTGCTGATTCCACTGAAATCACCACCACCACCCTTACCTGCCACTCATCTGTCATCTCATGCTATTGTCTTCATGACACGTGGCAGCCTGCACAATTAAGTTGTTGGCTGTCTACCTGTTTGTGTTCTATCTTATTCCATTGCAACGTGTCTGCCTTGCTCACTGCCGCCGCCCTCGCACCTGAAGTTTGCATAGCATACAGGAGGCTCACGATGTCGAATGCGCAATTAAGTGAATGACTGTATCTTTTTAAATTTAGCCAATTATTTCATCAGCATGAATCCCTAGGAATGGAATTGCCTAAAGGGCATTTGTATCCTAGCTCCTTGCATACCCAGGAGTGGCTGCTGCCCAGAAGAGCAGCCTGTATTTCCCCCTTGTTTGTTCCAACAAACCCCTGACTCTTCCCCTTGTGATTTTCTGCTCTGCAGGGATGAAAAGAGTCCTGTTTGCTCTTGCTTCCTTTTCTCAGTGGTACAGCAATGAATCTTGCGCACTCTGTCAGCATCTGTGTCTTCTCCATTCCTCAAAGATGCTAAAAAAGATAAATGATACGGGAGGAAGTCCAAGCCAGGAGTTGCCTAAATGCACAGCAGCTTCCGCCCTCACAGGTCCCCAGGAACTGTGCTCAATGAGCTTTGAAAATGGAAGCAAAGCAGTTACACAGTCCTGGGCCTCTGCTGGCTTAGAGGCTCTGTTTTGAGGCTCTGATATGTCCTTTGATTTTCTGTTCTGCTTTTAGAAACATCTAGATGCTGTTATCAGGGGAAGTGAAAGAGTAGGAACAGACAATAACTCATGAGTTTGCTGACATGTATGCTGCGGGAGAGCCTTGTTTTCAGGGGACCTTCGCAGACCGTGCCACTGGATTTATGACTCATGGGAAATGGAATGCAAATGTTAGGTTGATAGGAAGCCTTTTCCAGGAGTCATGGGCTGGATTTCAGTAGTTAAAATGGAAATACACATTTACTTTCTTTAAAATATGCAACTTTTCCGCCCTATATGATACTGGACTCTTTTTCCAGTTTAAATGACTTAAATTTCTTACTATATATGAAGTTCACATCATTAAATTAAAAAGATACAGTTTGTCTTCTTACAAGAGTTGTGCTTTCTTACTGTAAAGCCCTCAAATTATACTATTGAATTTTTGATGCATATCTTAATAAATTTAAATTATATGTGTATGAAAGTACTCAAAGAAAAATTCTGTTGCAGCTGTGCTTTGGAATGGTGTGCACCTGTTAAAAAATGAGACAGGTCAATAGTTTATCACACAGGGATAGTTTTACAATACATTAAATTTTTTTAAAAAAAGCTTCTGCCACTGTGTGATCCCACTTGTGAATGATAAAAGGCATACCTCCGGGCGAGTTCTCCCCCAGGGTTGCCACTGGGGGAAACTCAGCACTCTGCTTTCTTGGGGGAGATATCACTGCTGTCCTTTGTTTATATAACTTAGGTTATTTAAGCTGTATTGTGACTCAGTTTCTTTGTCTGTGTAATGACCATAGTAGTACTGACTTCATAGTTTTTGTGCAAATTGATGAGCTAATATTTGCAAAGTCCTAGAGGTTCTGTTAAACTTTCATGCATGTATATGTGTGTGAATATGACTGACAGGTTTACCTGAATTCTCATCATCAGAGAACTCCACACGGTATTCAAGGCAGAAGTAGTAAATGTCCCATTGTTAACTGGGATTACCCAATAAAAATGGCTGTCGGATGCCAAGTGCATTGGATCCCTGGGATCACAGGACCATTTTGATACTCTTCTTCCTCTTGAGAGTCTAGATTCTTGGTGTTAAGGAACAAGGTGCCTTTAGCAAACATGAACTCTCAAAATTACTCCAAAGCATGTACAGGGCCCCCGTTTGCAAATAGGCAACGGGCAGTGGCAAGATGAATAGCTACATCCATTCAAGTAGCAATTAAGACCCATTGCTGTGTTTTGTCATGCTGATGATAGTAGCAGATGCTTACCTGGCCATTACTAAGCACCCAGCGCAGGTGAAGCAGCTTATGTATGTTATCTCCTGGAATCATCACAGAAGCCCATTGAGGCAGGGACTGTTATTATCCACATTGTACAGAGGAGGAAACTGAGGCACAGAGTGGTTAACCGCCTCAAAACTGCACAGTTGGTATGCGGTAGAGCCACGAATGGAACCACTGTCCTGTGCTGCCTCTCAGGAACGACACGTGCAGAGGCAAGAAGTACATCATCCGCCTGGGGAGTGCCCTCGTCTTAGCGTGGTGAGCGTGCTTCATGTACGCACATTCTGCAGACATGAGCTCTTGGGGGAGAGAGGAACACAGCCGGAGCCCGAGTGTGGGCTGCACCCTCTGTTCTGCTCGTGAAACCCTGGAAGGGGCGCAAGATGGAAGGCAAGAAGGGGTCATGTCCTCAGGGACTTCCCTTCACCTGTGCCTCTCCGAACTCAGTGAGATACGAGTATTTGACTAAACACAGGACAACTACAGACAGTCCTTGGCTTACGATGGTTTGACTTAAAGTTTTTCTACTGTACAATGGTGCAAAAGCAGTACACATTCAGTAGAGACCATACTTCGAGCAGCCATACAACCATTCTGTTTTTCACTTTCAGTACAGTGTCCAATACATTTCATGAGCTATTCAAGACCTTATTATAAAATAGGTTTTATGGTGGATGATTTTGCCCACCTGTAGGAAAATGTAAGTGTTCTGAGCATGCGTAAGGCAAGCTAGGCTGAGCTGTGATGTTCTGTAGGTTAGGTGTATCAAGTGCATTTCTGACTTCTGATGTTTTCCCTTATCATGGGTTTAACAGGAGGTAGCCCTATTGTAAGTCGAGTGGCATCTGTATTTCCCTGATTCTCAGTGATATGTTCCAGTGCCATGTTAGATGAACGGAGAGAATTTCTATCTCCAATATGGTGCATAAATATGGCTGAAAAAAAGCACCTTCCCCACTTTCTCAAAAGAATCCTGGGGAGGCGTGGTGGCTCACGCCTGTAATCCCAGCATTTTGGGAGGCTGAGACAGGCAGATCACGAGGCCAGGAGTTTGAGACCAGCCTGGCCAACACGGTGAAACCCTGTCTCTACTAAAAATACAAAAATTAGCCAGGTGTGGTGGCATGTGCCTGTAATCCCAGCTACTCGGGAGGCTGAGGCAGCAGAATTGCTTGAACCCAGGAGTCAGAGGTTGCAGTGAGCCGAGATTGCGCCACTGCACTCCAGCCTGGGTGACAGAGAAAGACTCGATCTCAAAAAAAAAAAAAAAAAAAAAAACGAAAGAAAGAATCCCATGGGCCCTATGCAGTGGCTCACACCTGTAATTCTAGCATTTTGGGAGGTAGGAGGATTGCTTGAGCCAGGAGTTCAAGACCAGCTTCAGCAATAAATCAAGACCCTCCCCCCCATCTCCACAAAAATTAAAAGAACATTCGTCAGGTGCGGTGGCATGAGCTTGTAGTCCCAGCTTTGGTCACACCACTGCATCCTAGCCTCAGCAACACAGCAAGACCTTGTCCCAGGGGAAAAAAATCCCAGTCTACGTATGTATAATCCTAATGCATAAGCGGATCCTTAGTTTTCTGCTTCCCTGGACAACTATGTGGGTCCTTCACAACTTTGAATATTTTACCCCCTGGATAAACACCCCTTAACAGATTCAAAAATCCTTACCAATTAAGACCTCTTTCAAATGCCTGTGGCCAGCACCTGTTTTTAGTAGCCTTCCAAGTATTGGTTAACTTACAAGATAATTCTTCCCCAAGACTCCCTTTTTCTGAGAGTCAGGGGGCTTTTACCCCTGCCTTCAACAAGGCTGCTTTGGAGGGCAGTATTATGCACGCAGGTATGCAAGAAACCCTGACCTTCTGATATGTTAGGGACGGTTACGGTTTGGCTGTGTCCCCACCCAAGTCTTATCTTGAATTGTAGCTCCCATAATTCCTCCGTGTCATGGGAGGGACCAGGTGGAGATAATTGAATTGTGGGGGCAGGTTTTTCCCATACCGTTCTCGTGGTAGTGAATAAGTCTCGTGAGATCTGATGGTTTTATAAGGGGTTTCGCCTTACACTTGGCTCTCATTCTCTCTTGCCTGCTGCCATGTAAGACATGGCTTTTGCCTTCTGCCATGATTGTGAGGCCTCCCCAGCCACGTGGAACTGTGAGTCATTAAACCTCTTTTTCTTTATAAGTTAGCCAGTCTCAGGTATGTCTTCATTAGCAGTTTGAGAACAGACTAATACAGGGACCTACGGGAGGGGCACCAACTTCAAGCTAATGAGTACATCCTTTCACTCCCTACAGTGAAGCTCTTATAAAATGATGAAATCTTCTCTTCAAACTGTGAGTCTGTAAGCATTTTCTCCACCGTGGCCACAACTGAACAGGCTGGCCTACATGCACCAATCCTACCGTACTTGATGTGGGCTCGAGGAGCTTTTCAAGGATAATTGGAAACAAATGTGATTTCCTCCTTAGCTGGTACCTTTAGAACTAAACTGCCAACATCAGGTGCAATCCCACAGTATCCTAAAAGTTTGTTGAAAATCCACAATATGTCTATATCACCTGATGTATATAAGAATGCTTCTGGCTAAAAATAGCAGAAAGCCCAATTTGTTTGTGGCTTGAGTAAACAGCAGTGCATTTTTCTAACTTAACAAGAAGTCTGGAGGGAGGCTGTTGCCAGCATCAGCGGAGCTGCCAACAGGGCCATCGGGATCCCCAGCGCTGTCCCTGTTTCGGCTCCATCATCTTTCACGTTGATTTCCTTCTCATCCTGTCATTGTGAGGTCTTGAAGTGATGATGTATAACTCAGCCCTGTTCCAGGCAGAAAAAAGAGGAAGAAGTGATTCTGTTTTCAATTCTTTTGTGCATATACCTAGAAGTAGAACTCCTAAATCATGTATTAATTCTACTTTTAATTTTTTAAGGACAGTTCCTTAAAAATTTGAGGAACTGTCCTTAAAAATTAAAAACCACATTCTCCTCACCACAATGAGATGACTGTCACCTTACACCCATTACGATGGCCACTGTCAAGAAAAGAGAACATGTGATGACAGCAGAAACTTTGCATAATGTTGATGGGAATGTAAAATGGTAAAGCTGCTATGGAAACAATATGGCATTTCCTTAAAAAATTAAAAGTAGAATCAATATATAATCTAGCAATTCTACTTCTAGCTATATATACAAAAGACTTAAAAACAGAATCTCAAAGAGAAATCTGTGCACCTTTATTTTATAGCAGTATTACTCACTGATATGGTTTGGCTGTGTTCCCACCCAAATCTCTTCATGAACTATAGCTCCCACAATTCTGACATGTCATGGGAGGGACCTGGTAGGAGGTAATTGAATCATGGTGGTGGGTCTTTCCCATGCTGTTCTCATGATAGTGAATAAGTCTTACAAGATCTGATGGTTTTATAAAGGGAAGTTTTTCTGCACAAGTTCTGTTCACCTGTCTGCTGTCATGTGAGATGTGCCTTTGCTCCTGCTTGCCTTCCGCCATGACTGTGAGGCCTCCCAAGCTACACGAAAGTGTGAGTCTGTTAAACCTCTTTTTCCTTGTGAGTTACCCAGTCTTGGTAAGTCTTTATGTCTTTATCAGCAGCGTGAAAACAGACTAATACACTCACAATAGCCAAGAGGTGGGAGCAACTCAAGTATCCATTAATGGATGAATAGATAAAGTGTGGCAAATCCACATAGTGGAATATTATTCAGCCTTAAAAACAAAAACTCTGACACATGCTACAACATGGATGATCATGGAGGGCATTAAGCTAAGTGAGAAAAGCCATTCATGACAAGACAAATGCTGTATGATCTCGGTCATTTGAGGCTCCTGGAGAGATCAAATGCATGGAGATGGAAGTAGAATGATGGTTGTCAGGGGCTGCGGGGACACAGGGAATAGCATTTGTTGTTTACTGAGGACAGAGTTTCAGTTTCTGAAGATGAAAAGAGTTCTGGGGGTGGGTGATGGTGATGGTTGCACAGCAATATGAATATACTGTAGGGAAAGCTGTGGATCACCTCTACCCATCTTAGTTCTTGACTGGGATCTTCAGCTGGGTCTAGGAGCCAAATTAACACAAGACAGATTAATTGGAGAAAAGCATGCATGTTTTATTAATTATAGATGTACATGTACATGGGGACCCTCACGAGAGAGTGAAGGCCCAAAGAAATAGCCAAAGCAGAAAGCTTTTATACTTTTCAGAAAAAAGGACAATGCATTTTGTGGAGCAATTGATACAGGGCAGGTTCTTGTCTTCTCCTGGAAAGGAATTCAAGGTGGTAAAATTAAACAGCCTCACTGAAGTGGCAGCACGGTAAAGCTCTGTGCTTCTGCAGAGCAGGGCTACCCCACAGACAGTGTACAGAGAGCAGCAGCCCAGGGGTGGCTCTGCAGTCGTATTTATACCCACTTTTAATGATATGCTAATTAGGGGATGAGCTATTCGGTATTAGCTGGAAAATGGGTGGTAACTTACGTGTGTTGTCATGGCAATAGTAAACTGTCATGGCGATGGTGGGCGTCTCTTATGGAGCGGGGATTCCTGCACCTCTTTCAGGTTTTATCCAGTTTTTAATCTGGTCTGGAGTCCTGCCTGCCTCCTGCCTCACAAAGACAACACAGAGGGGTCTGGGCTATGGATAGTGACTTTCAGAGAGTCAGTAGGAGGTGCATAGAGGGGGTATAAGAGCTCATAAACGATCAGGGTTATTCAGTAAGTTTATTTATACAGACCCATTGCTTGCAGCCTCAATTCCCAGCCACTGGAGACAAGGGTTATCTTCCTGTGTTGATACAGGGAAGATAGCTTTCTCTCAGGAATTTCTGTGGCTTGCTCTAGGTAAGAAAGGGCAGCTCAGGTAGCCCTTTCTATAACTTCTGCTTCTTAAGTGCTTTCAGCTCAAAAATATTTGTGTCAAAGAGGCGTATTTTGTGATGATAGATTCTGATTTCCTTCATTACTTAACACTATTAGACTATACACCAAGAAATGAGGAAGATAGTAAATTTTATGGTATGTGTATTTTAACACAGCTCAAAATTTCAAAGAACACAGGAATGAAAAGTTACATGCACACAGAATTCTCCTGAAAAGGCTTTACCATTTTATTGTGGGGAGGGAATGGATTCTAGTCAGTATAAGTCAGGGCTAATAACCTCTAAGTAGCAGTAGCTAAAAACAAGTAAGGCTTAATTTTGGCTCATGCTTCATATTCATCATAGGTCTGCAGGGAGCTTCTGTTCCTGGCAGTCAGTAGGGGTCCAGGAAGCAGCCACCCCATTTCAACTTTCCTGGACAATGTGTAGGAAGGAATAGAAGAAGGCAGCATTGTGCAGGAATGTTTAACCTTCCATGCAGAATCACAGGGCACTTCTGCCTCCACCTCATTGGCCAGAACAAGTCCAAGGGCTCCAACCACCCACGAGTAAATCAGGAAGTGCAGTTCTACCATGTTCCCAGAAGGAACAGAAAGCAGACACTGGTGAGCAGAACAGCCTACTGCAGAGCCCTTCCCAGCACATGCCGCTTCACAGCTCATTGGCCATGTTAAAAGATGATCTTCAAAGAAGGGCAAAATCATGACTCTCCTGTGGATATCAAAATGAACATGGTTTAAAATTTATTTAACTCATGAGGACACCAAGCAGATGTTATAACCAGGACAAAAGAGAAGCCAAAGAACAGGTACAAGTATAGATGAGTGATATTGAAACACATGTAAAAAGGAAGAACACAAGGATATCCCACAAAAGGAGATGGAAAGAGGGAATTTGGTTTAACCTCTTGTGGACAGAACAGAACTTGAATTTCTTTTTCTGTTTTTTTTTTTATTGTTATTATAATACTTTAAGTTTTAGGGTACATGTGCACAATGTGCAGGTTTGTTACATATGTATCCATGTGGCATGTTGGTGTGCTATACCCATTAACTTGTCATTTAGCATTAGGTATATCTCCTAATGCTGTAGCTCCCCCCTCCCCCACCCCACAACAGTCCCTAGAGTGTGATGTTCCCCTTCCTGTGTCCATGTGTTCTCATTGTTCAATTCCCACCTATGAGTGAGAACATGCACTGTTTGGTTTTTTGTCCTTGAGATAGCTTACTGAGAATGATGGTTTCCAGTTTCATCCATGTCCCTACAAAGGACATGAACTCATCATTTTTTATGGCTGCATAGTATTCCATGGTGTATATGTGCCACATTTTCTTAATCCAGTCTATCGTTGTTGGACATTTGGGTTGGTTCCAAGTCTTTGCTATTGTGAATAGTGCCACAGTAAACATACGTGTGCATGTGTCTTTATAGCAGCATGATTTATAATCCTTTGGGTATATACCCAGTAATGGGATGGCTGGGTCAAGTGGTATTTCTAGTTCTAGATCCCTGAGGAATTGCCACACTGACTTCCACAATGGTTGGACTAGTTTACAGTCCCACCAACAGTGTAAAAGTGTTCCTATTTCTCCACATCCTCTCCACCACCTGTTGTTTCCTGACTTTTTAATGATGGCCATTCTAACTGGTGTGAGATGGTATCTCATTGTGGTTTTGATTTGCATTTCTCTGATGGCCAGTGATGATGAGCATTTTTGCATGTGTTTTTTGGCTGCATAAATGTCTTCTTTTGGGAAGTGTCTGTTCATGTCCTTTGCCCACTTTTTGATGGGATTGTTTTTTTCTTGTAAATTTGTTTGAGTTCATTGTAGATTCTGGATATTAGCCCTTTGTCAGATGAGTAGGTTGCAAAAACTTTCTCCCATTCTGTAGGTTGCCTGTTGACTCTGATGGTAGTTTCTTTTGCTGTGTAGAAGCTCTTTAGTTTAATTAGATCCCATTTGTCAATTTTGGCTTTTGTTGCCATTGCTTTTGGTGTTTTAGACATGAAGTCCTTGCCCATGCCTATGTCCTGAATGGTATTTCCTAGGTTTTCTTCTAGGGTTTTTATGGTTTTAGGTCTAACATGTAAGTCTTTAATCCATCTTGAATTAATTTTTGTATAAGGTGTAAGGAAGGGATCCAGTTTCAGCTTTCTACATATGGCTAGCCAGTTTTCCCAGCACCATTTATTAAATAGGGAATCTTTATCCCATTGCTTGTTTTTGTCAGATTTGTCAAAGATCAGATAGTTGTAGATATGTGGCATTATTTCTGAGGGCTCTGTTCTGTTCCATTGGTCTATGTCTCTGTTTTGGTACCAGTACCATGCTGTTTTGGTTACTGTAGCCTTGTAGTATAGTTTGAAGTCAGGTAGCATGATGCCTCCAGCTTTGTGCTTTTGGCTTAGGATTGACTTGGCACTGCGGGCTCTTTTTTGGTTCCATATGAATTTTAAAGTAGTTTTTTCCAATTCTGTGAAGAAAGTCATTGGTAGCTTGATGGGGATGGCATTGAATCTATAAATGACCTTGGGCAGTATGGCCATTTTAACGATATTGATTCTTCCTACCCATGAGCATGGAATGTTCTTCCATTTGTTTGTATCCTCTTTTATTTCATTGAGAAGTGGTTTGTAGTTCTCCTTGAAGAGGTCCTTCACATCCCTTGTAAGTTGGATTCCTGGGTATTTTATTCTCTTTGAAGCAATTGTGAATGGGATTTCACCCATGATTTGGCTCTCTATTTGTCTGTTATCGGTGTACAAGAATGCTTATGATTTTTGTACATTGATTTTGTATCCTGAGACTTTGCTGAAGTTGCTTATCAGCTTAAGGAGATTTTGGGCTGAGACAATAGGGTTTTGTAGATATACAATCATGTCATCTGCAAACAGGGACAATTTGACTTCTTCTTTTCCTAATTGAATACCCTTTATTTCCTTTTCCTGCCTGATTGCCCTGGCCAGAACTTCCAACACTATGTTGGATAGGAGTGGTGAGAGAGGGCATCCCTGTCTTGTGCCAGTTTTCAAAGGAAATGCTTCCAGTTTTTGCCCATTCAGTATGATATTGGCTGTGGGTTTGTCATAGATAGCTCTTATTATTTTGAGATACATCCCATCAATACCTAATTCATTGAGAGTTTTTAGCATGAAGGGTTGTTGAATTTCGTCAAAGGCCTTTTCTGCATCTATTGAGATAATCATGTGGTTTTTGTCTTTGGTTCTGTTTATATGCTGGATTACATTTATTGATTTGCATATGTTGAACCAGCCTTGCATCCCAGGGATGAAGCCCACTTGATCAGGGTGGATAAGCTTTTTGATGTCCTGCTGGATTCAGTTTGCCAGTATTTTATTGAGGATTTTTGCATCAATGTTCACCAAGGATATTGGTCTGAAATTCTCTTTTTTGGTTGTGTCTCTGCCAGGCTTTGGTGTCAGGACGATGCTGGCCTCATAAAATGTGTTAGGGAGGATTCCCTCTTTTTCTATTGATTGGAATAGTTTCAAAAGGAATGGTACCAGATCCTCCTTGTACCTCTGGTAGAATTCAGCTGTGAATCCATCAGGTCCTGGACTCTTTTTGGTTGGTAAGCTATTGATTATTGCTACAATTTCAGAGCCTGTTATTGGTCTATTCAGAGATTCTTCCTGGTTTAGCCTTGGGATGGTGTATTTGTCGAGAAATTTATCCATTTCTTCTAGATTTTCTAGTTTATTTGCATAGAGGTGTTTGTAGTATTCTCTGATGGTAGATTGTATTTCTGTGGGATTGGTGGTGATATCCCCTTTTTCATTTTTTATTGCATCTATCTGATTCTTCTCTCTTTTCTTCTTTATTAGTCTTGCTAGTGGTCTATCAATTTTGTTGATCTTTTCAAAAAACCAGCTCCTGGATTCATTAATTTTTTTGAAGAGTTTTTTATGTCTCTATTTCCTTCAGTTCTGCTCTTATTTTAGTTATTTCTTGCCTTCTGCTAGCTTTTGAATGTGTTTGCTCTTGCTTTTCTAGTTCTTTTAATTGTGATGTTAGGGTGTCAACTTTGGATCTTTCCTGCTTTCTCTTGTGGGCATTTAGTGCTATAAATTTCCCTCTACACACTGCTTTGAATGTGTCCCAGAGATTCTGGTGTGTTGTGTCTTTGTTCTCATTGGTTTCAAAGAACATCTTTATTTCTGCCTTCATTTTGTTATGTACCCAGTAGTCATTCAGGAGCAGGTTGTTCAGTTTCCATGTAGTTGAGCGGTTTTGAGTGAGTTTCTTAATCCTGAGTTCTAGTTTGATTGCACTGTGGTCTGAGAGACAGTTTGTTGTAATTTCTGTTGTTTTACATTTGCTGAGGAGAGCTTTACTTCCAACTCTTGGTCAATTTTGCAATAGGTGTTGTGTGGTGCTGAAAAAAATGTATAATCTGTTGATTAGGGGTGGAGAGTTCTGTAGCTATGTAAGAGGTCTGCTTGGTAAAGAGCTGAGTTCAATTCCTGGGTATCCTTGTTAACTTTCTGTCTTGTTGATCTGTCTATTGTTGACAGTGGGGTGTTAAAATCTCCCATTATTATTGTGTGGGAGTCTAAGTCTCTTTGTAGGTCACTCAGGACTTGCTTTATGAATCTGGGTGCTCCTGTGTTGGGTGCATATACATTTAGGATAGTTAGCTCTTCTTGTTGAATTGATTCCTTTACCATTATGTAATGGCCTTCTTTGTCTCTTTTGATCTTTGTTGGTTTAAAGTCTGTTTTATCAGAGACTAGGATTGCAACCCCTGCCTTTTTTTGTTTTCCATTTGCTTGGTAGATCTTCCTCCATCCCTTTATTTTGAGCCTATGTGTGTCCCTGAAGGTGAGATGGGTTTCCTGAATACAGCACACTGATGGGTCTTGACTCCTTATCCAATTTGCCAGTCTGTGTCTTTTAATTGGAGCATTTAGCCCATTTACATTTAAAGTTAATATTGTTATATGTGAATTTGATCTTGTCATTATGATGTTAGTTGGTTATTTTGCTCGTTAGTTGATGCAGTTTCTTCGTAGCCTGGATGGTCTTTACAATTTGGCATGTTTTTTTTAGTGGCTGGTACCGGTTGTTCCTTTCCATGTTTAGTGCTTCCTTCAGGAGCTCTTTTAGGGCAGGCCTGGTGGTGACAAAATCTGTCAGCATTTGCCTGTCTGTAAAGTATTTTATTTCTCCTTCACTTATGAAGCTTAGTTTGGCTGAATATGAAATTCTGGGTTGAAAATTCTTTTCTTTAAGAATGTTGAATATCGGCCCCCACTCTCTTCTGGCTTGTAGAGTTTCTGCCGAGAGATCAGCTGTTAGTCTGATGGGCTTCCCTTTGTGGGTAACCCGACCTTTCTCTCTGGCCGCCCTTAACATTTTTTCCTTCATTTCAACTTTGGTGAATCTGACAATTATGTGTCTTGGGGTTGCTCTTCTCGAGGAGTATCTTTGTGGCGTTCTCTGTATTTCCTGAATCTGAATGTTGGCCTGCCTTGCTAGATTGGGGAAGTCCTCCTGGATAATATCTTGCAGAGTGTTTTCCAACTTGGTTCCATTCTCCCCGTCACTTTCAGGTACACCAATCAGACGTAGGTTTGGTCTTTTCACATAGTCCCAAATTTCTTGGAGGCTTTGTTCGTTTCTTTTTATTCTTTTTTCTCTAAACTTCCCTTCTCGCTTCATTTCATTCATTTCATGTTCCGTCACTGATACCCTTTCTTCCAGTTGATTGCATCGGCTACTGAGGCTTCTGTATTCTTCACGTAGTTCCTGAAACTTGGCTTTCAGCTCCATCAGCTCCTTTAAGCACTTCCCTGCATTGGTCATTTTAGTTATACATTCATCTAATTTTTCTTCAAAGTTTTTAACTTCTTTGCCTTTGGTTTGAATTTCCTCCCGTAGCTTGGAGTAGTTTGATCGTCTGAAGCCTTCTTCTCTCAACTTGTCAAAGTCATTCTCTGTTCAGCTTTGTTCCGTTGCTGGTGAGGAACTGCGTTCCTTTGGAGGAGGAGAGGCACTCTGCTTTTTAGAGTTTCCAGTTTTTCTGCTCTGTTTTCTCCCCATCTTTGTAGTTCTTTCTACTTTTGGTCTTTGATGATGGTGTTGTACAGATGGGTTTTTGGTGTGGGTGTCCTTTCTGTTTGTTAGTTTTCCTTCTAACAGACATGACCTTCAGCTGCAGGTCTGTTGGAGTTTGCTAGAGGTCCACTCCAGACCCTGTTTGCCTGGGTATCAGCAGCGGTGGCTGTAGAACAGCAGAGTTTGGTGAACCGCAAATTCAGCTGTCTGATCGTTCCTCTGGAAGTTTTGTCTCAGAGGAGTACCTGGCCGTGTGAGGTGTCAGTCTGCCCCTACTCGGGGGTGCCTCCCAGTTAGGCTGCTCAGGGGTCAGGGACCCACTTGAGGAGTCAGTCTGCCCGTTCTCAGATCTCCAGCTGCGTGCTGGGAGAACCACTGCTCTCTTCAAAGCTGTCAGAGAGGGACATTTAAGTCTGCAGAGGTTACTGTTGTCTTTTTGTCTGTGCCCTGCCCCCAGAGGTGGAGCCTACAGAGGCAGGCAGGCCTCCTTGAGCTGTGGTGGGCTCCACCCAGTTCGAGCTTCCTGGCTGCTTTGTTTACCTAAGCAAGCCTGGGCAATTGTGGGCGCCCCTCCCCCAGCCTCACTGCCACCTTGCGGTTTGATCTCAGACTGCTGTGCTAGCAATCAGCGAGACTCCATGGGCATAGGACCCTCTAAGCCAGGTCCAGGACACAATCTCCTGGTGTGCCGTTTTCCTAGCCCGTTGGAAAAGCGCAGCATTAGGGTGGGAGTGACCTGATTTTCCAGGTGCTGTCTGTCACCCCTTTCTTTGACTAGGAAAGGGAACTCCCTGACCCCTTGTGCTTCCCGAGTGAGACAATGCCTCGCCCTGCTTCGGCTCAGCTCGGCTTGGCTCGGCTCGCGCAGGGTGCGCTAAACCTACTGTCCTGCATCCACTGTCTGGCACTCCCTAGTGAGATGAACCCGGTACCTCAGATGGAAATGCAGAAATCACTCGTCTTCTGCGTCGCTCACGCTGGGAGCTGCAGACCGGAACTGTTCCTATTCAGCCATCTTGGCTCCCTAGCCCTTTTTTTTTTTTTTTTTGAGATTCAATTTTTCTCTTATTGCCCAGGCTGGAGTGCAATGGCACAATCTTGGTTCACTGCAACCTCTGTCTCCCGGGTTCAAGTGATTATCCTGGCTCAGCTTCCTGAGTAGCTGGGATTACAGGCATGTGCCACCATGCCTGGCTAATTTTGTGTTTTTAGTAGAGATGGGATTTCTCCATGTTGGTCAGGCTGGTCTTGAACTCTCGATCTTGGGTGATCTGCCTCCCTTGGCCTCTCAAAGTGCTGGGATTACAGGTGTGAGCCACCACACCTGGCCCAGAATTTGAATTTCTGTAGACAAATTATTTGCTTTGCTATAAATCATCTACAACTTTCAGAGTTGTAGAATTGCCTCCACAGAATCAAATAACTGTAAGATGACCTCCAGAGTCTAGACAATCCACACTTTTCCACTGAAACACAAATATTTTCCTACAGCCCACCTTTAGATAATCACAGGCCAAGAGGGATGTAATCCTCGTGATTGAATTAGAGCAATGATTTGACTCTAGGGCTCCTGAAGGGCTAGCTGCTGCCTGACAAAGACTGTATTTCCTCACTGCTTGAACAAATAGGACGTTTTTCTTCAGGACATAAGTGGGGTGTTTTCCTTTTCTTTTTGAGACAGGGTCTCACTTGGCCCCCAGGCTGGAGTGTGATGGTGTGATCACGGCTCACTGCAGCCTCAACCTCCCAGGCTCAAGCGATCCTCCTGCCTCAACCTCCTGAGTAGCTGGGACTATATGCTTGTATCACCACATCAGCTAATTTTTTAATTTGTTTGTAGAGATAGGAGCTCAGTTTGTTTCCCAGGGTGGTCTTGAACTCCTGGGCTCAAGAAATCCTCCTACCTCAACCTCCTAAAGTGCTGGGAATACAGGTATAACCCACTGTGCCCAGGCAGGGTTGGTTATTAGGAGTCAATGAAGAGAGTTTTCTAATCATATAAACACACACACACACACACACAAACACACTTACAAATACACATACACACGTGCACACATACGTAATAGCATTTTTTTTAACAAGAAATGTGATATTGATTTCTTAGAAACTGGTTGTTACTAAAATCTCTGTAAACTTTTTGTGTCCAGTGAAAAGGTTGCCAGAAAGAAAAGCCTGTTATTTTTGAAGCTCTTTTACAATTATTTTCCTGTTGTGCTGAAGTAATTTTGCTTTCAGCCTTTCTTCACCGTACTATAATATTGTCGTTTGAGTTTTGGGTGGAAGTCCAGGAAGACGTCCTATAGTTTCACTTTTTCCTTCTTCCTTTCCTGTGCTGAAGGGGTATCAACACAAATTGTAATTGTATATGTCACACACTTATGAGGAAAGAGAAAGAAAATATGAGGACATTATCACAGCTTTGTGTTTCTAAAAGCAGGAATGTTGTTACCAAGTGGGCTTGCTACCTGATGACACCATTATTATGGTGCAAGCTTTTGAGAAAAGCAAAGGCTTTACTGAAAGGTTAACTGGCAAGGAGATAGGAGGCAACACTCAAAGCTGGGGCATGGGGGCAGGTTTTCTAGGCAGAGGGTAACCCTGAGAAAGGTAGGAAAATGCAACGAGGCGTGATCTGATTAAATCATGCCAAGAGGCTGTGCATATCCTTGGTTGTAAAGTTCCTACTGCAACAAAACAGGGCACCCCTTCATTCTTAATTCGGTTCCTGTTCTTTTACCTGAGCACTTACATTCCACCTGCGGTTGACTTTTTCATTCATGCCAGCTCTGAGGTCATGAATTGGGCACACTTTGTTCACCTGGGCATGCTCAGGTTACAGGACCTGCAGCTTGGGGGTCCGTGGTGACTGTAAAGCGACTCATGATTGAACCCCATCGCACTGAGTCTGTAGTTACAATGTCACTGGGAAAACTTTCCTGGGCAGTCAAACGTCTCAAAACCCAGAAACAGTAGCAAAAAAATACTAATAGAATATGCTTTCAAAGAAGGTGCCATCAACTCACGTAACCTCTGGGGCCATTACCCATGGAGTGAAGCAAGCTGGTATGTGGACAGGTAGGCCTTATAGCTCAGTATCAGTCAATTATGGGTGTTCCAAGTGCCAAACCTAAAGCTGCTGATATTTTACTATTTCAGAAAAAAAAAGCCAGAAATCTAGATCCTCAGTGGAAATTTCTCAAGTTTTAAAAGTTGAGTTCTTGATCTGGCATGGTGGAACATGCCTGTAACCCCAGCACTTTGGAAGGCCGAGTTAGGAAGATAGCTTGAGCCCAGGAGTTTGAAACCAGCCTGGGAAACATGAGCAAACCCCATCTCTACAAGAAATACAAATATTAGCCAGGCATAATGGCGAGCATCTGTAGTCCCAGCTATTCGGGAGACCGAGGTGGGAGGATCAGCTGAGCCCAGGAGGTCAAGGCTGCAATGAGCTGAGATTGCGTCCCTGCACTCCAGCCTGGACCCCACAGAGTGAGACCCTTTCAGGGAAAAACAACAACACAAAGCTAAAGATGGCCAGTTTACACTCTCTGATTTAGTAACTAGGAGGCGTATTTCTCCTTTTACATGCAAATATTAGAAAAGGTGCCTTGGGGCTCTGAGTTAGTGGGCTGTTGATTCCATCTGCATAGAATGTTTCTTTTTGTACATTTCAAGCAGGGTGTAGGAAGAACAACAACTGCAGAGTTGAATAGCTGCTTTCCACCCACCCTAGCGAGTTTGCACGGGTGGTACAAAACATATTAGACAGCTTTTTCAGCTCCTCCATGCATAGAACTGTTATAGTGATAACAGTTGCTTTCAGTTCATCTCCCCAAACAAGGATAAACCCGTTGATTTGTACAATATATGTTTAAAGGCTCTAGAAACAGACTGCCTGGCTCCAGTGAATTGGGCCAGGTTCCATGTCAGGAGAAGTTATGCGTGACAGAAAGCCCAAGGGTTTGCAGCTTTGATGATGCATCTCCAGCCATGGGTACTGTCTGTTTCCCCTCCGTGCTCATGAAGGCAGAATGCTAATGCTGCGCTTAAAATGAGTCTACCTGCCTCAGACTTCAGAAGGGTGAAAAGAAGACAGAGCAAAACACCTACACAGAACAGGGACTTGAAACATCATGGGAATGATGGTCTGCACACGGATGGGCTCGCCGCGGTAATAGTGTCTTGTTCTGGGATTTAAAAAAACAAATCTTTTTGGAGAAGTATCAGTTGATTTTTTAAAAAATTCAATCTGCCCCTCTTAACCAAGCAGAGACTGGCAGCTCATGTTCCCATTGGGACTAGGAAATTAGTTTTGAAGGACTTTAGTCAATCACGTATCCGTCCCTTCCCTCAGCTAGGATTTTGTGTTTGTAAATAATGGAATAGGCAGCTCAAATCGGTTTAGACAGTAGAAAAAAAAAGGACACACATAATTGCAACATTTAGAGCTCTTTTGGCATCAGGAACAGATTGATCCAGGGGCTTAAGTGTGCAGTTGGAGACCCAGGTTCCCTTCTGTAATTGTCCTGGTCCTCTTCTTCATGTCTCATCTTTATCTGTGGGCTGGAGTTTCTCATGACAGAGAAATTGCAGTGCTGATTCCAGGCCCGGGTGTCGTGAGTACTTTAATCCAGTATTTCAATATAACATCCTGACATTCACTCTCCTTGGACCCATTTTGGCCATGTGCTTACTTGCATGCCAGTTGCTGCTGGTCAGGAGAATTAAACAGTCTGGTGACTTTACTGAGATCTTGCAGGCTCATTTCTGGGGTAGGGATGTGGAGGCAGCTTCCTAGGAACCTGTTGTAGCTTCAAACAGAAGTTGGAAGTTAAAAGGGGATAGAGGCTTATTGGACTGCTTGTTGGGAGTTATCTTAGCCCAAATTCCCTATAAAAGCAGACCGTGTGGGAATAGTTACATGTTATACTTTATTGTGGAAGGGAGGGGAGCTGTGGCCAACCCCAGAGAACCAAGAGAGAGCAGAAGAGTGACAGGGAACAGGGAAGTGAGTGGGAAGCGTTGTCCAGGAAGCTGCTTGACCTTGGCTAGAAAACACAACAGTGGCTTGTTCACGTGCTTGTGTCCAGAGAGGCCCTCAGAGGCCTGGCAGGATGGGAATGGCTCGTTCTGCCAACTCCTTCCTGACTCCCGAGTATCACTAGTTGATAGCTCTGTGGGTGGTGACTTCTCTGCAGTTCCAGGAGGTTAGTGGCCCTTTGGGGGCAGCCAGGTGGGAGGTCAGATCCATCGTGGTGCTGCACCCGCCTCCTGAAGTGGTGCAGGAACCATGCCCACCGTCTTTCATCATGGTGGTCCAGCCCTAGAGTCCATCCTGGGGTCTAAGATGGGGGCTGGTGATGGTGACCGAGACATTGAACCAACAGTCAAGGCTTACAGATCCAAGCGACTCTGGGGATGAGGAGGATCACACTGGAACGAGGTCCTTTATGGGAGGCAACTAAACCAACGTTTACCACATTTCCGATCTCTCCAGTTCCTCCCACATCCTTTTTCTGCTCCTGAATGAAAACCCCGCCTGTCTTTTTTTCTTTTTTTTTTTTTCCCACTAACATTAAATCAGTGTGTGTAAAACTTATAAAGAAACAGTTATGTCCTTTGCAGGGACATGGATGAAGCTGGAAACCGTCATTCTCAGCAAACTAGCACAGGAACAGAAAACCAAATACTGCATGTTCTCACCCATAAATGGGAGTTGAACCATGAGAACACATGGACATAGGGAGGGGAACATCACACACCAGAGCCTGTTGGGGGTTGCAGAGAAAGGGGATGGAGAGCATTAGGACAAATTCCTAATGCGTGCAGGGCTTAAAACCTAGATGAAGGGTTGATAGGTGCAGCAAACCACCATGGCACATGTATACCTATGTAACAAACCTGCACATTCTGCACATGTATCCCAGAACTTAAAAAAAAAAAAAAAAAGGCTGGGCGTGGTGGCTCACGCCTGTAATCCCAGCACTTTGGGGGGCCGAGGCGGGCAGATCACGAACTCAGGAGATGGAGACCATCCTGGCTAACATGGTGAAACCCCATCTCTACTAAAAATACAAAACTTAACCGGGCGTGGTGGTGGGTGCCTGTAGTCCCAGCTACTGGGGAGGCTGAGGCAGGAGAGTGGCGTGAACCCAGGAGGCGGAGCTTGCAGTGAGTCGAGATCATGCCACTGCACTCCAGCCTGGGTGACAGAGTGAGACTCTGTCTCAAAAAAATAAAAATAAAAAATAACAAAAGTTAGAACTTATGATTGGATCCTCCAACCCCATGTGGACTGTTATTCACTTAATGCATGTTGGGCGTTTATCTCCTGATGGACTGAAGGAAAGTAGATATATGGACCATGCAGTGATGAGTGTTTCCTAAATGCCTTCACTGTGCCGTGCGCTGTTCCAGATGCTGTTCAATACACTTAGATAAATGGGCTCCTGCCAGGGGCTGTTTGTTTCATTACTCAGATTCCTATACCCAGAGCCCAGATATTCTTCCTCATCACATCATCACAGGCACATGCATGATTTCTCTCTCTGTCTCCTAGCACCGCAATGACCTGGATAAATTTAATGCCAAAAGTTTACCCCACACAGTGGATTTGCCTGGGTTTGATTTTATGAGTGTTTATTATTGGTATGACTTATTTTGAAATTAAATATGAGTTGTTTATGCCGGCTGTATGCAGCATAATAGACAATGATTATGATATAGAAAACAAACAATAAAATAAAATTCACTTAGTTTAACACTGAGAAATCCTTGCTGTTAACATGCTGCTGAACATCCTTTTTCTATGCCTATTTATGACTTTTTATCAATCTGGGATCATAAGTACTTATTTACTTGCCCTTTTATTGTATGTAATTTTGACATAACTATTAGTGAAGATAGGATAGACTACGTTGTGGTAACAAAACCCTGAGATTAGTAATTTCATACAACAAATATTTACTTTTTAATTATGCAATGTCTTCTGCATGTAAAGTTTCTGGTTGAAGGCTGTCTCGAGAAGAACTCCTCCAAGCCCTGACCCAGATATCTGGGCTGCTCACGTTCTAAGTTATTCATCTGAGACATGTGGCTTCCAGGAGCAAAGTGAAAGGGGAAGAGTGGAAAATGCAGAAGGGGATGGTGTTAAGGGCCAGGTGTGAAAGTGGCTTACATCGGCCGGGCGCGGTGGCTCATGCCTGTAATCCCAGCACTTTGGGAGGCCGAGGCGGGCAGATCACGAGGTCAGGAGATCGAGACCATCCTGGCTAACACGGTGAAACCCCATCTCTACTAAAAATACAAAAGATTAGCCGAGCGTGGTGGCGAGCATCTGTAGTCCCAGCTACTCAGGAGGCTGAGGCAGGAGAATGGCGTGAACCCAGGAGGCGGAGCTTGGAGTGAGCCGAGATCGCGCCACTGCACTCCAGCCTGGGAGCCAGCGGGACTCTGTCTCAACAAAACAAAAAGGAGAAAGTGGCTTACATCGTTTCTGTCTGTTGCACTAAGACTTAAGTCATATAACATCATTCAGGTTTCAGGGGCTACTGGGAAAGGTAGACTTCCCGTGTGTTCAAAAAGAGGAGATGGGCTGGGCACAGTGGCTCATGCCTGTAATCTCAGCACTTTGGGAGGCCAAGGCAGAAGGATTGCTTGAGCCCAGGAGTTCGAGGCCAGCCTGGAAAGCATAGCGAGACTCCGTCTCTACAATAAAATTTAAAAAATTAGCCAGGTGTGATGGCACACACCTGTCACCCCAACTTCTTAGGAGGCTGAGACAGAGGATTGCTTGAACCCAGGAATTAGAGGCTGCAGTGAGCTACGATTGCACCACTGTACTCCAGTCTGGGCAACAGAGAAAGACCCTGTCTCAAAAAAAAAAAAAAAAAAGGCAAATAAAAAGGCATCCATGGCCCACAGCACCACCAAATACTTAAATGTCTTGAGAATGTGATTTTCATGGCTTATCTTGTATTCTCCCATTGATCTAGAAAACCTGTGGTTTCGTGGTTTAGGAAAATGACATTGCTTCTGGTGTTTATTGTTAATAATATGTCGGTAACACAGCAGTATACATCAACATTTGTCTATCTCTGATTTTTCCTTTAGGATCTATTTAGGATAGATGCCTAGATGTAGAATGGATACAAATAATTGCTAAAATATATTGAATTATGGAATATGTCTGGCACTGGCACTGGGACCTTTACCTACTGTCTCATGTAATGAGCAAGGCGTTGGAATAAACTGTTTTACCGAGAAGCAAACTGAAGCTTAAGCAGTGAACGAACCTGCCTATCTTCCCATGGCGATTAAGTGCCTGATCTAGCATCAGCATTCTAGTGTCGTGGGAGTCAGGCTTCCTTCCATTCTCAACTGCTAGTTCAAAGGGGCTTTGGATCTTAGAGCTGATTTCTCTCTCATAAAAATTGTCCTAATTTATGCTGTCATCAACAGCATATAAAAATGACTGAAGGCCAAATCCCAACACATGGTTTTTCTTAATTTTGTCCAAATTAGTAGTCACAATGTAGTAACAGAGCTTAGTGGCTAAGAAATTAAACACATGGCTGGGCGTGGTGGCTCACCCCTATAATCCCAGCACTTTGGGAGGCTGAGGTAGGTGGATCACCTGAGGTCAGGAGTTCGAGACCAGCCTGGCCAACATGGTGAAACCCGGTCTCTACTAAAAATACAAAAATTAGCCAGGCGTGGTAATGCACGCCTGTACTCCTAGCTACTGGGGAGACCGAAGTAGGAGAATCACTTGAACCTGGGAGGCAGAGGTTGAGTGAGCTGAGATTGTGCCATTGCACTCCAGTCTGGGAGACAAGAGTGAAACTCCATCTAAAAAAAAAAAAAAAAAAAGAAAGAAATTAAACACATACCACAAAGGATCTACTGCCTTTCAAATGACTCAGTTTGTACCTCTATAAAATTACTAGATCACCTCAATACATTTGAGGCTAGGACATTATACAGTATTGCTCTGAGGTTCCAAAATATGTTCTCCAAAAACAATAACTATGAGTAGAATTTTCCAAGGCACTGAAATTCTAATACTCCTCATTCTGGAGCCCTTTAGAAAATATTTAGGTTGGAAGGATTTTAAACAAGTACAAAAGCTGCCAAATTTCATATATGTTATTAAAGGAATTGGCACTACCTATAATATGTGTTAGATACATTCATTCGCTTTCTTATACAAGAAGTGTATACTAGCAGCATATGTTACAAGGCACTTTGGAATACTCCTGGGAATAGGAGAGTAAAACAGGTGTGACTTCTCATGGATTGTTTATTCTTGTGTTGAAAACAACAGACAACATACTAGAAGGGTTCACCTTAATAATTAATTTTAATTTTATTAAGGAGGAGCTGTAAGAGCTTACAGCAGGAAATCTGCTATAATCCGGATAAGAAGTTTCCCTGAGTAACTTCCACTTAAATGGAATCATAAAGAATAAGTAGGAATTATGCAAATTGAAGAGGAAGAAAGATCTTCATGCCAGGCAGAGGGAATAACATAGGCAAAAGTTTTGAGGCAGGAGGAAGAGTGGTGTCACCTAAAAAAATAAAATAAAAGTGGGCCAGGCGTAGTGGCTCACACCTGTAATCCCAGCACTTTGGGAAGCCGAGGCAGGAGGATCACCTGAGGTCAGGAGTTCGAGACCAGCCTGGCCGACATGGTGAAACCCTGTCTGTACTAAAAATACAAAATAATTAGCCAAGCATGGTGGTGGGTGCCTGTAATCCCAACTACTTGGGAGGCTGAGGCAGAAGAATCACTTGAACCCAGGAGGCGGAGGTTGCAGTGAGCTGAGACCATGCCATTGCTCTCCAGCCTGGGCAACAGAGTGAAACTTTGTCTCAAAAAAATAAAATAAAACAAAAACAAAGCCAGTATGGCAGACACAGAGAGGGTAGAGCTGAGGGGCAGGTCAGCAAGGTTCTGGGTGGACACATTTTGGATTTTTTCCTAAGCTATGAGATCCTGTTGAGGCTTTCCAGCCAAGTGGAGACATGGTTATATTTGCATTAAACACACAAAACATCGCTCTGGCTGCATCGAGTGGTTTTAAGGAAGGACCTCAGGAAACCCTTTTGGAGGTGGCTGCTGTAGGGTGGCAGCTCTGGAGGAAGTGATGAGGATTTGTCCAGATTTCCGCCCTTTTCTAAGAAAATACTGGAGAAGAAGTAGGTGGGAGTGGAAAGATCATGGGGCTGGCTTTGGGCACATGAAGTTTGGGAAGTTATCAAGACGCCCAAATGGAGCTGGTGTGTAGGCAGTGAGATGCAAGGGTCTGGAGCTCGATGGCAGAAGTTTGGCTGACGATAGGAATTTTTGAGTAATTGGCATATAGATGGTATTTGAAACCACAGATACATAGTCAGAAAAACAAAACTGGCAACCTTTAAGCAATGACCCCTCTGCAAATACGTGAGACTAAGGGGAAAAAATAATACATCTCATAATGGCTTATTCTTTAATAGCAGAATTCCATCATCCCACAAGCATTAGTAATTTCTAAAATAATGACAGGGTCTGCAAGCTGGTAAACTGGGGCAGCATTTAAAGCTGTTTTTTGATGTGAAAACTTTAAGGCATGCTTTATAGTTATACAAGATGATAACCAAATTGGAGAGCATTCTTCTCATTTTTCCTGTGGCCCCAACTTCAGCCTGTATTCCTTTTCATAATTACTGCAAAAGATGATGTTCCCTTTCTGTTTGTTTTTAACCCCCAAGGATCTGCCATGACAGGACCTAGCATCTGTTAAGGAATAGCGTTGGTTGGAAAGGTGGCATGGGAAGGCTAACTGGAAGAGTGAGGGAGACAAACCTGGGGAGGGAGAGAGACTCTGACATCCACCAGAAAACGGAACATCAGGGCGCAACCTTCCACAGCCTGAAGGCAAGCAAGGGTTGCAGAAAGCGGAATGCTGGAGCGGCATGGACAGTTGTGCTGCATAGCCAGGCAGGTGGTAAACAAGCTAGGTTTCAATTATTCTGAAACTGAATAGAATTCTTCTTTAGAGAATTGGTTCACTTTTCTTTTAAAAATTTTAATTTTAATGTTGGTAAAATATACATCCCACATAATTTACCACCTTAACTAAGTCTAAGTGTACAGCTCAGTGGCATTTGGCATGTTCACATACGTTGTGCAGCCATCACCCTCATCCGTCTCCAGAACTCTTGCATTCTCCGAAGCTTCAGCTCTGTACCCCTTAAACACGAACTCCCTGTTTACGGCTTCCCCAGCCCTTGACAGCCGCCATGCTACTTTCTGTCTGCATAAATTTGATTAAGGATCTCTTATAAGTGGAATCATACAATATTTGTCCTTTGTGACTGCCTTGTTTCACTTAGCGTAGTGTCCCCAAGGGTCATCCATGTTATAGTGTGTGTCAAAATTTCCTTCCTTTTTAAAGTTAAATAATATTCCATGGTGTGGATATGCCTGATTTAGAGTTTGTTTTTCTCTTCTTTATTATGGTAAGGACATTTAACATGAGAGCTGCCCACTGAATAAATTCTTAAGTGTACAATGTGGTATTGTGAACTCTAGGCACAATGTCTTCCAGCAGAAGACCCCCGGAACTTACACATTTTGCATAGCTGAAACGTTAAACTTGTTGAACAGCAATGTCTCATTTCCACTGCCTCTATCCCCTGGCTCCCACTATTGTACTCTTCGCCTCCCTGAGTCTGACCAGCTTAGAGACCTCCTATGAATAGAATCATACAGCATTTGTCCACCTCATTATCCTGGGTGAAATAGGCCTGTCCCAGGACAAACAGGGCACTTGTTTTTGATTTTATTCAGATTTGTGTGTTATGGACATTTTTGGGTTCTATGTGAGCTCAACTACACTGGGGAATTTTCCCCATGTGTGTTGGAGATAGGGTGGGCATGACCAGAATCTGAGAAAGTTCAACTCTAAGAGGATAGATGGGGCATTGGCGAAAGGTAGGTTTTACCGGTGCTTGGGACAGGAACGGGTGCAGGTGGAGAGAGATTTCCTCATCTGCTTTACCTTCTCTGAAACAGCGTATGCTCTCTAAAGTCTAACCCATTCTCTTCCCTGTCTTTCCAGATTCAAATTAATAAACGAATGACAGGGCACTAGAGAAACAGTCTACTTTCTTTCCTCACCTAATAATAGACAAAAGGGGCATCAAAAGATAACTAGTGCCTAGAGACCAGCTATGAGTTTTGGTGGCACCAATTTGCTTTGTTTGCCCCTGAAACCACCAGACCCTGATGAGCGATCGGGTCACAGGTGGCTCCCACTCCTGGGACCCAGATCACCTCTGATAGTCTAAGGGCAGCCATTCCAGCTGCTGTCCATATAATGCACTAATCCAGCAACCTATCCCCCTTGTAGTGGCAAAGCATACTACTCGAAAGTGTAATAGCACACTTTTCATAAAAATAGTACATCAGTATGTGTTAAAGATTTTATGCACCTCATTCATTAATGAGAGAACCAGAGAGATGTTAAGACTGGTTCATTCAAAAAACCTTTGGAGAGGTAGATACTTATAAGCAATTTGGAAAAGGAATATGATACTGATCTTGCTAAATTAGCTGCAACACTAGTTAATGTCCGGTTGGGCAAAAAGCCATAGTTACAAGTTAGCATGTGGCTTCACTGTGTATGGACTCCAATCCAGTGGCAAATAGCAAAGTCAAACACAGGCGCATTCTCCTAGATAATTAAATAATCCTTGGGGGAGCCTAAGAAACAATAACATTGAAAGGACAGGAGTCACCAAGTGCTTTGATTCCAAGTTTTGGAAATTTTTTTTAAATTATTGCCGTAGGAAAATGCTTAGATGTCACCGTGTGGTAGTGGTGACAAATGTGGTGGCCTTTTTCAAACCCATTTCTGCTTGACTTTCTAAAGATAACACAAGATGCCTCCAGTCCCCATGTAAGTGTAAGTTGAAATGTTTTTCTATTTTAGTCTCTGAGTCTTTGTCTAGACTGTGTGGTATCAAAGGCAAAATCGCTGTCTCTTTGGTCTTTCTTTTAACTGCCTTAATGTAATGAATGTGATTTTTCAGGCTCCTTAAGTATAAAAGCACTTTGGTTTTAAGCTTAATCTTTAGAATTTTATGGCCATCTCTTTTCCTCTGGAAATGCGTCTAAATATCAGGTTGAGGGAAGGCGTCTTCTCCTCTGCCTTCTACTGTGTCCCGCCTGATCTCAGCCATGACTAACCCTTCCATGTTGACATCATCCAACAAACCCATCTTCTAGTCTGGTCCCTGGCTGTGTGGTCCAGATCTCAGTCTATCAGTCACAACTGGAATTCTTTCAGAGCGCGAACTCTTGGTAACAGCTCTCCTGTTCTTCCTTGGGGTCATGAGATTCTGAGTGTTGTTGCCTTAGTTTCTCAAAGTTCCAGACTTAGCATCGAGACATACCAACCCTCTGATTGTCTTGCTATGCTGGACTGAGGGAACTCTGATCGCTTTTGACGCCTAAGATTCTGCATATGAATTTATGGCATATATTCTTTCTGCTTTGGACATGGATATCTGATAGGGATTCTGTTTCTTCTCTATCCAACTTGGCCTTGGAGGGAGCTTTAAGGTCAGGTGGGGTGAAGAATCCTTCTCAGAAGCTGTTGCCAGCACCTACTTTTCCCTCTCTTTTCTTCATATCTCTTCCTCTTCTTCAAACCAGAGAATTAATCTCTAAGACTTGGGATAATGCCTGTATTCTCCAAAATCTATCGCATAGGGCTGGATGGACCTTGGTGTTTAAAACTCAAAAGCCAAAGTTTGCTTTTTATTCTTCACATCTATGCTAGAACATAAAGGGGAATTTGAAGGCTGGAGGTTATCAGGCTCTAGTGGAGGAATAATAGGGAAAGACATCAGGAAAAGGAATGAAGCGAAAGGTTATGACAAAGATGAGAAATAATTATAGGGGGAAAAATGAAGTAATACTTGAAAATATTTTCCCAGCACAGTTAGGAGGTGCCCTGCATGCATAGAGATTCCTATCCTGTATAGTCATCAGGTGGCAAATGTGTCTTGCATAATAGGAAACACACAGAAAATGTACCATTTTAATTTCCTTTTGTTGAGATTGATGGATTTTAAGTGTTTCATTTCCAGTACTTGGTGAATATCGTGTGATTGTGTATGAGTGTGTGTCTTTTTTCAATCAAGTTGTCAGTCTACCCTTATTTTTAGGGGATAAGAAAAGCGTTTTAAATTATTCTAAATTGTTTAAATAAATGTGCTCACTGATTTGTGAAAGTCCAGGATTGGGTCTGCAGCGTTTTTGCTGGAATCTTTTTGTAATTTGGAGAACATTTGGAAGACTCGTACAAAACAATTCTTGCTTTAATCAATTAGATTAAGTTTTGAGAAAAAGGCACTTTCTGATGTCTTTTAGATCTGAATAATGCGAGAGCCGTTGGCTTTAAAGGCCTCTCCACATTGCATTGCATTTGTGAATTTTTCCATGTTGCAACCCCTTGTACACTTTTTGGACAATGATGATGAAGAACATTGCTCATGAGGCCTTCTCTCCGGGAGGTTCTGATATAAATGCTGGGCACATCCTTAAATCTCAGGATAGCTGCATCAACAGACATGGTTCTAGTAAACCCAGGTTTACAGAGAAGCCCACGTTTAAACATCTGTCTGCGGCTTTGTGAGAGATAATGTTTCACTTTACTTGTCCTGTTAGCCATGTCTTTTGGACTTGAAAGTCACATATAACAAGGGCATGAAAGTACTAAAATCCTTATGCACAGGGCAGAGGACATGTGTGTCTTTTGTCTGTCCAACATCCACTCTCTTTTCTTCTAATAGCTTCTCACCAAAGTTGCTTTGGGGGGACCACCCTTCCTCCTTTGGATGAAGTTTTGGTGGAATTGTCAATTAGGATACCTCCTTCCTCCTTGCCAAGAAGTAAATGGTCCCATCTGAGCCACTCCCCAGTAGAATGACATGTAACCACCAGCCATGACGAGAGCTTATGTATCACCACTGTGACATCTTGGAGATGATCCTTCCTGGTTCTTACACCTGGATCCCCAAAGCCGCACAGGGCCCTGGCCTTTCCCTCAAGCTTAGTTTTGTTTCAGAGACCATTGTCCATAGCATAGCTGAAACCTCCTCCCTAAATGGCATAGCTTTGGCCAGCACTGTTGCTCTTGCTTGCAGTTAGACAGTCCTAATCGAAGCAGGGACTATCAGGTAAAACCCTCTGGATGGAATATAAGACAGGTTTCAAATTTCCTAATCTCATGGAAGGCTGCTTTGACAGAGCTCATGTGGACGTAAAGGTCTTATGACTTATTCTACACTATGTTTTGATGCATGAACATTTACTTTGCTGACTTTCTTTAGAAATTCCTGCATAGAGATGTTGACAAAATCAGGGCCTTTAATCTGAGTTAAAGAGAGGAATAGTATTCACAAAAAGACATTTGACTTAAGTCTCACACTCTTGGAGTTTTTTACATTTGTATATTTTCAGTTATAGTCCAATAATGCTATACATGCATTGAGGGGTGTGTGTGTGTGCATGTGTGTGTGAAATTGTAAACATTGCATTTAAAATATAGCAACATTTTCACACCTTTTTGATATTTCTTTATTAAATATTGAAGTTATATAGATTTATCTCCCTGTCTGAATGGCTGGGATTATAATCCATTAAAAAATCTTCCCAGTAGTCTGAGGGGATGGTGTGTTGACAAATTGATATTTCTCTCATTATCATTTTAAAGAATTGGGATTTTGTTAAGCAAATAATAGTTGAAGTTTGATGACACATTATACAAGATTAACATTGTATGAATTAGAGTCCCTGATGAGATTAGTTTTAATTAAGATCTCAAGGAAGAGAAAGTATTAAGAAGGGAGAATAGTGCAGGGAAAAGGAGTGAGATTGTACTAATATCAGCTTCATTTCCAAAAGCGCTATTTAGAAATGCCTTTAAACTCTCCTAGAATTCCACTTTAACAGAAGACAAAGTCATCCTGGTTTTTGTAGCAAAGTTGCAAATCCTAGTCAGTTACGCAGACACGGCTTTGTTGGACAATCCATGTCTAATGCACCAAAAAAATGCACTTCTTTGCAATTTATCACAGAGTGATAATGAAAACATCTGTCACCTTGGCTGGGGAGCCCCAAAGCAAATGCCTTCCAAAGTTAACTTTATGTTTTAACCAACAACTTAAGGGCAGGGTCCTGAGTCAGTGCCTTCTGGGACTCTGGATGCAGGGAGCATGGAGGCTGGCTGGTGGGGGAGACACAGGAAATGCTGTGGGGACTGATGGTTTGGCTGTGTGTCCCCACCCAAATCTCATCACAAATTGTAATCCCCACGTGTCAGGGGAGGCACATGGTGGAAGGTGATTAGATCACAGGGCAGATTTACCCCTTGCTGTTCTCATAATAGTGAGTGAGTTCTCACAAACATCTGATGGTTTCAAAGTGCGGCATGTCCCCGCTCGCTCGCCCTCTCCTGCTCTGCCATGGTTAAGACTAGCTTACTCCACCTTTGCCTTCCGCCATGATTGTAAGTTTCCTGAGGCCCCCCAGTCATGATTCCTGTACAGCCTGAGGAACCGTGAGCCAGTTAAACCTCTTTTCTCTGTAAATTACCAGGTCTCAGTTATGTCTTTATAGCATTGCGAAAATGGACTAATAGAGGAACACTCTCATCTCCAGAGGGCAGCAGGAATTATGTCCACAATGAGGAAATGTGGGTCCAACACTGTCAAACCTCCTGAATTTTCAGAAACCAGAAATCAAAAATTTTAAATGTGGTACTCTTGGCTTTTTTAGTTAAAGTATAATTGACACATAGTAATTGTACATATTTATGGGGTACAACATGATGTTTTGATACATGTATGCATTGTGTGATGATCATTTTCGTTGCCTTAAATATTTATTTATTTTTTGGTGAGGCAAACATCCAAAACCCTCTCTTCTAGCTACTTCAAAATGTACATTATTGTGAGCGCTAGTCACCCTACTATGGTACAGCACAGCAGAACTGATTCCTCCTCTAGTACTGTAGCTTTGTACCTGCTGACCAACCCCTTCCCAGCTTTTCCTGCTCTTCCCCTCCCACCCTCTGGTAGGGAGTGAAACTCTCGGCTTTTAAAAGTCAACCAGTAAGATAATTCCATAACCATGACACAGCTCTTGTGGCCTCTGAGTTCCATTCTTTACCACTTACGAATAGGTCTGTTATTTGGCAATACTGTAATTCTGCAATGTTGGTCCCTCATAGTCTCTCACCGTATTAACGGAATAGAGAGGCCAAACCGTAAGTAGATGCAGAACCAATACCATTTATGATGAAAATTCTCAGAATACTAGGAATAGAAAATAACTTTCTCCATATAATAAAGGGCATCCGGCCGGGAGCAGTGGCTCATGCCTGTAATCCCAGCACTTTGGGAGGCCGAGGTGAGCAGATCACGAGGTCAGGAGATCGAGACCATCCTGGCTAACATGGTGAAACCCGGTCTCTACTAAAAATACAAAAATTAGCCAGGCGTGGATTAGCCAGGCGTGGTGGCGGGCGCCTGTAGTCCCAGCTACCTGGGAGGCTGAGGCAGGGGAATGGCGTGAACCTGGGTAGGTCGACCACTGCACTCCAGCCTGGGGACTGAGACTCCATCTCAAAAAAAAAAAAAAAAAAAAAAAAAAATATATATATATATATATATGGCATCCTCAGTAGAGACGGACTGAATGCTTTCTGTCCAGGAGAGGGAATGGGGATGGGATGCATCTTCTCCCACTCCCTTCAACATTCACTGGCTTTGCTAACCACTGCCACAGGAAGGGAAAAGGAATAAAAGGCACATAGACTGGAAAAGACGCACTAACTGACTTTCTTGGCAGATGACAGAATAGCACATGGACATTCTCAATAATCTACAAGTGCTGTGAGCCAGGTCTACATACTCTGAGTCTTTCTTGAAGGAAGTTTCACACTTTAAGAGAGAGATTCTAGGCTGGGCGCATTGGCTCATGCCTGTAATCTTAGCACTTTGGGAGGCCAAAGCGGGCAGATCATTTGGGGTCAGGAGTTTGAGACCAGCCTGACCAACATGGTGAAACACCATCTCTACTAAAAGTACAAAAAAAAAATTATAGCTGGGCATGGTGGCTCATACCTCTATTCCCAGCTACTTGGGAGGCTGAGGCAGGAGAATCGCTTGAACCTGGGAAGCAGAGGTTGCAGTGAGCTGAGATCGTGCCACTGCACTTGAGCCTGGGTGACAGAGTGAGACTCAAAAAAAAAAAAAAAAAAGATTCTTTTCACTTCATTTGTAAACAAAACATGCTAAAAATTAAGCTGTTGCCTCACCTGAAGAGACACTTCTGGTTAATGACAGTTCACAAAGGTTTTACTTCTCTGAAGGTGCCTCTGTGCACGTGTGTGTGGCCTCCACACCTACATAGAGGCAATCGTAGTTCAGCGCGGAGGCTCTAGAGCTGTGCTATGAGCTCTGGCTCTATCATGTTCTATCTGAGGCTGCATTTGTAGCTGGACTTTGACTCTGATGCAGTGTGTCAGTGGGTGTGCATGTATGAAGAGTCCATTAGCATCGATCTAAGTGTGAACATCCTTAGAAATACAATCAATAACCGTGATAACAGTTACCAACCACTCATAGCAACTTAAGAACTGTGGATGGAGCACAGCAGCATCCCTTTCCCTCCCTTCTTCTCTGCTGATCTCTCCTGTGTGATCACTCCTCATCTGTCTCCTTAATTAGCCTCTTCTCATCAGTTGTATTTTTAGCTCAGAGGTCCTGAACACAAATGAACGAATGGTCCAGGCAGGTGTCCTCAGTGTTTGGAGGTGCAGGTACAAAAAGTAAGGGGTTTGGTGAGGAGTACAGTGAACATGAGCCTTGTTTCTCAAACCCTCTGTGGTGAAGGACTCACTTTTATTTCTTAATTTCTTGGATAAACACCTATTCACATCCAAAATTATGAGCAACCCTGAAGAAGAAGGTGCTTGTCAAATCACACATATCTGCAGCCCACTGGCTCAGCAGGTGTGGGTTGTGATTGCTCTGGGAGCCCTAGTTTTTCTTCTCTTCTTACTTTGTTTTTCCTCCATCAGGGGATCCACCCATTCCTCTTCGTTCCAGAACTTTCTTTCCAGCTATATATTGAACATCTTCGTTGAAATAGTGCCCAGATACTTTAAACTCAAGAGGAACTTGTATTTTTCTATGAGCCCTGCTTCTCTTCCTCAGACCCTTTCTCTGTTAATATTTAAGAACATCACATGTGCCCACACAAGCTCAAAACCGTGAAGTGCTCCCTCTCTCACATCTTCCCTGTCAGGTGTGTCCTCAAAGCCCATTTGGCTTACCACCACAGTGAAAAACCTCCCTCCTCAGTCTCATTCTCCGTCCTCATTGCCAGGACATTCGATCAAAGCCAGTCGGTATCTTCATGCTTTTGATTCCCTCTTTTCCTCCCCCAGAATTTCTCTTTCTGCAATGCACCTGGAAAATCCTAATTCATTCTTCAGACTCAAATGCCTTTTTGTATCATTCCCTAATTCCAGCAGGCAGAGGTGGCCATTGTTGCTTCTATGCAAACCTCCATTGCACTGCTTACCACTGTCTAAAGAGTCATCCATGTATCTGAGCAATGCTAACATTTATCAAGCAGGTACCATGCGCCAAGCCCTGTTACAAATGCACAGAAAACCGGGTCTTGCCTGCATGGACACTGCATCCTAATGAGGGGGAACAGACAGTGCCCAAATAAATAAGCAAATACGCATCGCCTGTCCGCGGTGATGAGTGCTAGAAAGAAGAACAAAGCAGGGAGATGAGTTCAGCTGTGTGTGTGTCTGAATGTGTGTGTCAAGTGTGTGTGTGTGTCTGCGTGTGTCTGAATGTGTGTGTCAAGTGTGTGTGTGTGTCTGCGCGTGTCTGAATGTGTGTCGAGTGTGTGTCAAGTGTATCAAATGTGTCTGTGTTGAGTGTGTGAATGTGTGTGTTGAGTGTGTGTGTGTCTGGATGTGTGTGTGTCGTGTGTGTGTGTGTCTGTATGAGTGTGTGTTGAGTGTGTCTGAGTGTATGTCGAGTGTGTGTGAGTGCATGTCTGTGTGTGTCTGAATGTGTGTGTGTGCATCTGGTGTATCTGTGTGTGTGTCTGTGTGTTGAGTGTGTGTCTGACTGTCAAGTGTGTTTGTGAGCACATGTCTGTGTGTGTGTGTGTGTCTCAATGTGTGTGAGAGGGTGTCTGAGAGTGTGTGTGTCTGAATGTGTGTGTGAGTGTGTGTGTGGAGCTTTCAAATGTGTAAAAGTGAGAAACTACCAACTGGGCAATGTCCTGAAGGAGACTTTAGAATGAGCTATGTGGACATCAAAGAAAAGTCAACTTGAGGCGGATGGAAAGGTCCAAGCTGGGCTGGCAGCTGCCCCGCCTGGGTCACTGTGAAGAGGACAGGGTGGCTGGAGGGAGGAGGGAGAAGGAGAGGGAGGAGGGAGAAGGAGAGGGAGGAGGGAGAAGCAACCGGAACCGGATGGGCTCAGGACCTTGTGGGCGGTTATGAGGACCTTGGCTTTTACTCTCAAGGAAGTGGAGCGCCCTGGCCTCCACGAACTGATTGACCTCTTAACGATTCATTCTGGCTGCTGTTCAGAGAAGGGACTGTCGGATGAATGGGCAGGAGCAAGGCACCCAGATGAGAGATGGAACCAGAGAAGTTGTAGCAGGGCAGGTGGGCAGATGTGGTGAATGTGGAGCCGATGGGATTGGATAATAAATTGGACGAGGTGCCTGAGACAAAGAGAAGAGAGAATGATGGTCCCTGAGCAAGTTGGACCGATGGAGTTACCGTCTCCTGAGTCGGGAAGGCTGGGAAAGGCAGATTCAGGAGGGGAGACGGCAGGAGTGCAGAGAAAAACTTCCTCAGGAGTGTCTCTTCCACGACACTGTCGCTTCTGTAGGGCATAAAATTTTTTACCCTTATCACCAAAAACCTAAGTCTTCGGAGGTCCTCGATAAAGGTTTACATAAATGATGAAATCCCTTTCCTCTCACCAAATATGGCTTATGTGTATAAAAAATAGCATTTCTTTACTGAGAGAGAAAAAAATAGAACATGTTTTGTTCCGTGCTACAAAGCATTCCAACCCACTGGCCACCCCCACACCTGACAATGCTTTTCAAGTCCTGAGCTCTCCTTTAATGTATTTTAAATCTGATGACATCCTCCCATCTCCTAATTTCATGACCCTGGTCCAGGATGCTGTCTTCTTTCTCATCAGCCTCCTAACTGGTCCTCCCAATTCTACCTTACAAGCTGTTCTTCAAAGAGTAATCTCCACTGCAAATGAAACCACATCACTCTTTAGTTTAACATTCTTGGATAACTTTTCATTGCAGTAAAGATGAGACACAGACTCTTTACCTGTCAGGTCTTGTACACCCTGGAACTGCCCACCTTGACCCTCTGCCAATTCTCTCACTGTGCTCCCTTTGCACTGGCTCTCTCTCATCGCGTCGTTCGAACCTTTTGTTTCACCAAGGCTTTTGTAAGTGTTGCTTCTCTACCTGCAAAGTGGATTCATTGGCCTTTGATCATTCATTCGTCAATGTCGTTTGGGAAAGCTCATTCCTCCTTCTGGATCTCTCTCATGGTCCAGGTCCCTGGATGAATGTCACCCTTCTAAGGGACCTCCCCAGACCTGTGCCTGAGTCACCAAAGAGTTTCTCCAGGATTCTCCTTCCGAAGGGCTGGGGTGGCTCTGTTTGTCTGTGGGGAAGATTGGTTTCTGGGATCCACACAGAATCAGAGACCTTAGTAGTTTACGTCATTTTTACTCTTTGCAAGTTGGTTCCTCCATTTATTAACTTGCTTTTTGTTTTGTGTATTTAACAAATATCATGTTAAATGTACCTGGTGCTCTGTTCCAGAGTTACCTCCAGGCATGAACACAACAGGTGATACTCTTTATGGTGATACAAATAACTGACTCTGGACAATCCTAAGCGTCAGACCCAGATGGTAACTGTTTAGTGTTAATGGCCCTGTGAAGTGGGTTATACTGTTATGAGTTCCATCATGAAATGAAAGAAGTGAAGGAGGGAGAGATTAGTAAGAGATAGAGGGGGGCTGAATCCGTGCACTCACAGGTTAGAGGATGTTTGAGGGATGGCTGTTGTGAAAGGGCAGTCTGGGGGCCTGGTCATGAGAAGGTGGTTATAACCAGATGACCTGGTAGGCATCACCGTCCCCCCCCCCCCCAAGATCTATGATCTATGGACTTGGGGTCTTGTAACAATGACCACATCCGCATTTGTAGGTGTTGACTTTGGAAGAGTTACTGTCACAAGCAAATATTCTAAAAATGAGCAAATACTATGAAGAAGAACATTGCCTGCCCAGAACTTCCAGCCAGTCTCTAAGAATTGGTTTTGAAGGGATGTTGTATAGGGGTATTAGTTCTTTTTCAAATAGTTATAAAGAAATATCCACGACTGGGTAATTTTTAAAGGAAAAAGATTTAATTGACTCACATTTCCACACAGCTGGGCAGGCCTCAGGAAACTTACAATCATGGCAGAAGGGAAAGCAGGCATGTCATACATGGTAGCGGGACAGCTACCATGTGTGTAGGAGGAACAGTGAAACACTTAATAAAACCATCAGATCTTATGAGAATTCACTCACTATCACAAGAACAACATGGGGGAACCACCCCATGATCCAGTCACCTCCCAGCTGGTCTCTTCCTTGACATGCGGGGATTATGGGGATTACAATTCAAGATGAGATTTGGGTGGGGACACAGAGCGCAACCATATCAGTAGGATTATATATTAATAATTTCCTTGCCTTTGTGTCATTGCATGCTTTCCCCTAGCAGACTTTATGACATAATCTCCAGTTTGAGGCCTTTTCTACTCATTTGTGTTTGCTCTGGACCTAGATTAGGGTGTATTAATCTAGTAAGGTACCTGGACACAAAATTTAGGGAAGTGCTCACTCTCAAGGTTACACAGTCCAGGGTGTGTGCCTGAGAGTGCGCTCCTTAAATTTTGAGGCCTAAGCAGCTCAGGCTCACCCTAGTCCCAGCCCTGTATCTGCTAGAAGCCTGGAGAGCTTGATGACACTGTGATATTGGCAGGGCTGCAAAATATATACTATCTGTGCTGAGCACTACTTTTTATAATTACCTACCAGCATATATTTGTCAAAGGCTCCATTTCAGACTGTCTGCTCCAGCTGGGGGCAATATGAAATCTCCTTCCCACACCCACTTTTAATAATTAAATAGGAATCTTTGGGGTATATGAGATTCTGGAGTAGAAACTATAACAATAATACCTTTGGTACAGAGTTGAGGAAAGTACATCCTCCGAAGTGATCTCAACATTGTTGCATTTGCAATAGTAAGCAGTTGAACATTGATATTAAATATCACAGTAATAGCTAACATTTATGTAATACTTGAAATGAGCTGCATACTGTTGTAAGGATAATAGCCATTAAAATAACTCATGAGACAGGAGCCGCTGTCACTCTGTTTTACAGGTGTGGAAGTTGAGGTCACTTATCCACACAGTGAGCATCTCAGACAGAATCCACACCCAGTCCCCATCCTGAGCAGGGAGGCAACACTGTAGATAGCTGTATAGGTTCCTTACCACTGCTGTAACAAAATGCCACAAATTTAGTGACTTGAAACAGCATGCACTTTTTTGTCTCTGACATCTCACTGAGCTAAAGTGGAAGTATAGGCAGAGCTGTGTGTCTTCTGGAAGCTCAAGGGGAAGATCTGTTTCCCTGCTGTTTTCAGCTTCTAGAGGCTGCTCCTGTTCCAAGCTCTGCCTTCATCATTATGATGTCCCCTCTTTCATCATGATGTCTCCCTCCTATCGGGGCCTCGGTGCTTTGAGCCCACCCTGATAATTCAGGATAATCTCTCATCTCAAGATCCCTAACTTAATCATACCTGCAGAGTCCCTCTCACCATGTAAGCTAACATGTTCACGGGTTTCAAGGATTAGGGCACGAACATATTTTTTTTTGGTTGTAGGGGGATGTATTAGTCCATTCTCATGCTGGTAATGAAGACCTACCTGAAACTGACAAATGTATAAAGGAGAGAGGTTTAATTGACTCAGTTCAGCATGGCTGGGGAGGCCTCAGGAGACTTACAACCATGGCAGAAGGAGAAGCAAACATGTTCTCCTTCACCTGGTGGCAGGAAGGAGAAGTGCTGAGTAAAAGGGGAAAAGCTCCTTATAAAACCATCAGATCTCCTGTGAACTCACTTACTATCATGTGAACAGCAGCATGGGGGTAACTGCCACTATGGTTAAATTATCTCCCATTGGGTCCCTCCCACCACACGTAGGGAGTATGGGAACTACAGTTCAAGATGAAATGTGGGTGGAGACACAGCCAAATATATCAGGGAAGTATTATTCCATTTGCCACAATCATTAAGAACAAGTTGGGAATTTTCCAGTACTACAGAGGCTGTGTGGACGTGGGAAGACTTTGGAAGATGTAGAGAGCAGATTTCTGAACCCAGGAGGGCAGAGGAGGTTGGGATGGAAGGCCCAGGCCATGAAGGCAGATTCTTCCCTATGGATTGGGATGTGCTTTCAAAAAACTTTCCTTGAGACCCTTACACGGTGTGATTCCCCCAGTGGATCTTCAGTCAATTTAGACAAAAGCAATGTGTTCATTTTCTCAGTTTTACCGGGTCAGATTACTTGGTCTGGCTTCCCAGTGGGTTCTGATTCTGGAAGCCAGAAGGCAATTGAAATTGATGAAATTCTTGCATTCCAGTGCTTCAAAGACCTGGACTTTCATCAATTTTAATCGCAGGGATGGAGCCAATCAACAGAGTCATAGAGCTGGAAGACACTGGGTCTGTCTCAGGTGCATGCAGGCAGCAATTTGTTTTAAGGAGTTCTGAGAGGTGAAGCTCACAGGCACACCGGGGACATAGACTTGTGGCACACAGTGTTTGTGTTGTGAGTATCATATTTTCTACAGTTACTCCTGGAGCAAAACTTAATTGTTTAAGGACCCAGAAGGAAAATGTTTTCTGTATTACCTACTTTTTTCATATGGTGATATGGTTTGAATATGTGTACTTTAATCTTATGTTGAAATGTGACCTCCATTGTGGAAGGTGGGGTCTGATGGGAGACGTTTAGATCATGGGGGTGGATCCCTCATGAATGGCTTGGCTTGTTAATGAGTTATCATGAGATCTGACTGTCAAAGAGAGTCTGGGATCTCTTCCTCTCTCTCTTGCCTCCTCTCTCTTGCTTCCTCTCTCACCATGTGACATGTTGGCTCCCTCTTCACCTTCTGCCATGAGGAAGAGCTTCCTCAGGCCTCACCAGAAGCTGAGCAGATGCTGGTACCATACTTGCACAGCTGGCAGAACTGTGTGCCAAATAAACCTCTCTTCTTTATAAATTACTCAGTCTCAGCTATTCTTTTATGGCAATGCAAAATGGACTAACACAGATGGCTATTGTTAGAACTGTTTAGTATTTGAACCTTAAAACTTGTTTCATTGGAAGCCATTCTGAAGTCTCTGACACAGCACACTAAACCTTTGTGAGGAGAGCACACCAACAAATCACTTAACATTCTCTTACTTGGGGTCATTTTTTGCATACTTTGTGGTATGCTAAAGATGTAGATGTTGTTACTTTGGGAATAAGTTAGGACCCCAATCATGGACCTAGATTTAGCTTTCCCTAAAAAGCCTCTGAGGTCAACAGTGATTATTTGCCATTTTCTCTTAAGAATGAAACTTCAAGAGTCCCTAGTCGGTGTATCAACATCGCAGACATTCAAAGCTAAAATGGCACCTTGAAGACTGTCCTCATTTTGTAAATAAGCTACTTAAGCCCCCAAGACCAGCATCACTCATTTAAAGTCACACAGATAGGACTTAAAGTCTTATTTCCCAATTTCCAATTCAGTGACCTTTTCAAAAATCCCAGTCCTAATTGCCACAGTGGTCTGACTGTAGGGATGCCATCTTGCAGAATATATGAGTTTGCAGTGAGGTCGCTTCTTCCCTTTTATTTTCTTGCCATCCAGGGAGAGAACATTCTTCACAGTTGCTGTGGTTGAGCATTGACTTATTCATATTCTTCAGTATACTATTGATTATTTCAGAGTCTCTCAAGACCCTGTTATTTTCCTGCTACTCCTCTTTTTCTCATGAGTAGCAGGTGGTTAAGGAATGCATTGTTCTTTATTGTTCTATAATAATAGCTTCTACATATTGAAGACTAATAAACAATGTGTCAGGCACTAATTTTCATGGATTAACACATCCAATGAAACAATCCTAGGAACCAGTTTCTGTTAATACCCATAGTTGACAGATGAGAAAACTAAGAGAGAAGTCACAGAAAGTTATTAAAACTACAGAGCAAACATGGGCTAGAGCCAAGATTTGCAGCCAGGCAGTGTAGTACCAGAGTCGATGCAATGAACTACTGCACAGTATACCCTCCTTGTAACTTGAGGCCGTTTCTATTCTGTACCCCATTTCACATGGGTGGCAGAGATGGGAGACCAGGGCTTCGGTCACCCCAGTGCCTCTCCGTGCCCCCAAGACTTTGTCTCATTTCTGGGGAACATACAAAGTGTGCCATGGGGTGTCTGAGGGTGAGTTTCTAATTCCTTGTGTCAGTTGTCTCCACTTGCATCTTCTGAAATGTTTGTCACCCCCACCCCAATCCTTGCACATTGATCTGTGCATCTTCCTGCTAAATTGTACCTCATTTGCACAAGTTTCTTTCAGAGCTAGTGCATTTTTCAGCTGCATCCTTGCTTCTCAAGGCATGAGAGCTTCCTGGAGGTTCTCTGAGGCACTGGTTGCCATTCCCTCTTAGAGTCATTTGAGCTTCCCTCTCTGGGATGTACTCTGGAGTCAAAGACAGGTCTCCTCTTCTCTCTGGTCCTGTAAAACTACATGGGACTTTTCCCTCCCCTTTCTGGGCTTAGTCTAGGAACAAGGCATAGGATGCCTTCCCAGGGAGTTCCCATTGAATTCTGTCCCCTGTTCCCCCATTCCCTGTCTTGGATGCCTCACTGCCCCTCATCTATGGAGCACTCTGTGGCTCCTTTAGTTTCCTTTAGAGGCTTTTAACTAGAGAAACAACCCTTTCCTTTTCTCTCCTTTTTTTTTTTTTTTTTTCGCTCTTTTTGCCCAGGCTGGAGTGCAATGGTGCCATCTCGGCTCACCACAACCTCCGCCTCCTGGGTTCAAGTGATTCTCCTGCCTCAGCCTCCCAAGTAGCTGGGATTACAGGCATGCGCCACCACCATGGCTAATTCTGTATTTTTAGTAGAGATGGGGTTTCTCCATGTTGGTCAGGCTGGTCTTGAACTCCTGACCTCAGGTGATCCACCTGCCTGAGCCTCCCAAAGTACTGGGATTACAGGCATGAGCCACTGCACCCAGCCCCTTTTCTCTTCTTTTCCTCCTTTTGTGACCCTTTCTGTTTTCTTGATTACAGAGTTAGTGTTCAGCAGGTATAAAGTTTTGGTTATGCAAGATGAATGAGTCCTAAAGATGGGCTTGTGGACTTCAGTATTCATTAGGAGGTTAAATCTCACGTTGTGTTCTTACCACAGAAACCAAAACTTTGCATCTGTGCCCTGGATTGTGGCGATGGGATCATGGGGGTTTTCATTTGCTCAAACTCATCAAATTATGCACATGAATGAGTGCAGCTCTTTGTATATCAACTATATTTAAAGAAAGGTGTTTAAAAATACAGGGAAGAAACTCTCAGGCTGTTTTCCCTCCGGTCTGTCTTCATGTGAGACAATAAGCATGCAATGGTATATTAATCCCATTAATATATTAATCCCCACTAGAAAATTGAGGCTGAAGGTACCAAAGGCTTATGGCCATTAAGAGGAGAGATCTCTCGATGTTTCAAAAATAGTATCCTGCTACATTTTGCCCTGTATGTATTTGTTCATGGGCTACAAAGTAACATCTGTCAGAATTTCAAGAATTTGTGCCATGCCACATGGGGAACACTTGACATCAAAGTCCATGTAGAAATTCTTCAGGAGATGGCACTTTGGCTGAAATGACACAAATCATAATTTCCCCAAAGCTCTCCATAAAGCCTTCTGTTGGACATAATTCAGGGCCCTAAAATGTTAAAATTACATCTTTAATGTCATAATTAAATTCAAAGGCCTGAGGTCACCTGAATAGTGTGTATAGTAAATCCATGAGATAACAGAAAGTGGCAGGAAAGTATAAATACATTCTTGCACCATCAACTTACTTTATCAGTGTGAGTCCTATATCATCTTGTCATAGAATTACCCTACTAATTTTTAAGGAACTGAGTGGTTTTGAAGTGATTTTTTTTTTTCAGTAGGTAAAAAAGAATGTATAGCACAAACCAGAAAATAATGTACTGTTCTATTCATGCTTTAATCTGTGCTTTGTAATGTTGGGTATGTGGCATCCTTGAAAGCCTTGGAATATTTTCTTCAGTCATCAGTGATTAGGTTTCAATCAGTAGAACTAGTTTGTGCAAGAATATTAAAGATACTTACAGCTGAGTGATTAAAATTTCCACAGCGAGTCAGGTAGACATGGATGTATATCATGAGAAAAGAATAATATTCCCAGCATAGACAATGGCCACCTTTAGGCAAATACCTTGCATTATCCATTTAAATGTATAGTGCCCAGCAACAGTACCTGGGCCATAATAACTACTAAAAGCATGAGAATGTTTGTTGAATGAATTGTAGACAGGTTTCTTAAGATAGAGAGACCTGACTATCTTCAAGTCTTGAACTATGAAAGTCACAAAATTATTCTGCACTTTTGTTTGAGTCAAAATCCTAGAAAGAAATGGACAACATCCTCCAAGGGGTGATTGAAGGGATTTTGATGATGGGGCTGATTACAACGATATGGTCAGTGTTAAGGAACATGACCCCAGGGTAGCAGGAGTGGTCGATAGTCACTACCATTTGGCTGAAAAAGGTGGGAAAGAGAATGGGATACTGAGACCAGAAGAGAGAGGCCACATTAGGAGAGGGGCCAGTCCATGGGAGCTGCGGCCATACATTGAAGAACATAGTTTCGGCCAGAACTACAACTAACAAGGAGATATGATCATAAAGACAAAGACTCATTATTTTTAGGGTTCTTTAAAATGAAAGAAGGCCCAGGAGAAAAGTAGATACTCCTCGAGCACCGTAGTGCCAGAGATGTTAATTACCAATGGAGAAGGGTCAATGCCATCTTAATAGTAGAATCTGCTTGCATTTTGCTAGATGACTTTATCTGTAGAAGACCTTGTATCTCCTGCCAGCGCCTCCCACTGCCTGAACTCAGCCAGAGGATGAGGAAGCCCAGTTGGTACAGTCCGTGGAGGGATCAGGCCTCTGAGGAATGAACGTGAACGCACAGAATATCCATCTCATTCACTGGGATGAATTTACCAAGTGCAGCTTTCTAAGGCAGCAACTCACTATTCCTTGCCATAAAGGAATTTTGATTAGATACCATTATAGGTGTGACCCAGCAGTCCAGGAAATCCCATTTCTGTCCCCAGAAGAGGGTTATTCTTCTTCTATTTTGTTAGAGAGAAACAGAAGAGAAACTGAGGTAGGCCAGCGTGCGTCCATCTGTTCTTGTCTTGCCTGGTGATCCATAGGCAAGAGTTGATGTCTCCTGTGTCTTTCTGGCTACAGCTCCCTCCATCCCCTTGCCTTGCCTTGGCTGGAGGCTCATCAGTGCATCAGGAGGTGGGAATTTTCCACACCTGGGGTCCACCCACACCTGTTTCCCTGAGCGTGAAGTTGGATGTGTGTCGAAGCGATTCTTGTTCTGAAAGGCTGCATAACAATTGAAAGCAGAGCAGGGCAGGATGCAGGACTGGGACCCAGGAGCCGATATCCATAACCCACCCACCTCCTCACTACACCACCTAAGAGTGAGCTGGGCTAGGGCAGAGGCCAGTCCTGTTCCTTTTCCCAGCTCGAAAACACTGCCCTTGGGCTGGAGCAGATGCTGATGGAGCTTTTGTCATCTTCTTAAGAGGAATGGAACAGTCTCTGGCCCCATGATTTGGGGTAAGACTGTGAGAGTTTCTGTTCCAAGTAAGTCTCCCTACCAGTTATGGGACCCCCTCACTCCTTCTGGATCATTATACCCGTGAGGGCAAATATTAATTGTCTTCTACAGATAAAGTTATCTGGCAGAATGAAAGCAGGATCTACTATTAAGATGGCATTGACCCTTCTCCTTTGGTAATTAATATCTCTGGTGCTACTGTGCTCAAAGAGTACTTGCTTCTGTCCTGGGCTGCCTTTGGTTATAAAGGGCCCTAAATCGCTGAGACTTGGTTTGAAAGAAAATAGGTCCGACTGAATCATTCAGGACAGCTGGCTCTATCTCCAAGCAGAGATCTGTAGATTTCCAATTTCCTCCCCCAGCAGAGAGTGAAGTTTTACAGTGCGTCTTGCCACATGAATGTTTTCATGTCTGGCCACAGCGTGCTGGGGTTTTCTCTGTTTCTGCATCTCTGCAGTCTTTACTAAGGCTGCACATCAAAGACTTGCTGTACGTTGTTGCATTCACCCAACCAGCATCTTTTGTTTTCCTTCCCCGCCTCTTCCTTTCTTCCTTTTTTCCTTTTCTTTTTTCTTCCTCCCTTGTCTCTCTCCTCCCTTTTTCTTGTCCCTTTCTTTCGTCCTTCTTCTCTGTCTCCTTTTTTTCCCTCCTGCAACGGAGTCTGCTCTATATATTTGGAGGAAGGTGTGCACTATGGAGGCAGCTAGTGATTATTTTCATTCCATTCATTATGCAGCAAGGAATAACATGGTTCCTTAAGTGTAGCAGGAAGATTTCTAATCTCATTGATTTTTATTTCCCCTGGTATTTGGTAGAATATTATAGATGAGACATTTAAAGTAAGATTTTGAAAAATGAATGGAGGAGTCATTTAATCTCCTTAGCTTGTTCAGTAATGGCCAATCAATATGGTGCATTATTGGCTATAGAATTGCTGTGGACTTTGTTGCGTGATGAATGATCCTTATAAATTATCAGATGGCAACAGATTTTTAATTATAATTGTATTGGTTGCAGGTGAGTCTTTGTGGCATTGCCACAATGGATACAAACCAAAGAGCTGAACCATCAGTGAAAGCATGGTGCTCATTTTCACCCAAGAAATCAGATCCTGGGCAGCTATCCTGGGCCTCTGTGAGACCATGATGAGTATTTTGAATGTTAACTTTAGATAATTCCCATTACTGCTCTTTGTATTTTATTTGTTAAAACGTCTACATTTTGTTTATAGCAGACATTTCTACGTCCTTTGCTTTTAGAGTAGATGCCGCAAATTCAAATTTTACAGGGGCCAGAGGTGGTCTGTACATGAGTGAATCAGGCAGGTGCAAGATGAGAAGGACAACATCAGCTGAGTGGTGAGTGGCAGTGGACACAGTTGTGGTGAGACAGTAGGGAGTGGTATGGACGGTAGGAAATGAAAGGATGCATGCCCTTTCTAAGTGGGGCTAGGATTTGTGTCTAGCCAATTTATACAGCAGTGGAATGCAAGCCTGGAGATTCCGTATCTTCTGATAACTCAAGAGATAGAAGAAATTAAGGTTTCAGTGGGAAATATTTCAAGTGTTTGATCTTGTCAACTAATTAGGAAACATTAAAACACCATATGATTAAGCATTGGGAGGGCCAAACAATACTTCTTGTAGGTCAATGGTTGTCAACCGAGGTTGTTACTTGGCAGTGTCTGCAGACATTTTTGGTTATCACACCTGAAAGTGGGCTGGTGGCATTTGTGAGTAGAGGTCAGGAATGCTGCTAAACATCCTACAACATCAGGACAGCTCTCCACAACAAAGAATTCTCCAGTCTAAGATGCCAGTAGTGCTAGGTTAAGAAACCACATCATGCCTGGGCGCAGTGGTTCACGCCTGTAATCCCAGCACTTTGGGAAGCTGAGGCAGGCAGATCACGAGGTCAGAAGTTGAGGAACAGCCTGGTCAACATGGTGAAACCTGGTCTCTACAAAAAATACAAAAATTGGCTGGGCATGGTGGCACGTGCCTGTAATCCCAGCTACTTGGGAGGCTGAGGCAGGAGAGTTGTTTGAGCCCGGGTGGCAGAGGTTGCAGTGAGCCAAGATCGCACCATTGCACTCCAGCTCTGGGTGACAGAGGAAGACTCTGTCTCAGAAAAAAAAAAAAAAAAAAAAAGAAACATCATAGATTGACTTAATGCACAGATAAAATAATGTTCCTCTGAATATTTAGGCCTAAGATTTTCTTTCTTTCTTAAGAAGTACAAATTCATTTTTATGGGAGGCAATGAACAAGAGCATTTTTTGTCTCTCCTAGAATATTTTTCTCTTAAAATTTATATGTGGCAAATTAGAAAGTTTTTTTTCAATACTATGAAACTTATCATTGTTTTTCTTTAAAGCAGTAATTCCTCAAGGAGCCTTGTGGCTCCATGTTCAGCTGCCAACCTTCTGTCTCCCTGAACAATGAATGACTCCTGAATTACCAGATCCCTTTTCATGTTAATTTCCTTGCAATCCCTGGAACATAGTATATTTGTTTCTGAATTACTTGACATTTTAGTTTATGTGTAAAGTGCTTATAAAAATACTTGGGAAGAGCAATATTTCAGATACAAAATACATTTCTCTCCACGTGAGTTGTATTTCTATAGCCAGCAAAGTCATATTTACTTCTGTTGATGTGAAACCAACATCAAGAGAAAATAGTTCTATGTACCATAAAAAAGAAGTATCCCACTGTTATAAATGAGAGACCTATAAAGAAGGAGACTTTTGTAGGGCATGTTCCTCTTTAGAGAAACAGCAATAAATCCAATTGGTTTTTGAGATTGTCTATTACCTAAAAGAAAGGAAATAATGGAAATCAAAGGTGGATATCTGGAGATGGGGGAGATGAGGATGTACATTCTCAGTGCAGGGAGAGGGAGGGGCAAGCAAAGTGTGTGGCATCCATGACCCAGGTTTCGTGGCCTAGGACAGGAGACAGTGGAGGTGGGCAGGTGTGCTGTACTGGGGGTGGTCAGCATCCTGTCGCTGCCCCCCATTCATGCTTCAGCCATCTCCACCTTGCTTTGTGCCTCAGGAAGGTGATCTTTATAGTTCTCTAAGGAAAATGGCATGGATAAATGGTTGCAAAGTTGCATATTCATGGTCAAGAGATAGAACATCCTTGATACCCTCCCCTCACCCAATTCTAGTAACCACCCCTTGTTTTCAAAGCTAACTATTATTCTGACCATCCATTAATTTAGCCAGTTTTTGAATTTTATATAAGTGGTGTCTTATAGCATTTGCTCTTTTTTCTATGGCTTTTTACCTTTTTACACTTTACGTTATTTTTAAAGAGTTTTATCGAGGCCGTTATGTCTATTTAGATCTTTGGCCTAAATTACTGTTTTCTATTTTGTTAATAATTTGTTCTTTCATACATGTTTATTTTCATAAGTATATAGGGTCCTGCATTTTTGTTTCTAGAATATAGTATCATTTGTACATATGTGTGTATTGAAAATATTCCCACACCATTACATGTTTTATGCTAATGTATAATTTGAACGGCTCCCTAATATACATAAGTACTATACTTTATTCAACAATTATATATTGGATGGGAGCCTTTTAAATGCCAGGTGGTGTGTAGGATACTGGGAATAAATGTTGAGCAGGACAGGTAAAGTTATTGGCCTTTCAGTGTTCTGTTCTCAGATCATTAAGCAATCATGTAAAATGTGGTCAAGACTGAGATAGGGAATGTAACACAATTTCATTAACCAGTTTCTCATTGCTCTGTAATTAAGAGGTGTCCAAACAATTGCTCTGAATTTTGTGTATTTTTTTATTGTAATATTTTAAATATTTAACTTTCAAATCTTTCTGGCCTTTAACTTTTAATTCTTTTTGTCGTCATACTGTAAAATGGGCAATTCCTATTTATTTCTGTATCTAATGGACTATGGAAGTAACACTGGATCTTGATCCTTTTTGTTTCTATGATTATCAGGTTACTTGCCTTTTATATTTCCAGTTTCTTTGTTACTTGTCTTCTGATCTTTTTGTGCTGTTACCACTTGAAATAGGATATTTGTTTAAATTCAGAAATTTAATTTAGGGATGCTTTCAGTGGGAGGCTACTTCTCCGTGATTAAAGAAACCACCTTCTCCAATACTTTAGAGTTTAACCCTTTGCTTTTGTTTCCTGAAGCAATCGTATAGACTGGAATTAATTTATTAATTAATTTGTTGAATTAATTAACAAATTATTTCCATTTTTGTTAATATACGTAAGTATTTTGATTATAATCAATGTGTCCAACTAATATAAGATCTAAGTTCGGCAAACTTGCTTTTGGTTGAATTTATGGGCTTATGGATTTGATAAAGTATCGCGTTACTCGAAGCAATGAGTGATCTAAACATAGTTCTATAGTAATAGAAGGAATACCACATGCAACTCTGGCTAATTCCACAATGTACTGAACAAAGAATAATTGCTATAGAAGTTTAGAGAAAAATAAGCATGGTCAGAAAAAAAAGTACTTCCCTGAGGAGATGGCATCTGACCTGATTCTTACAAGTAAAGTAGGATTTTGGTTAAAGGAGCAGAAAGTCACTTTGAGGAGCTAGAACACCAAAAACAATAGGGAAAAGGATATTTTGGGCATCTTGGTGGCCTCTGTAAGTACGTTCTCTTTATTCATGACATCTTATACTTTCCATAGGTCAAATACCAGGACAGAATGATTGGCATGGGCACGACAGCTGATGAAGGCAATTAAGTATCAGGTTATTTATTCCTCCAGAGGAACGGGTACAGCTCTCCCCTTGCTGGCCAAGATTGTCCTTTTTCAGTCTTGAGCAAACGATGTTCTTAGTAGCAGCCTGTTTAAAGGACATCTTCTCTGGTACTGGATTGCAGCTGTGGGAACGAAGGAGTTAGTGCTCCATTTCTTCATCTTCTAGTTCTTCCATTGTACCTTGCAACGGAAGGGAGATACATCCAGAAAACGGAATTCAAGCTAAATCTAACAAAAACCAGCTTGACTGTGTCCGTGGGGAGCATGCCTCACGGGGCACATCTAATCCATCAGCAAATCCTGTCGGCTGTGTCTTTGAAACAGACCCGGGTTACGGCCCCTTCTCATCACCTGCCCAGCGACTGTCCCGGTCCAGGGCAGCGTCCTGTCTCACTGGAATTATCATGACAGTCTCCCGACCTGCCTTCCTTCTTCACTTTTCTTCCCCCACCCCTACCTCATCTCCATTTAGTAACCAGAGCGATTGTTTTCAACGTGTCAGATCCCATCACTCTGGTCTAGTTATCTAATGCTACATAAACAACCATTCCCCAACATGGTGGCTGAAAACAGTAACAAAATCTATTAGACTCATGAATCTGTAATCTTTGCAGAGCGTGATGGGGGCAGCTTTTCTCTGCTCTGTTCAGTATGGGGTGGCATTGCTGGGAGAGTAGAGGCTGGAATTATCTGAGGTCTCATTCACCCACATGACTGGTGGTTGATTTTGGCCATAGATTAGGATCTTATCTGGGGGTATCAGGCTCTGAAAACGATTCTCTGTCACCAGCTGGGTGACCTACAATGCAATTTACTTCTGACACTAACTACCAGGAGTTAGCACTGACCCTACAGGCTAAGGGCAAATCTTTTCACAAGACCTCCCCAGCCTCAGATGGCAGCCACAGTTTCAGGTGTGCCCAAGGCACCCATACTCCCACTCAGCTGGCTGCAATCTGGGCCTTCCCACACCCCCTCAGTTTTGATAATTCACTAGGATGAAACTAGACGAGAAATTGACTAGGCACACAACTCAGGAAATGCTGTCCCTTTGATCAAAATTTTATGGTAAAGGACAAAGATCAAGACCTACCAAACCAAGAGTGTGAGGTCAGAGGGGCGGGTGACACAGAGCCTCTGTCTCTTTCCCAGTGGGATCCATGGTACCCAGCACAGCCATGTGTTCCCCAGATGGGACACTCCCTGGAGCCTTGGTGTCCAGAGATTTTATTGAGGTTTCATTACAGAGGCCTGATTGATTACATCATTGGCCATGTGATTAAACTCAGTCTCCAGCCCAGCCCCCATCCCCTCCCTGGATGTGGGCCTGGCCCCAAATTCCCATGCTGTAATCAAGGTCTTGTCTTTGTGTTAGGCCTTTCTCACATTGCTATAAAGAAGTACCTGAAGCTAGATAATTTATAAGAAAGAGGTTTAATTGGCTCATGGTTCTGCAGGCTGTACAGAAGGTATAACACCAGCATTTGCTTCTGGGGAGGCCTCAGGAAGCATTTACACCTTGTGGAAGGGGAAGTGGGAGGGAGCAGGCATCTCACATGGAGAAAGCAGGAGCCAGACAGCAAGGTGGGGGGCGGCGCTACACACTTTTACATGACCAGATCTGGCCATTTAACTTTACTCTTGTGAAGACAGCACCAAGCTCTGAGGGATCCGCCCCTATGATTCAAACACCTCTCACCAGGCCCTACCTCCAGCACTGGGGATGCCAATTCAATGTGAGGTTTGGGTGGGGACAAATATTTAAACTATTTCAGTCATTCTGGTGACCAGTCCCCATCCTAAAGCTCTCCCGGGGCCACCCTGAGCCACCTCATTAGCATAACAAAGACACTCCTATTACTCAGAAAATCCCAAAGGTTTGTAGTAGCTTTGTTCCAGGAACAGGGACAAAGAACAGATACATTCTTTATAATACCACCAGCATTGCCACACATGGCTTCCCCATGCAGTCTGGGCTTCCTCCTGGCATGGTGGTTGGGTTCCCAGGGCGAGTGTCCGAAGAGAGAGCAGGTGCCATTTTGACAGCCTTGGGAGTTGGTCAGCATCATTTATATTGGAGTCTACAAATTAGAAGCAAGCCACTAAGGCCGGCCCTACTCAATGATGGTAGCATCTGAAAGCCTGTGGGCCTGTTTTAAAACCATCACTAACTCCTATACTAAAAAAAATTTCCAGTGGCTTCAAGTCTGAAAACATTCAAATTCCTTATATTGGCTCACTGTGCCTTCAGTAATATGTTGCATTTCCCTCTACTCTTATTGCCACCCAGATCTCCTTGCTGTTATTCATACACACCCGGCCGGTCTTCAGTGTCCTCTCTGGATATGCCCTTGGTTCCTTCCTCCCTTATTTTGGTCTCTCCTCAAATGCCATGTCCTCTGAATGGCCACTGCTAGCGACACTGGAGAAAATAGCATCCTCTTCCCCCTGTCCACCCTACCTTCTTATCTACATTACCTGCTTTTTCTCTTTTTACAGAACTTTGAGACACCTGAGATACTATGCATTTTTTTTTTAAGTCATCTGTCTGCCTCTATAAGACAGTATGTTTCGAGAGGGCAGTAATCGTGTGTTTGGGCCATTGCTGAGTCTGGCACATAAGATATTCAGTCAGCGTGTGCTGAGTGAATGAATGAATGCGTGAACGGGCAGGAAGCTAAGGTGTGATACAGACCACACAAAGCATTATATAAACCTTCTACCATGGACTGAGTGGTAAAGCTGTAAACCAGTTGAAATAGCATCTGCCCTCAGGGAGCACACCCCTGGTGTATCAGTCAGGGTTCTCTAGAGAGACAGAACTAATAGGATAGATGTATATGTAAAGGGGAGCTTATTAAGGAGTATTGACTCCCACGATCACAAAGTGAGGTCCCACAGTAGGCTATCTGCTAGATAGGAAGCCAGTCTGAGTCCCAAAACCTCAAAAGTAGGGAAGCCGACAGCACAGCCTTCAGTCTGTGGTTGAAGGTCCAAGAGTCCAAAAGCTGAAGAACTTGGAGTCCGATGTTTGAGGGCAGGAAGCATCCAGCACGGGAGAAAGATGGAGGCCAGGAGACTCGCCAGTCTAGTCCTTCCACGTTCCTCTGCCTGTTTTTATCCTAGCTGTGCTGGCAGCTGATGAGATGGTGCCCACCCAGATTGAGGGTGGGTCTGCTTTTCGCAGTCCACTGACTCAACTGGGAATCTCTTTTGGCAACACCCTCACAGACACACCCAGGAACAATACTTTGCATCCTTCAGTCCAATCAAGTTGACACTCATTATTAACCAAGATGTTTGATCAGTGTGTGCTGAGTGAACAAATGAATGAGTGAATGAGCAGGAAGCCAAGTTGTGATTAGACCTTACAAAGCATTATCTAAACCTTCCACCATGGTCTGAGTGATAGAAGGTTTATATAAAGTTGTTAACCAATTGAAGCAGCATCTACCCTCAGGGAGCACATCCCTGGACTGGGGATTTGTATATGCATAATTACAATGGCAGAGTATATTTATAATATAAACTGGAGATCTGGAGGTACAGCATACAAATTAATAACAGCATTAAAATAAAGTATGCAAAAAAGACAAACTATAAACAATTCATTGCCACCCTCTTTGTCCAGATCAGACTTTGGGCTCCTCAGAGAATTGACGTAACTGAGAGACTAGGAGCGAAAAATACGACATTTCTTAATTGTTACACACGTCTGTGTAAGAGGCCACCTGAACAGGCTTAGTGTGAGCAACAAGGCTGTTTATTCACTTGGGTGCAAGGGAGCTGAGTCTGAGAAACGAGTCAGTGAAGGGTGGTGGGCTGATTGGTTCTTATAGGTTTGGGATAGGCCTTGGAGTTAGGAGCAATTTTTTGCAGGCAGTGGATGGATGTTACAAAGTACATTCTCAAGGGTGGGGAGGATTTTACAAAGTACATTCACAAGGGCAGGGAATATCACAAAGTACATTATCACAAGGGTGGGGGAATGTCATGATAGCTTGACCGTGGTGCGGCCAGCTCAGAGGACCTTACATTAATGTTTTGGCTTCCAAAGCGTCAGGTTCCAGCGATTAAAACGACTTAAAATAATTTGAATGGCAATTTTGATCATATACAACATTCAGTGTACACCCTAACCAACTTCCTTGTAAATTGTAACACAACCAAAGTCATAGCTCTAGTCATATCAAAGAAATATAAACACTTTATGCCAGTAGAAAGATAAGCATTACAGAGGAGGGAATTCTGGAGTTGGGTTTTGAAGTATGACTAGGAGTTTTTCAGGCAGATGTTGGAGACTCAGAGCTGGAAAAAAAAATGCAATCTTTGGCAAGAAAGAAAACAACGTATTTCAGTATGGCTAGACCAGTGTTTTTTCGTCTGGGAGTGATTTTGCTTTCCAGGGCAACGTCTGGAGACATTTTGATTGTCATGACTGGTGTGCTACTAACATGTATTGACCAGAGGCCAAAGATGCTGCTAAGTTTTCTACAATGCATAAAACAGTCCTCTCACAACAAATAATTATCTGGTCAAAAATGTCAGTAGCGTCAAGGTTGAGAAAGCCTGGACTGAGTTATTAAGCATGTGCAAGGGAATAGAACTGTATTATATTGAGCTAAGTGTTTTTGCAAATGACTCTATGGTCCAGAGATTTTTTAAAAATAAAATGTCTGTGGTGGAAAACAGGTAATCCAAATGAGGCATAAGGGCTGGGTAGAGACTGTGGCAAACTAGTGAGTTCGTGCTCTAGAGGATGCTATTCTGTTGATTTCTGCAATATGGAAATGGGTTGACAGATTTAGCAAATCTTGAAATGTTTTAAATGAAAGCTTAAGTCAAGATTTTTACATAAAATCTTTTGTTTTATAAATACTGGCATTAAAAATGAATTATAAATTTAAATAACACCCTGCAAAGTCAGATAAAACAAGTTTTGGAGCCAGATTCAGCTCAGGGGCCTTCAGCTGGTAATATCTGATGTGGGCAATGAGGACATTGTGAAAAAGGAGTACCACGAAGACCCGAGGGGCTGCCACAGTCTACCTTGGTTTCTTCCTAAGCACTGAGTTTGGGCAATGTCTGTTTCCTCTTGGGATGGCCAAGAACCGGGGCTGCGTTTCTCCCTCTTCACAACTATAGAAGCCCCTTTACCCGGTGAAGGAAACCCTGGGGTTTAATCATTAGAATGTAAGACAAAGAAGGATTTGAAATGAAATATTTTTCCTTCCACATGGCCAGAGCCTGAACCTGGGGAAACAGAATTTACTCCAAAAATTAAGAGTCATTACTGCTCAGCCCTTGGAAATTCTCAGTGAGACTCATACCCTGCAGGCTGTGGTTTTATTCATATTCCCCAGTTCCTTGCTGAGTTTTGCTGTGTGGTTGAGTTCTCAAAAGAGAAAGTGGCTGATTGTTCTAGAAGAAAGAATTTCCAGGCAAAACTGAGTGGACACCCCATTAATTATAATTACTCATATTAAGGAGTAAAAATATGCTGTTCTCACTCAGAAACAAAATGTGTTGGCAAATGAATTTGGAAACAAGAAAAATATATCAGATGTGAATTTCTGTCATTGATAAGGCATTAAATAAAATATAGTTTATTTTATTTCTGTCTTGGTTTTAAGGAACTTTCTGTGCTGATGGATTTCACCCCTGATTTATTATCCTATTGCATTCTTTATATTCAGTGTCTATATTCTGTTTAATGATGGATTGATGTGGGACACTCTGGAGAGACCCTCCTGCTCCCCCAACCCAGTACTGTCAATGGGGTCTCCATCCTTCTAGCTTCTCACTCATTTTTAAAATATTTTTTTTAACATGCAATACAAAGAGATGCAAAAATAGAGACAGCATAATGGACCTGGTAGAGAAAAGCTGGATACAGCCGGTGATCAGAAAAGAACATAATTTCCTGATTGAAAAGGATGGTAGTGGGAGGGTAGGGAGATTGTATAAACGTATGCAGGGTTAGCTGTCTGCAATGTTAATAGGGGTCTCTTTTTTTCCTTGCTTTTGCTCAGTAAGCTTGGCATTTTTTTTTCATCATTCAAAATATATGTAAGGCTTTTAAGGTTGCTATTTCACGTTTTCTTCTAGTGATACCTATTAATCCACCCACACTTCACATTCCACATTTGAATCATTAATTTGACTGTAAATCACCTCAGAAAAACATTTCTCATGCTGGGTAGCTGGATCTTAGCAATGTAAGTCATCAGGAAGCTCACGAGAGAGGGAGGAGAGACCCACTGTTCTTTCCAGTTCTCTCTCTTGCCCTCTCTCTGACCTGGGATATATGCCCTTTCTTCCTTTCTTTTTTAGTGTTAATTTTGGTCATTTCTATGGTTTGAAGATTTTCTACAAAATTCACGTCAAATTTTGTGACAGCATTAAGAGGTGGGACCTTTAAGAGGTGATTAGATCATGAGGGCTCTGCCTTCATGAATGGATTGGTACCATTGTTGTGAAAGTGGGTTAGTTATCTTGGGAACGGGCCCCTTACAGAAGGATGAAGCTCAGCCCTCATTTTTCTCTGCACCTTGGTGCTCCCTTGCCCTTCCACCATGTTATGACACAGCACAGAGGTCCTGGCAGGATGCCAGTGCCATGCTCTTGAACTTCCAACCTGCAGAACCATAAGCCATATAAACTTCTATTCTTACAAATTCCCAGTGTATGGTATTCTATTATAGCAGCAAAAAATGGACTAAGACATTTGTCAAGTCACCAAAATAGGAACAATCATACATCAAAATAAAAAATCTAGAATGGAACTTTAGAGATCATCTAATTCGTGGCTATCCATCCTAACTATGCTTTAGAATCACCTGGGAATTTTTTAAAATTCTGATGTTTGGACCATGCCCATAGCAAATAAATCCACACTGAGGTGAGGAGGCCCTAGTATTTCTTTATAACTGCCCAGCACACAGCACAGTTGAGTATCCCTGCTATAGCTCACTCCTCTCACTTGATAGATAGGGATACTGCTATTCAGGGTCAGAGTTGGGAACAGAACTCCTGTTCTTACGCAGGTGTATCAGCTAAGAGAGCTTCTTAGACCTGCTTCTGTGAATTTGCTACAATTGGTGACTTGTCACCCCCAGGGCTCCATGCTAACTCTTGCTGCTGGTAGCAATCACTTGGATGCATTACTGCAGTTGCGTCCTAACTGTGCTCCCCACTTTACCCTCACCCCTCTATCTCCCATCTTGCACACAGCAGCAACACAGCCTTTCAAGTCATAAATTCAATCCCTTCACTCTCTGGCTGTATTATCGCACACGGATTAAAGTCCAGCGTCTTCACCGTGGCCCACAGACCCTTTGTGATCTAGGCCATGACCATGTCTCTGACCCCATCTCCCCTCTTCTTTTCCCTCCACACACATTCTCTCTTTACCATGCCTTTCATGAGCTGAGGCTGTTCCTGCCTCAGGACCTTTGCTCTTGCTGTTCCCCCAGTTGGAAGGCACCTCCTGCAGTATTTGCATGGCCACGTCCTAGCTTTATCTGGGTCTCTTTTCAAATGTTACCTCCTCAGGGACGCTGTGTCCAGGGTCCCAAGTTCACCCTCAGCTTTGGGGATTCGTTGGAAGGACTCCCGGGGCCATACTCATGGCTGTGATTTATTACAGTGGAAGGATTTAAGCACAGTCAGCAAGGGGAAAAGGTGCACGGGGGATCCATGGAAGACCAGGCCCAAGCTCCCAAGAGTCTCTTCCCATGGAGCCACACAGGACGCCTTTAATTCTCCAGCAATGAGTTGAGACAGCACCTGTGAAGTGTTGTCTATCAGGGAAGCTCATCAGAGGCTCAGCACCCAAGTTTTTCCTGGGGACTGGTGACATGCATACCCTCTACCTGGTAAGTATCAAAATCCCAGACTCTGAGAAGGCAAGCACGTGTCTGGACCTGCGTCTGCATAGAAAATATTGTGCAAAAAGCCTATGCACATTGAGAACCACTCTTATCATTTAGGGAAATTTTTTATTAACATAGAAAACCACTTATCAGCCAGGTTCCCAGACATCAGCCAAGGGCCAACCTTGCAAGGAGCCTTTCCAAGGAAAGCAATCTCTGGTCTGCTGTGTTAACTTTTCTGCACAGGTGCCTGCCTCATCCATTGGAAATAAAATAGTGGTTCTCCGTTTCTCTTTATCTCCCCAAATCTTGTCCTTACCACTCTTACTATTGCCTGTTATGTGTGCATGTGTGTATGTGTGCATGTGTTTATACATATATTGGTACACATATGTACACTGTAAAACTATTTTCCTTGTAACACCTTCTCTGCAGTGTAAGTCCCATGAAGGTGAGGGCTGAGTTTGCTCACTGCTGTATTCCCAACACCTAGCACTTAATAGATAGGCTGGGGCCAGCTTATCCCGGCATGAGAGCCGACTTTGTGCCTTTCTTGCCAAATCCAAGTTCGGTGGCATCACCAGCATTGACTGAAACAAGTCACAGTGACGCTATTTACACTACAGAACTTGGAAAATGATACAAATCAGCGAGCTTTTATTTTTTATTTTTTGTTTCCAGATAGCAGTCTTATTAGCACGCTATCTGTAGGCATATGGAAATACATATTGAATGATGGGCTCCTTGTACCATTGTTTACTTCGTTTCTTTAAATTGACTTTTTAACTTTAATGAGCTTATTAAAGGATACTTGCGCCTTTACACCACAGTAAATGAAAAGCCATGTCTCTTGCCAATGATGCATATCTAATCATGGTCGGTTCCACAGAAACATTCAGGGACCCAGGCTGATGAAGCCCCCACTGTCTTGGGCATAGTCATCGCAAATGTGCCTTCCACTCAAATGTGGCATCTCCTCCTCTGACTCTGACTTTCCTGTCTCCTTCTTATAAAGTCCCTGCTGATGTTATTGGACCCACCCAGATAACGCAGAGTAATCTCCCCCATCTTAATCAGATCTGCAAAGTTCCATTTAAGGGGTAAGTGACATAGTCACGGGTTCTGGAATTCATTAGAGTATGGACATCTTGGTAGTGGAGGGCAGGCGTTATGCAGCTTGGCACACTTGGAAAAGGAAAACCACATTGTATTTTGTGTCTCTGTCCACCTTTGTCATCAAGGGGTGGTAACTCCATTGTGCTGGCTCCTGGCATGGACAGAACTGACCACAGCTTCAATGAAAGGACTACTTTGAGGGACGAGATGTTGACAGGATTAAAGAAGATAAGAAGGACTGTGAGGTGTCCAGAGACCAGCAACAAGGGGGGCTGTTATCAGTCCTGTGAACAAAGGTGGGGACAAGGTCAGGGAGCTGCATCACAGACCCCAGTGAGGACAGAGCCATGGAGGAAGGACTGTTGGCAGCAGCTGAGATTTCTGGGGTCTGCAATGGTGGCCAAAACCTCAGGAGCGGGGAGAAATATCCGACCTCTTTGTCCCCTAGTCCTGTGACAGCCTGCTGGTTCCTCTCATTGGCCAAACCCAACCGGAAGCCAGAGAGCAAAGGGCCTGGGTGATGCATCAATAGAGGATGGCTTCCAGGGCAGAGGAGGGGCAGAGAGAGCGTCTGCATGGATGGACAAAGCGACCAACATGGTTGCTGAAAACCAGTCCGAGAACGCAGAGGTACTAAAGAGCTGGCTGCTATTGTCTAGACAAAATGCCGAGCTTCTCCATCTTCTGTTAAATGAAAGATTAGCAAATGTCAGGGAAGCATTAAAAACATATTAGCACGAAACTGTAACATTCTCCCAAACTTAAACAGAGTGATGGAAAAGTAATTGAAAAGGGATTTTTATTTCCTACCAGTCCATGTTAAGCCGTTTCCAGAGACCACTTAAATTCATCTCACTTACCTGGCACAGAGGGTCATTGGAAATAGCCAGGATCGGCCGGGCACAGTGCCTCACACCTGTAATCCCAGCACTTTGGGAGGCTGAGGTGGGTGGATCACTTGAAGTCAGGAGTTCAAGACCAGCCTATCCAACATGGTGAAACCCCATCTCTACTAAAAATACAAAAAAAAATAGCTGGATGTGGTGGCACATGCCTGTAGTCTCATACTCGGGAGGCTGAGGCAGGAGAATCTCTTGAATCTGAGAGGCAGAGGTTACAGTGAACTGAGATCACACCACTGCACTCCAGGCTGGGTGACAGCGCAAGACCCCGTCTCAATAGAAAAAGGAGCCAGGCTTGATGAAAACAACCAGGAATATGGTCATCACTGCGGTTCTCAGCAGGACCATGATTCACAAAGCCACAGTCCTCACCCTGGGGACCCAGCAGCTTTGACCTTGAGAAAGACTGACTGAGCCTAGATAGAAGCCAGTTACACCGAACACAACTGGGAGAAGCAGCTTAGGTCTGTGTTCTGGTGTCCAGAATCCCAATCCAGAGACAGAGGACTAGGCCTTTCCCTGATCTCCAAGAAGATGGTCGGTGTTCTTCGCCTTCTGCCATCTTAGAATTCCAGCGCTGGGGTTCGATTTGGAAAAGCCATGGGAATTTCACACCGATGTGAGGGGCTTGCAGCAGGCCCAGGTTGGTGTGGCACCAGCTGGGGGAAGAGTGACAGGCAGTCGGCATTTCGACTTGTACCGGAGGCACAGCCACGAGCCAGTGGCTCCCTCGGCCCGACCCGGATGGGTTCTGACAACCGATTGTGCGTCTGCAGCAGCCTGCACTTCAGGAGCCCACAGTTTCTCATTGGAAAGGAGGAGTTAGGAAACTAATGGCCTATTGATATGGGAGAGGGGAAAATTGATAAGATTAGTGACAGGAAAAGCAGCGTGGGATCTAAGTAGGTCTTCCGTCGTGTGAGCTCTTGGGCAGTCCACCTCCACACCCACCATAAAGCTGGCCCCAGCAGCGAGGCAGGGAACTGCAAAATGACTGAAATTAAGTTTACTCCATGCCACAGGATTAAAATTTACATGGGCAATTAAGTTGTGGTTATAGACAAATTAAGAAGATTGGGTTTCCCGGGACCCACATCTGAGAAGCAGGCTTTATACCTTCTGCCTAGGAGGTGTGGCTGACTGGCTGGCGATGGGCGGGAGAGCCTGCTCGGAAGCTGGCTGGTCGGATGTGCTCCCTAATGGGATGGATTTGCTGGGGTCGGTTCTCTGGGATTAGACCCATGGGTGATACCCCCAGGACTCTGTTCTGAGGGTCCGTACATGCAGGATCCACATGGGGCAGAGCTTCTGCATGTCTGCCTCCCATGCCCCTATGGTCATCTGTCATTGAAGCCCCCAGCAGGTAGTCCTGGACCCCAGGTTCTCAGAGGAGATCAACAGGAAGGCTCAGGGAGAGGACGGGCTTGGTGAGGCCGCTCGCCTAGGGCGCCAGCAGCACATCCTCTGCCCACTGGCCCCTCCCAGGTGACCCCGGGAGCTAGTTTCAAGGACCTGCTATCGTTGGTGAATCTTCCCCCTTCTGGGCAGGAGTATAATTAGGTTTTTGTTTGTATCACCACAATGTGGGTATTTCTGGGCACCAAGAGAAAGACCCTGTTACGGCATCCCACCCTTCTTTTGTATCCCATAAAATTCAGCACAAAGCACATCCAGATAGGAGACCCTCTCGTGGTTGGATTCCTTGGTGGACAGGCAGTCCTGGGCATGGATCTGATGACTTGGTGATGAGAGGGAACACCAGGCCAGCCTCCTGAAGTCACAAGTGGGTATCCTTTGCAACGGTACAAGTAGCATGAAAACACATGTGCCCACCTTCCCTGATGGCCCCGTGTCCCTGAACTCTACCACTTTACTCATTTGTCACCCTCCAAAACCCCTCCCCAATACCTATCCTAACTGAATGCCAATGTCCAGCTCAAATGCCGTGTCCTCAGGGGACTTCTCTGCACCTGTGGTCCCTCCACACGCAGATGTGGCCCCATCTTCCCCTGCAGGGATTCCTCACCTCTGAAGCCATGACCTGACTGTCAGCTCCTGGAGGGCAGTGCCCATGGTGTAGAATACCTTTCTACCCCCTTCAGCTAGGTAGAGTGCCTTCCCTCAGGCTGCGAGGCCACTCAGTTCATCTCTGTGAGATGAGTTGATTATTGATTTATAGGTGATTAATGATTATTGATTATCAATATGTTGATTATCACCTCTGTGGAATCCCAGATCTAGAAGTGAGAAAGCATCACAGAGCTTTGTTAAGCAGATTCTCTCTGTTCATTGCTGGCAGAAATTCGGAGAGGATGACTGGGAAGGTGTGTCTGGAGTGGAGGTCTACTGTTGGAGGCACATCTGCAGCCCTCTTTCTGTAAACCAGATTGTGCCAGCGTCTCCCTAGACAGCACAGCCATGGCACTGTCATCATTTCAGAGCAAGCATAGGTAACCTCTGTATCTTAACATTCACAAAATGATGAACAGGTCTGCCTTTGAAAGTAATTCAGTCAGAAGCATTTTTCAACTTTTTAAGACTTTGGCAAATTGTTGGCATTACTTAATACTCATTTTTTTCCAGTATTTACTGAAGAAAATGCTCTAACCAAGCAATACTGGGCAGGTTCTAGAATCCTTAAGTGAGTGAGTGCAAATGTTGAATATTTAGGAATCAGTCAGAATGGGGATGTTCTGCCTCTCCATGAATTTCTCATGTAATGGCTGAAAGGTAGAGTGTATAAGAAAACACATTTTCTGGTCCATCTGTGTGAGTTACTAGGAATGTTGCTGTGTCACTCCAATATTTTATTTTAGTTTAGAACTTTGTTGTAAAAGACACCATTCCTGTGTGCAAGGTTTTGTTTAGTGTTTGGAAACCACGTTTCTAAATAATGGCGTATTGCACGTCTGACATGAATCCCTTCCACATTTAGGGCAACTCCAAGACTTGGTTCTGTCAGAACGTTTACTGTATTCTTGATCTTGAGTCTTTAATGGCCCACTTGAGATTTTTATTTTAAAGCGGAATAAGGCACCCAGATCACTCATTATAAAATTTGAATGGCAAATTCCAGCCGTTAAATAGCTTTGAAGAAGTCAGTAAACAAACAAGTAAGCCACAAAAGCCCTATTTTTAAGAGACTCTCATAAGCTTAGAACCAGATATTTCCTCTGTCAGGGTGAAATAAACTTGTCACAGAGAGGCACAACATTTAATCAAAAGTTTAAGGTGATGATGGTTACCGTCTAAAGCAAATACTTCGCTGCGGAGCTGAAAGCTCTGAAATAGGCACTTTCTGGTTGAATAACTAATTTACTGACTCATTTTCCAAGTGGCTCAGCTACCTGATGTTGATGGAATTCAGCACTTACAGAAGTGTTTTCCATATGGGAAACGACTGGTCATTTCTCAAGGCCAGAAATGTGTCCCGCGTGATTCAGTGTCTCCCTGCAAAAATAAACAGGGTTTTCCTGCATCTGTCGCTCATATGAATTCAGAACTTTATAGATAGGAGCTACTGAAAGATAAATCATTTTGTTATTGTGCTGTGCAAGCACAGTATGCCTCTAGTTCTGTTGTATTTAGATTCTAGAATTTTTTTTTCCATTCAAGGAAATGTATTTTTATATTATTGAGCTGAATTGGATGTAACAGTTTTCACCTCTTTATTTTTTGGGTTACCTCTGGAGTATGCAAGCAGCCTTGGGTGGGTTTTTTTGTTTTGTTTTGTTTTTTTGAGACAGGGTCTCACTCTGTCACCCAGGCTATAATGTAGTCGTGCAATCTCGGTTCACTGCAACCTCCACCTCCTGGGCTGAAGTGATTCTCCCACTCAGCCCCCCAAGTAGCTGGGGCTACAGGTACTGGAATGTGCCACCATACCCAGCTTTTTTTCTATTTTTTTTTTCTTTTTTTTTTGTAGAGAGGAGGTCTCGCCATGTTTCCCAGACTGGTCTCAAACTCTTGGGATCAAGCGATCTGTCTGCCTTGGCTTCCCAATGTGCTGGGATTACAGGCATGAGCCACCATACCCAGCCCGTGGGTGGCTTTCTTGTTAAGATAGGTGATCATTTCTGAAAATATTAATATTAATAATATACTAACTAAAATGTATTGAGCATCACGTGGAATAACTTGCATAATTCTTCCAACAACTGTGTGAGGCAGCTACTGTTGTTATCCCCATATTATAAATGAAGAAATTGAGGATAAAAATGATTAAATGATTTGCCCAAGCTCCACATCTAGCAAGAGGGAAAGCTGGCAGATGGCTGTGCTGGGTTATCACTTGTTTAACTTATCAAATGAGGATAATAAAACACCACAGTATTACGGTGAGCACTGAATAACATCATAAATCGAAGTGTCTGACATTTGCAGAAACACAGGAAATACCGCTTTCTTCCTTTTTCTCCCCACTTTCTCCATAAAAGAGCTTCATAAGTAAACCGATTTCCAAAAAGACCAAAATATAAGCTTGTGAAGCTACATCAGAAAGAATAAAATAAGGACAACTGGCCAGTAAAGGTTTTATTGACTTGAACTGGGAAGAAAGCGTTCACGGTAACATGGGCACCAGACGTGAATGTTTTGTTAGGCGTCAGCTCGTTCCTCCATGTCCTCTGGGGAGCCCCCTTCACCCTCCCCTCCCCTGCGGTCCAGGGATATGGGTGAGACTGAGTCCATCCCCAGGGTCAGGTGGGCATGTGACCCAGCCTGGGTGACTCAGCCTGGCCACTTTGCCTATTCCATCTCCCTGACCACTGCAATTGGCTTCATGATGCGCACAGGACCCAGTTTGGGCTAATGATCATCGGCCCCCAGATCTGAATCTCTCAAGGGAAAGAAGGCTTCGTTTTCACTGGACTTGTCCTTGGCAGGGGCAGGGGATCAACCTGGAGCTGCTCAGGGGCCCTAGCAGGAGTGAGCTACCCTCATAAGAGATCCATTGATTTTGAAGGAAATCTCTGCAGCTAACACGCAACACACCTTCGTGTTGATTAGAAATAATTGTCCTTGTATCCAGGCCAGTGCAGTCTCGTGGCGACCAGCATGGCTCACTGACCGGAATGTAGACTGGCCTTCAGCTCCACTGGCACAAAGCGCACTTGAGACATTCACAACTTGAACAACCGTACATGACAGCCCTGCGAGGGCCACAAGAGATGGCATTGCTAGAGTTCTTGGATCCTAAGTTTTGATACCTCTGGGTCTTTTAGATTTTGATAAAACCTAAAATTTTATTAAATATTTTATTTTATTAAATATGTTAACTATTTTATTAACTACTTTAATAAAATATTAAAATTTAAAAAATTATTTTTCCAGGGAGACATTGAATCACACTGGACACATTTCTGTGGGCCTCATATTCTGTGTTTCCCATATGGAAATATCTATTAAATATTTTATCAAAACATGATTTTATTCAATATATTAAATATTTTATTAATGTTAAATATTTTTATTAATTTTATTAAATAAAATTTTGTTAAATAAATTTCTAATTTTTAAATTGCTTAGATTTTCTGCCAGTTTTTACCCCAAAAAAGGCAAATGAAAAAGCAACATTTATGAAATACTTGGAATGTCATTTCTGTGTAACTTCAGTGCAGACTTTTAAAGAGACACAAGAAGAATCCATGTGTCAAATATGAAGAGGGCTACAAGGCAATCGATTGGGAAGCACAGAATGACGATGTCACGTCACTTAAGAAGCAGAACACACCCTTCTTTTTAGAATGTGGATTAAATTTCTTCATCTGTACCCAGAGAAATGGCCTTCCTGGGTTGAGATGGGTGTGCTTCCCTCGCAGGGCTATCATGTACAGTTGTTCAGGTTGTGCATGCCTCAAGCGTGCTTTGTGCTGGTGGAGCTGGAGGCCAGTCTACATTCTGGTCAGGGAGCTGTGCTGGTTGCCATGAGACTGTGCTGGCCTGGATACAAGGACACTTATTTCTAATCAACATGAAAGTGTGTTGCGTGTTAGCCGAAGGCCTAGCACAACTCCACCTCAGAGCTGCCTGCACCATTTCTACCTGCAGACGCTAAATGTGTTTCCCCACAAATTCCTATGACGATGAAGATGGGTGCCACTGTTTGTTTGTAGTTGTCTTCTAGATTCGTTTTCTATTGGTTCTGTAGCAAATCACCACAAACTTAGTGGTTTAACCCAACACACATTTTTTATCTTACAGCTTTGTAGGTCCCGGCTCCACTCCTACCTCCCTCTTCCACTCTTAACCACACTTGCAGATTTCAATGAGCCCACCTAGATAATCCAGGATAATCCTCTTGTTTTATTTTCCTGACTGAATCCCCTCTGCAAAGTCCCCTTTGCCATGCAAGGTAACTTACCCACAGGTTCCTGGGATTAGGACGTGGACATCTTTGAGGGACGCTTATTCTACCTACCACACCACTCTTAGGAAATCTGGTCAATTATATTAGGATTCATTTTGGTGTTTCTAATTTCCGAGCTAAATTAAGTGCACCTTGTAGCTCGGCTGTGGTTTCTAAAGAGATGCATGCTCTAATTTAACTACTTGTTCAGAGAGAGTTGCCCTGACCCTCACAGGCATTCCCACGTGTTCTCTTGACTTCTGAAGCCCTTTTTACAGGCCGTTTGGTGATGGGAACCTCATTGACCTTTCCAAGGAACTGAGCCAGAGCATGTGCCTGCGCAGATCTGATCGATCATGGGGGACTCCCTTGCATACGGGAGATTGGGCCATTAACCCGGCAGCATTGTTTTCCTTCTGTCCAAGTTTCATCTCTTTAAAATTGCACTCAAACCACACTTCAGACTGCACGTCTGAAGCTACTCAGAATAGAAAAGCAGTTCCTGAAATTACCCCAGATTCTGCCTTTCTCTGGAGTTAGGAGACTTTAGGAATAAAAGTGAGATTTAACTACCACTTTCTACCTGGACACCTATTGGTCCAGTTTTTCAGAGAGGGACTTTTGTTTAGGTTGATCGTCCATAGCCTCCTTCAGTCGCTAGCCTGGTGACCCTCTCTGCGTGACAATGCGTGTGGCCTTAACTGCAGATCCCTGATGTGCCCCGGTGGGTAATTCAGTGACGTTCAGCTGTGCCTGGCAGGAGAGAGCTGAGTGAGACTCCTAGCGTCATAGCCTAGGCTTGGACACTTGAAGATGCCACCAGCATCTCCTCTTCCTCTTTGCCTAAAAGATGATATTCACAAAAAGGTAAAATCATGAATCTCATATAGATGTAAATAAGCATATGTGAACATTGTTATTTAACTCACGAATCTAGGACATCAGGCAGATGTTATAACTTATTCAAAGGAGAAGTCGAAGAGGCACAGATTTCCGTGGAGTAAAGGAACGTTGAATTGCACTTGTGCAGGTTGACCCCACCCTGTGCAGGTGGGTTATCCCTGTACCAGATAGAAATGATTTGCATCAGTTATCTACAGAGGCTTAACTCCCATACAATCAGAACTGGAAAACGTAGAAAGGTGTGCATCATTTTTCACTGAAGCACAGATTTTTCCTTCATTCTCTCCTGGTAAATAAACTCTCCTCTGAACCACCCATGAAGCGATAGACACCTCTGACCTTTTTCCTGAGCCGAGTTGGCCTTGGACCTCAGCATGAACTTGGCCTGGGGAAGGTAGCTGCTTGGTATCATTTCTGTTGTGTGATTTGTCCCTTCTCTCTCCTCCTGCTCATGCTCCTCTTCCTCCTCCCCTTACCTTTCTCTCTCTCACATTTGTTCAGGAACTATGGCATATTGATTGCATCCCTCAAAACAACATTGCCCTCAGAAAATGGGGAAGAAAAAAAGTTGTTTTGTGGATTTCTTTAAGCTGTTAAATCCCTAAACAAATTAAACATTAATATAAACCATTTTTAAAAAATTATGAGATGTAACACTCTACTAGTTTTAATATAAAGCAGCTTAATGAAGTTCTTTCCCTGCATACTGATTGCCTGATGGGGGTGAGGACGGGGAGCAGCTTACGCATTGTTAGGCTGGAGACAAGATAAAGTCAGCGCTCTGTGTCCAAACTGCACCCTCCTCACTAGACTTTGTCTTGATGGGCTTTCAGGGAGATTCCGCATCGACGACATTCCCAAGGGCAGGCCTCTGGGCTTCTGACTGTGAGACAGAACTCTGAGTTATTTTCTTCAATGTCTTTTCCTTTATCCATTCATTTCTAAAATTTCTTTCCCAGATTTATTGAGTTATAATTAGCCTCAATAAAATAAAAATTGTATATATTTACAGTGTACAGTGTGATGTTTTAGTATGCACATACACTGTGAAATGTTCCCCAAATCAAGCTATTATTAGGATCTGATACTTTAGCAGATTGCGAGTATATGATACACGTTAGTCTGTCTGCTGTAGTCTCTGTGCTGTACATTAGCGGTCCAGGACTGCTTCCTCCCGCATGGCTGGAAGCTTGTACCGTTTGACCAACACCTCCTCACTTCCCCACCTGTGTTGTTCAAACCCTGGCCCAGTGTCCATCTGTGCCCTGGCGTTGTCCTGCAGCCCGAATGACAGTCTTGAATGAGGCAATTCAAATCTCTGCTTCCACTGACCCATTAAAGGGGGCTCTGCAGATTTTACTCAAGAAAAAACAATAGAAGATACCATTTCAGATGTGAATAAACTAACCAGGGCATATGGCAGCAGGAGGAAAGGGTTACTTCAGTGGTCGTGGAGCGCTGCTCTAGGGAGGGGCCATTTGTGTTGAGACTGGATGAGATGAAAGAGCTCAAGCTGCAAAGGGCCTGGGGATGGGCACTCCAGGTGCAGGAAACAGCCAGTGCAAAGGCCCTGGGGGCAGGACTGAGGTCACTGCACGTGAGGAAGAGGATGAAGAGCAATGTGGTTGGGGGGAGGTAGGCAAGGGCAGGATGCCACAGTCAGAGAGAGATGCTTCCTCCCATGTAGTTTGTCCATCACCTTACCTGGGGTCCCAAGGGTGCCACTAAATCCATCTGTGTTCTCTCTCTTAACAGTTTCGAGGTGAGTTTCTAGACCTAGGAATGCAGTAGGACTTGATTCTCAAAGCAAGGTCACTGGACCAGCCACATCAGCATCACTTGTTAGAATGCAAATTCTTGAGTTCCACCCAAACCTGCTGAACAGAAGCTCTGGGGTTGGGGCCCAGCCACAGCAAGCCTGCTGGGCACATGAGTCACATGTGGGCCAATGTCTGAGAAGCACTGAGCTCAGTGGAGACCAGAAGGTTTTTGTCTCTGTGTTTGTTTCTTTGCAATCTCACAGATGGTGGCTGGGACTCACACACCTGCCTCTCACCCACGGTTACCAGCAGAGTTCATCAGTGCAGCTGTGAAATCTGTAGGTAAAAGCTCAAGCAAGACACACAAGGTGAGGAGGAGACCAAAGCTGCTCATCAGATTGTCTGCTGTGTCTGGCTGGTTATGGTTTAAGAAAAAAAAGTTGTCTTGGATTTATTTTCTCTCCTTCTTCCCAAAACACCCAGAGCTCATTTGCATACATTACTTGAGGTAATCTTGCAATTTTTATTTAAAAAAAAAATCTGAGATCAGAGAGACCTACATTTAAGCAACAAAAACATTCTTCTGCAAATGGATTTTTATGTATTTGTGCAGTCAGGTATCCATGTTTACATACTACTCTGTACAGAAATTGGCTTGAACAGTGTTTCGCCCACTGGAGCACATATCAGACTCTTGGGATATTCTTAAAGCAAATATTTTGGAGGTTGGACCCCTAGAGCGTCTGAATCAGTGGGTCTGGGGAGGGGCCTAAGAATGTGCATCCTAGCGCGTTCCCAGGTGCTGCTGCTACTTCTGTGAAGACCACACACGAGGATCTCGTGGCTTGAACATAGTTCCCCAAAATAGGACTTTGTCCTAAAGTCAGGATTAGGCTCAGCTGTGAGTGACGAGGCTGCTAAATAACAGTGGAAATCTTAGTAGAAATTCCTTCTCTCACATAAGCATCCAGGCTCCCACGATGGCACTAAGGTCACTTGGGTTTGCAGCCCCTTTCTGTCTTACCACTCTTCTTTTCTCAACATAAGGCTCCCTCCTCAAAGTCTGAGATGTTCCTTCTGGCTGCAGCTGTCCAGTCTGCTTCCTACACAGCAGGAAGGAAGAAAGTGAAGGAGAGGGCACAGCCCACAGCTACCCCACCCAGTCGCTTTTCAGACATTCCAGACACCATGCTGCCCACGTCCCATTGACTAGAGACGTCCAATATGGTAGCCACTGGTCATATGTGGCTCTTCAAATTCAAGCTTGAATTAATTGAAATTTAAAAGTCAGTTTCTTGGTAGCGCCAGCCGTATTTTCAGTGCCCAGTAACCACTGGTGATGTGTGGCCATTCCACTGCACTGCACAAAGACATTTCAGGAGTGTGGCGAGCTCCACCAGGCGGTGATTGAGGTGGCCACTCCCACCTGCAAGGGAGACTTGGAAATGTAGCTCTTCCCCTAATTAAAACTTGAGTTATGTTGTTAAAAAGAAAGATGAAGGTCAGGCGCGGTGGCTCACGCCTGTAATCCCAGCACTTTGGGAGGCCGAGGCAGGCAGATCACAAGCTCAGGAGATCGAGACCATCCTGGCTAACACGGTGAAACCCCATCTCTACTAAAAATACAAAAAATTAGCCAGGTACGGAGGTGTGAGCCTGTAATCCCAGCTACCTGGGAGGCTGAGGCAGGAGAATCGCTTGAACCTGGGAGGCAGAGGTTGCAGTGAGCCGAGATCACACCATTGCACTCCACCCTGGGAGACAGAGTGAGACTCTGTCTCAAAAAAATAATAATGACAATAATGATAATAAAATAATAAAGATGAAAACATATTATGGGGAGTAGCTTTTCGTTCCTGCCACAGAGCCCTGCCAAGGGTATTTACTAAATGAGAAATAACCTGAGGATGCACTGGAGACTTTCCTAGATGCTTCACGAAGTGGTTTCCAACTCTGGGGTTCGACATTCAGGAAGCCCTCGACCTCTCTCACTTTTAGCACAATCCTGGGACTTTGATACAAAGGATGCTATTAACTTTTACCTGTTATATTCCTATTTTCATTCATTATATACGTGGATTTTTTATAATCCTTTATATAATATATAATGTAAATATATAATATATATTTATAATATGAATATGTAATAATCCCACATCCTTTATATAATCCTATCCCTCTTTTTTTTTTTTTTTTGAAGACGGAATTTGGAATTTCGCTCTTGTTGCCAAGGCTGGAGTGCAATGGCGCGATCTCGGCTCACTGCAAGCTCCACTTCCCAGGTTGAAGTGATTCTCCTGCCTCAGCCTCCCAAGTAGCTGGGATTACAGGCCTGCACCACCACACCCGGCTAATTTTTTGTATTTTTAGTAGCGATGGGGTTTCACCATGTTGATCAGACTGGTCTCGAGCTCCTGACCTCAGGTGATCCGCCCGCCATGGCCTCCCAAAGTGCTGGGATTACAGGCATGAGCCACTGTGCCTGGCTTATGTAATCCCATCCTTAAACAACCGCCCATTTGAGCAGGCTGAGTGGTTTCCACCTGGAGCCTGATTGATACAGAGCGCTGCTGGGAGTGGAGAGGAGTTCAGATTCTAGATATATTTATGACATAGAGCCGAGAGCTTATGTTGTGGATTGTACATAGATGTGAAAAGCAGAGAGGAGCCATGCATGGCGCCAAGGTTTTGGCATGTGATACTGGAACAATGGAAGTTGCATTTTCTGAGCTGGGACAAGGGTGAGAAGAGAGGTTTTAGGGGGACCAATGCAAGTGTATTTAGGGGGCCAATGAAGAGTTACGTGTCAAGTTTTGGATGTTTGTGAGATCTCTGAGGGAAGGTGCCGTGAAGCACGAGGGATTTTTTAGTGGAGGTTGAGAAGAGTTCCAGTCTGGAGATGCAAATTGAGTCCTAGAGAGTGGATGTGGTTACCCAGGGAATGCGCGTGGGTATGGGAGAGACAGCGTGCGCACTGAGGCCGAACACGCCCAGGGAATGCGCGTGGGTAGGGGAGAGGCAGCGTGCGCCCTGAGGCTGAACACAGCCAGGGAATGCGCGTGGGTAGGGGAGAGGCAGCGTGCGCACTGAGGCCGAACGCCCCCAGGGAATGCGCGTGGGTAGGGGAGAGGCAGCGTGCGCACTAAGGCTGAACACACTGACATTGAGAGGAGGAGGCGGCAGGGAAGAATACCAAGGCAGGAAGCCTGAGGGGAGAGGAGCATGGCTGGGGACTTTCAAGTATTCGCCTCTCTCTGGACCTAGTTTGTCTTATATTCAAGTTTTAAAAGTGATCCTAAGAAAGACACTCCGAAATGCACTTAAGTGTTTCCAATAAAATAAATAAAATAAAATAAAATAAAATAAAATAAATGGGCAAGAGATATTTTGCATGTTTTTCCAATTAAAAATAATCGGCGGGGTGCAGTGCTCACGCCTGTAATCCCAGCAGCTTAGGAGGCCGAGGTGGGTGGATCACCCGAGGTCGGGAGTTCCAGACCAGCCTGGCCAACATGGCAAAACCCCGTCTCTACTAAACATACAAAAAATTAGCCAGGTGTGGTGGCAGGCACCTGTAATCCCAGCTACTTGGGAGGCTGGGGCAGGAGAATCACTTGAACAGGGGAGGGGGAGGTTGCAGTGAGCCGAGATTGCACCATTGCCCTCCAGCCTGGGTGATACAGCAAGATTCTGTCTCAAAAATAAATAAATAAATAAATAAATAAATAAAAATTAATAATGACTATTAGCGATAATGGGAAAATTTAAAGGAAAACACAACACTTAGGAAGAAAATTAACACCCCAAATCCCACCAGGCAGATACAACTATTATTAGTGGTTGCTATACTTCTCTTCGGTTTTTCCTTTATGTGGGTATACTGTATACATTTCATTGATTCTGAGACTTTCTTTTCATACATGCGATCTCTGAAATTAGAATATGTCTTAAAATTTATGCTGTTTTCACATGTCTTTTGTCCTGAAATTATTTGGGATTCAGTTCAGTTGCTAGGGCTGGTCATAAATGTTCATGTCTTCAGCACTTCTATATGTAAATGCTTTTAAAATAAATTTTCTGTGAGTATAAAGTAAAAATTCTAAGAGATTACAATTCTTGTGTCATAGCTCAGCCTCTTAGTGGTACATAAAATAATGTTTTACTTTAAAATTAATAAGATCTGAGATTCCATGAAACATTATATACATTTTTGTGTTACAAGCTAAACATCCTCTTTCTTTTTTCAGTCAATAATAATTTATGTGATATCTGCTTCAGGCCACTAGGTCAAACCTCCTACTGAGAACAAGTAGAAAAGCTGAAGAATACGACAACAAAAAAACATGCATTAAAGGCATTAGAGAGCTTTGGAGGCACACAGGATATTAAAAAGCCAAGACGTCAGGAGGAAGGAGGCACACTCTGGTGAATCCAACATTCTGAGATGTTTTCCTTGGGGAACATTTTGCTTCTACTTCTTTGGTGCGAGGCAAAGAAATTCAGAATCTGAGAAGGTGGTAGTTAAGAGGAAGCTGAACAGAGTTTTTTTACAGTCTTATAAGACAAAAATTGTAGTTTATTTTCTACCAAGAAATAGGTTTCCTTGTCTATTCTAATAAATAGTTACATATCCTTTGGATCTATAGTTTGTAGCTGATTTTTCAACTTTATGGCTGGCACTGTACTCAACATTCTTATAAATTTTTCAGAGTATTTCTGTATTTCCTCACAATAGATTCTTAGATATACAATGAATGGGGCAGAGAGACAGGACATTTCAAGCCTCTTTTAGTTATTGTCAAATCATCTCCCAGAAATTTGACCCCGACCATGTTTCTTCTTGAGTTCCATATGAGAGCGTTGCTGTTATGAAACTCGCAGCAGTGCGGTCCATCGCCATTAAAAAATTCTTGGTCGATTTGTAAGGAAAAAATGCGTCACTCCGAGCTTGGCTTGACTTTTATTTCTGTCTTGAGAGTCTGGTGTAATACGATCTCCACGGTGTCATCTGAGTGGGTCTTCCACACTCACTCTGGAAGTTCTGATACAGTCATTCCCTGTCTAATCTGCATGGTTAGGACATGTGATGTGGTTTTTCAATATCTCATCCATGATGTGCCATCTAGGTATGTGCCATCTCCTCAACTGTAAATATCTTATCCATGATGTGCCATCTAGGTATGTGCCGTCTCCTCAACTGTAAATATCTTATCCATGATGTGCCATCTAGGTATGTGCCGTCTCCTCAACTGTAAATATCTTACCCATGATGTGCCATCTAGGTATGTGCCCTGTAAATATCTTACCCATGATGTGCCATCTAGGTATGTGCCGTCTCCTCAACTGTAAAGCTGCAGCACCAGCTCTGCAACAGGAGTGCTTTTCTCCCTAAGTTGGGTTGCCAGATGTAGCAAATAAAAATACATGGTGTCCCGTAAAATGTGATTTTTAGATAAAAAATAATGTTCTCTGGAATATTGGGGACATACACTACAAAGCATTCATATTTTTTTTTTCTGGAATTCCTAGTTAAATGAGTGCAGTGTGTTTTTTTTTTACCTGAGTCTCTACCTGCAGTGGACACTTCGCAAGGTCTGGAGACAGTTGTGGTGGTGACAGCTGGGCTGGGGGTGGCAGCTGCTGGCACCTAGGCAGAGGTCAGGGAGGCTGATAAGCATTCACCAAGGCACAGGACGCCCCCACGACCAAGGCTGGTCTTCAGCGGTGCTGAGGTTGAGAATCCCTCACGGAGGGTGTGTGGTTTCCACTTTAATTTCCAGGCTTTGTATTTAGCTGGTGAAGGGTCAGGACTCACAAAGGCTAAATAGGATTAGTGTGTTTGGGAACGTGTCACTCTCCTCTTCCTGTCTCAAGTTGGTCTTCAGCTTATTTGATTGGCTAAATAACTTTTTATCCCCTCATCCTGTTTTCTTTTTCTTTTTTCTGTTTTTGAGATGAGGTCTTGCTCTGTCATCCAAGCTGGAGTGCACTGGTGCGATCTCAGCTCACTGCAACCTCTGCCTCCTGGGTTCAAGCGATTCTCCCACCTCAGCCTCCTGACTAGCTGGGATTACAGGTGCATTCCACTACGCCCAGCTGATCTTTGTGTTTTTAGTAGAGACAGGCTTTTGCCATGTTGGCCAAGATGGTCTCGAACTCTGGACCTCAAGTTATCTGCCTGCCTTGGCCTCCCAAAGTGCTGGGATTACAGGTGTGAGCCACCACGCCTGGCCCTGTTTTATTTCATACTTACGGTTTTATGAAATTATATGACAGGTGTTTCTTTCTTGATATTTAATCAGTCCCCCTCACTCCAGTGCCAGCCTCATGAGGATAGCGATCTGGCTCTTCCTGTTGAATTCTGTTTCCCCTGCACCCAGCACTGCGTCCAGCACAAATATCTGTGTTGGGAATGATACCATGAATTGATAAAGACAGAAATGTATCTTGCTTTTAAGATACCTTCATGGTCTCCAAATATAATGGTGAAGATACTTGTGTACTGTTGAACATGTTGACGGCATATGTGAGTCAATTGTTTAAAATACAAGAACTTTACTTTTCCAAGAGTATTGGAGACAACTTCAACACATTCTTTTTCTCAGAAACTGACAAAGCAGACAAAAATAAGATATTCTATAGAAAAATTGAGAGTGCAGTTACCAAATAGCCCCTCTATGCTGCTGTATGTCTTTTAGAATTTCATACCAATCTTTGGATTTTAACTTTTACTTGCTTTCTAGAATTACACAAGCTTTTCCTTTCCCTTCCTTTTTGTTTATTTTATGGAAATTTTTGTATGAGAAACGATATAAATGCATGATTTGTTCATTTTTAACAATCTATTTTTATAAATGTATGATTTATTCATTTTTAACAATCTAGCACATATATAGATATATATTATATACATATATGTATTGTATACATATATAATACTATTATATATTATATTACAATGTTATACATATATATTATATATAATATATATATTTTTTTCCTAATGCAACACCTCTTTGATTTAATTCTCAATTTTGTTGTCTTGCATTGTTATTTTCCTACTTCTGTTTTTATTAATACTTCTTTAGAGCTCTTCATTTAGATTTTGTTTTGGGCTTCTCATTTTGTGTGTTTAGTTGATCAATTTTATTCGGTTTAATAATGATACTATTGAAGGTTATGAATTTGCTTTTGACTACATCTTTGGCTGCCTCACATATGTTTTGATGGGTAGTAGTATTGCCATTATTAGTAGCTTGTAAATATAGTATAATGGAAAGTTTGATTTTGATTCAAGAACTGTTAAGTAGTTGGGTTTCTCCTCCCAAGTAAATAGCAGTGTTTCTATTTTGCTGTTGTTATGAATTTATATTCTAGTGTATATGATCATGGAATATAATTTAAATTATTTCTGTAATTTTTTATTATTATTGTCTCCTTGTAGCCTTATATGTGATTAGTTTATGGGAAGGTCTCATGAACACTTTAAGTGAGGGTATTCTCCATAGAGATTATAATAGCATTAGTTATTTATATCTTCATGTCATTATTTACTTTTCTATACTTCACAAATCAGAGACTGGAAAAGGAGGTATGTCACATTTAAGCAAATTTTAGTTACTATCAATTTATACTTGTAATTTTAAGAGATTTTGTCACATTAATTTGCGGGCTGTATATACTTGCATAAAATATCTACAACTATTTATGCATTGTGAATTGTGTCTTCTATTAAAATTAAGACCTTTAATTCGGTTACTTATTTTTATCTTGAATTCAACTTTTTTCTGTATTAAAGTTGTGACCCCAGTTTTCTTTCTCTGTAGAATATCTATGCCTATTCTTTTTGTTGTTTATTTATTTATTTACGTTTAAAATACCTCAGTCAACTTATTTGAGTTCTCTTGGAGACAATTTATAGCTTAACTTTTTTTTCTTTTAACTTGTGAGCCAGCTCGAGAGTCTTAGTCTTTTAACGGAATAATCTATGCCACTTACATATGATATCATAAGTAATAAATTTGTTCTGTCATATTTTGTTTTCTATTTTTCTTGTTTGTGCATTCAATAGATTATTCACTAAACTGTTTCTGTGCTCTCTCCTCAGTTCTTCCCACTAATCTATAAGTATAAAAAACAAAATCTAAGTTATCAGAAAAGTGTACTTGGACATATTTTTATTTGGTTATCATTGACTAAACTAAGCCATATCTACTGATCTCTCTTATGAAGATACAAATTTAGTCCACTATAACTTTCTTTTGTTCTCTAAGTCTATTCACATTTTTAAGTTTATAAATTTTAAATTACTTATAGTGTTTGGATTCTGCATTTTTTATTACTATTTTCAATGTGTGGGGCTTTGCCTGTATTTGAAGCTCTCTATCTGAATGTATTCTACATGTAAATGTGTTCAGTGCTCATCTGGTTCTCATTTAACATGATTTTCCTATTCTTGAGTACTGCACTTTGATTAACCTTCTGGTGTCCCGGATAATATGCTTCAGTGATCTTTTCAGCAGCGGAAGATATGGTATACATTTGTTTCTTTCTGTTGCCCTCACAATTACCAGAAAAATCCTCAGGGCAAATAATTGTTCAATTAGACAATTGTTCAGTTAGAACATCCTTCATCATATTTCTGTGAATATTTATCATTATTTTTTAATATCTAATTTTGTACAGTGGATGCAAATGAAGACAATCTCATTTTTTTTTTAGTTTTTAAAATTTTACTTTTAAATAAATGCTTATAGAGTTACTTTTTACCCTTGATGCGACTGTGTCTTTTACAAATACCTAAAAGGTGGTGTTTTCGGATTTCTCTGGAATCAGTGAAATATAATGATCTACTTTGAATATGTATATGTACATAAACCCAGGAATGTTTTCTTTTCTTTTTTTGCCTTTTAATGCTGCTGCTTTTGCATTTTCCTGCTGTCTTCATTAGGAGCTCCATCATCTGAATATTGAACCTCTAATGTGCGTCTCACGTGGTTACAGCCTCTTACTGATCATTTCCATTTCTTTGCCTTTTCTATTTAGCTGTAGGGAAAGCTTCAAAAGCTCCCTTTCTCATATGATAAATTCAATTTTCTGCATTTTTCAAATCTGTGTTATTGCATCTGAAACCATTTTAAATTCCTTACTTTTAATACTGCAGGTTCTTCTTCCGTCTCAGTCTTATTTCATTACAAAACAACAAAGGCTCTGCTTTTCTTGATGACTGTGAGCTCCAAAGTCATTTTGTATAAAAGGTACTTCAATATTCTTTGGTAAATACTCTTCAAAGGTATGTTATTCCTCTACTTCTTGTATGTCTTTCTGAATTTCCTTCGTTACTCTGCAGCTTTTATTGGTAGTTCCTGTTCTCCTTCTGTTTTTGCTTATTTACATATCTTTCACCGGGGGCAGCCTTGTTTGCATTGGCGTTGCATGTTACCATATGACCCGGCATCCCCGGGGGGACGGTGAGGATGCTCCGGCGTGTTGACGTGCCCAGCGGGGGAGATCCCTTGGTCCAAGGTGCCTTTCGTGAGTTGGGTGAAGGGGCCGCATGGGCACTGGTTTCCTGTAAGTGGTTTTAGGTTTGGACTCATTCCAGGAGCACAGTGTGGCTATGTCAGACCTCCTGCCCCCATCACTGTCTCTGTTAGGGAAGAACAACGTCAGCAAGACGCCTTGATGTTTTAGGGCTTTCTGTGCAGTGCGGTGCCCCCTACGCTTGGGTCTCTGATTCAGCTGATGGCAAAGCTGGTTGGCTCCCAGCACTGGGAATATTGTCAGGTGCGGGAGCACCCACATGGCCCATGGCCTTTGCTCTTGCAGATATCAGGGTAGATTTGTCAGCTGCCTAGATATCAGATATCTTACAGATATCCACTCAGCTGACAACTATTTTCTTTCTATGACAATACCATGCTGAGGATTGCCAGATTTGGGAAATAAAACACAAGATGCCAAGCTACATTTGAATTTCAGAAAAACACCATTTAAAAATATTTATTTTTAATTATAAGCATGCCCTATGGAATATTTCTATTTACTGGAAGTCAAAACATAATTAGGTGTTTGCGTTTTATCTGGCTGCCCTAATCATTCTGTTTTCTGTGTGAGGTATTTGAGTCCCTTGTGAGTCCCAGTAATTCTTGCAGTCCGTGGCATGCAGGTTGTACCTAATTTTCTGCATGGATGTAGATTTTTTTTTTTTTTTTGCCTATTACCATATTCGATTAGTTATTGCTTTTGAGTCCACATAGGGGAAAATTGAGAGTCTTGTGCTCAAATTGCCTCCTTCCCATGTTTTTTAAAAAAGTATTATTCAGGGAAAAATGATCCTTTCAAAAATGTTAAAATTAATACAAAATCTCTCCCAGACCACTGAGTTGCTTCAAGACGTGAACATGTCACTCTCCCTCAAGTAAGAATGACAGCCATGGAGCCCAATCAAAAAGGAATTTTTGTCCTTAGCGAATGATTAACTGAGATTTACTGTGTAGAGCTTCTTCGTAATTTAACACTTTGCTAATTTTTATGTTAAATAAAAATCGTGTCCTTTAGTGATGGTAACCACTCCTGTAAGGATGAGAGGATAATGAGTTTTACTTTGTGCATTCTATGCATTGTGGACCATAATTGGCATTATTTTTGTAGTATTAGTTAAAAAAAAAAAAGAAGTGACACTAGCTTTAGGTCAAAATGGAGCAATTTTAAGCAATAAACATTTAGGTCAGATACCAGGCAAAATGACTAATAGACCATTTGTGGAATAAAGCTAAGAAGTTACTTCCCTTCAAATGATGTTCACGGTGACCCCTGATTGCCTTATTGCTTTCCTGAATAAAATCAGAGGACCCAGTGTCGTTGCCCTTGGAATGTGTAATTAGCTGCACAGTTAGGTTTCATGTCCTCAAGTAGTTGGGGTCAGATGTTCAACAGGGAAGTTCACGGAGCCTTGGTGTCTGGCATTAACGTTTAACCATCTGTAATTTGGTTGTCTGGCTTTGGCTGTTTCTAGCACGAATGGCAAAAGAGTGCTGAGGCAGCTCAAGGTACTTGTTCTGAGTGGTGCCAAGATGTGTTTTTAACAACAGGGGACACTGTATCAATTGATGTAGGTCTTACAGGAGTCTCATTACCCAGAGAGGCCCATCTTCCTTAGTCCCATATCACCAGGATTACACAGAGCTCTCAGTGGGATAAAAGGATCCAGGATTCTGATTACAGTGATGGAAGCGAAGAGGACAGTGAATAACAGTGTAAAAACAGAATCTGCTCTTTGTCACATAAAAAACAGAGTCCACTTGTTGATTCATTCATTCACGTGTTTATCAAATATTTATTGAGTACCTGACATTTACCAGGCACTCTCTTAAAGACTGTGAATACAGCGGAGAAAAAAGCCCTGCGTGTCATTTCTGCTCCCTGGCGTATCACACACTGCACTGCATAGAGAATTACAGCAAAGCATAAACGTGTTTTGATGCAGGAAGTTGGGGATGCTACAGAAAAACCCAGATGGAGACCATAAGCCAGAGTCATACAGTAAAGGAAAGGATCCCAGCAAGGTGACTTTGAGAATGCAGCCAGAGAGGTCACAGAACTGTGGCTAGGCAAATGAGAAGAGAGAACCCAGAGAGGGGATGAAATATTCTGTCTCTTCTTGTTTTTACTATAACTCACATATGAAGATACAAGTTTAGAGAGAAAATCAGGAGTTATTTCCATAAAGTTAAAACATGTCATCTTCTTAAGGCATGGAGTCCCTTTTTATATCTATGATATTTTGATTTTTGAAAACAATCCATATTTATGACATTGAACCCTAGGAAATTGTCCTTTGGGTGGATGCAGACTGCTCGCTTATAAGCAGTCTCAAATGATTCAACCCAAGACAAGCCTTCGTTGTTTATATGGAAGCTTAGCCTGCTCTGAGTTTGGTCATGCCGTTGATTGGAGAGATTTTTTCGTCCAGGGCTTTCTGTAAACTCAGTTTGAATACATGCGTTGAACTTCTTGTCTAGAAGTTGAATTGGATGCAGCCTGACACCCTGTGGTATCACAGCTGGGCTGAGGCTACAGTGCTCCAGTCAGCTGCCTCGTGCTACCAATGGGTCCACGGGAAGCAACGAGGGTCAGTGACCTGCTCATCGTCTCGCAAAGCCAGGAGCAGGACCCCTGCCTCCGAGCTCTTGGCTCTCTCAGCTGCTGGCAGATGACTGCCAAGAAGGGTCCTGACTCGGGTAGGCTTCATGCTTCCAAATGTGTGTTTATGTGGGCCTTTGAGAAAGGTGGTACCCTGAGTGTCCGAGTAATCAAAGATAATGACGTGGTGACTGATGAGAAGGGCTTCAGCGTAACTTTTGTGGAGCTTTGCCTAGAAAGTCAGTGTTCCCAGCCAATAGTTTACATTTCTGAAACTCCTTAAATTGGTTCTTTGGATTATGCAATTGCTCTGCCTGCATTTTTTTTTTTTTTACAGAATGTAAGGCAACTTGCAAAAATAACATTTTGGATTTTTCTCCCCTTGAGGGAGAGATACGTTCAGTGCGGAAAAATAAACAATGGATTTTGTTCGTTGGTGATAGCGTAGTGTCCACAGGATGTGGCTGGGATGGAAGCGAGGTGCTGCCCTTCCCTTGCTTCTTAGGTTCTAGGGTCCAGTGTTTCACAGATAACTTGGAGCATGTGCTTTGTACACCTGGCCCTGACACACTGGTGTTGTGGCCACATCATCTCATCTATTTCTAGAGGGCCCTTCCCAATATATCCTTCCAAGGTCTTTTCTCTGCATCTCTCCCCTTAACTCCAACTGGGGGGGGGTGTACACTGTCCGTGTGATTTATGATTGTGCATCTGCATCTATTTTTGCCCCAAGTCTGTTAGCATTTCCCATTGGACATGTCCTTAAATGCAGAACGTGCGTATGGGTGGAACACAAAAGAATATGTATCAGGTGGAATGTGGACGTGGCATCAATCCATGTGTTGAGAAAGTCATTCCTGTTTCCAATCTCAAGTCTGTGTTGAGTCAATGGGACGGTGCCTCTCTGTCGATGCTAGCTAGTCTGTGACAGCTTTCTAACACTTGCTAATCTCTCCTTTTATCAAAAAAAGAGCAAGTCTTTACCATAACCCCATAACCCCATAAAAACACCATTACCACGAGTTGAAATTTTAAAGCTTTTTTTGAATTGTATTTATTTGCATGCTCAACTTTTTTATAGGTTAAATGAGATTGGTTTTCTACTTAGGTTGGTGGCATTTATTTCTTCTGAAACAAATAATATGAAGCGAGTAGACTGGATTAAGAGGTTTGGGTAAGGAATTGCGTAATTGGCATGAAGACGGGTCCTCTGTTATAAAGGGGCCCGCAGATGTCTGAAATGCTGGAAACAGGACCTTAGCATTACTAACACCTGGGCTGTGATTCCCTCCCCACAGTGACGGAAGGTCGAGGGATCCTCGAGAGCATTCAGAGGTTTTCCTTGCTGCCCACCTACCTCCCGGTGACCTACCACATCAACAACGCGGACGTCTCCTTCTTCCTGAAGGAGGCCAACCAGGATATCATGAGGAACTCCAGCCTGCAGTCCCGGGTGGAGTCATTTCTGATTTACAAATCCAGGAGGCTGCCTGTTCTCAACGCCAGCTACGGGCCTTTCTCCATCGAGCAAGTGGTGCCCCAGGATTTAATGCTACCTTCCAACCCATTTGGATTCACCAACAAATTTTCTCTTAACTGGAAACTAAAAGCCCACATCCTGCGGGACAAAGTCTACCTGAGCCGGCCCAAAGTGCAGGTTCTGTTCCACATCGTGGGCAGAGACTGGGACGACCGCAGCGCCGGGGAGAAGCTGCCCTGCCTGAGGGTCTTTGCTTTCCGAGAGACCAGAGAGGTGCGGGGCAGCTGCCGGCTGAAGGGGGACCTGGGGCTGTGCGTGGCCGAGCTGGAGCTCCTGTCCAGCTGGTTCAGCGCCCCCACGGTGGTCGCCGGGAGGAAGAAGTCCGTGGACCAGCCGGAGGGGACCCCCGTGGAGCTCTACTACACCGTGCACCCAGGGGGTGACAGAGGGGACTGCGTCAGGGAGGATGCGAGGAAAAGCAGCGGGATCCGGACAGGCCACGGTGACATCGATGAGTCCGGGCCCCCCTTGCAGAGGATCGGGAGCGTCTTCCTTTATCAGACACACAGGAAACCTTCCCTGCGAGAACTGCGTCTGGACAACAGCGTGGCCATCCACTACATACCAAAGACCGTGAGGAAGGGGGACGTGCTGACTTTCCCCGTTTCCATCTCCAGAAATTCCACTGAAGATCGCTTCACATTGAGGTAAGTCGTTTCCCGATGTCTGTCTGTACCTGCCCGTCGATCAGGTGGTGTTTTTGAGAAGCTGTTTGACCAGAAAAGCTGTGTTACCGCTCCCCGAAGTAGGGCGGGCCTTCCCATTTTTACAGACTCCACCTGCACCGTAGAATACAGAGACCAGTCTGATCTTTCCGGGTTGGCAATTTGGTTGTGAGAATATTCGTCTTAATAGATTTTCCGAGCCATCGATAGGGCAGCCAGGGGGCTGCTGATGGTACGCCTTTTCCCTTAGCTTAGGGTATTATCAGCAAGTTTTGGGAATGCTAAAATTATCCAACAAGCCTTTTCAAAATTGGAGAGTTAAATGCCTCACAGCTGAAATGAGACTGCAAATGAAATGGCAACAGTTGTCAGAAAGGACAGGGAACACGGTTTTGCCAACTCAAAATCTATTCCAGATATGTGAGTTCTAACTATAATATGGTACCAACCTCAAAGTTATCATTTTGTTTCTCCCTGGAAATAGAACTTAGTGTTCAAAAAAAATAAATGAGCATAATGTGTGAAGAATATACAGTAGAATTTGTTGAGTTTCTTATATAAGAATATACCAAAGACAAGACATTGAAAATAAGCTCTGTGTACTTTAGAATAAATATGGGCTGGTTTTCACTTTGGAATATAATGTATGAGAGAGGCTACTTGCCTCGGCTTGTTTGTATTTTCATTATATAGTTTTAGTTTTATTTTCAACACAGGCAAGTTTGATTAGAACAGCTGTTTAGTAGAAACGTTTTTGGGGTTATTAAAAATGTCCTAGCACTGCTACATAACTCAACAATTTGACCTGATGTGCAATGTAATAAAATGTGTGTTATGGCTCCTGAAATTAGGAGTGTAACTGTATGTAAGACATATTTCATATGTGGGCTTATAAACTTCATCCAGTAATGACCAGCTCTCTATCCCCCTTCATATGGGATTTATGGCTGCTTTTTCTAGCTTTTCTTTTCTTCTTTCTATTCTTTTCTTTCTCCCTCTCCCTCGCTCTCTCTTTCCCCCTCCCCTCTCCTCTCCCCCTCCCCTCCCCTCTCCCCCTCCCCTCCCCTCTCCCCCTCCCTCCCCCTCTCCCCCCCCCCCTCCCTCTCTCTCCTCCTCCCCTCTCCCCCTCCCCTCCCCCTCCCCCTCCCTCTCCCCTCCCCCCTCCTCCCCCCTCTCCCCTCCCCCTCCCCTCTCCCCCTCCCCTCCCCTCTCCCATCCCCTCCCCTTTCTCCTCCCCCCTCCCTTCCCCTCCCTTCCCCTCTCCCCTCTCCTTTTTTCCTTTATATTTAAAGGGTGGATGAGTTTGAGAAAATAAATCACCGTTTTGATTCTACCTTGCACATTTAAGTTTATTTGGTTGTGACCTAGTATTAGAAATGCCTTTTTTATTTTAACTAAAGAAACAGAACCTAATGGACATGCATCTAATGACTGAACTTGGCTAAGTCCTGGAAGGTAAAAACCTTTGGCCTGGTTGGATGTGCCATTGGCGGATTAGCCGCAGGGATTTAGGGCACAGGAACACATCTGTGGTCGCCGAGCCTTCATTAGCGTTCCCTTCCGTCCTTCTGGAAATCGGATCTAGATCCAGCTGGCCACAGGTCCTCAATGAGGTCTGCTAGCTTTGTGTTTTACTTTTCTGGGTTCAGCAGTCTTACCTAGTATTCTTTGTGAGGATGGCTGCTTATGTAGAGAAATATTTTGGTGGTAGAAACAAAAGGTTTCAATAGGGGAGCTTTGATCTTACACTGTTTCATACTGTCTGCCATTTTTTAGGTCCGCCAACGACTGACTTGATTTTCTGAACGCAGGATTAAACACTGCAATCCCCTGAAGCTTTGACTCTCAGGAGATGAGAGCCACATGCAGCCTGTGTGTGTTTGTGTGTGTGTGTGTGTGCGTGTGTGTGCGTGCGTGTGTGTGTGTGTAGCATTGAATTTCACAAAAAGCTTTGTGTCTCATGACTCTACCACACACTAAACCTATCCATTAGGGTCCAAGGGTGGCTTTTATCTTTGGCAATCTGTAACAAAACCAAGAGAAATTCACTCTGTGTGGCTGCACAATATGAGGCTCCAAGTCTTGGCAAATTCACAAGCAAATGCATTTGAAGCTTCTAAATTTGGTGGCTCCACTCACAGGTCAAAGTTTGGAAAATTTGGGAAGTACAGCAAAAGTATATTTGTTCAGAGCCCATCAATTAGAAATGTCAATTCAATTTTAAAAATCAGTTTTACAGATGAGACAACAATGAAGGAAATGTTTCACGAATGTGAGTTTACCTCGGTACGATGCTGCACTGTTTCTTTAAGAGGTTGCATTAATAATGTGCTTGCTGCATACTTAAAACGCTCTGATTATGGATGAGTCTCATGTGTTTATGTAAACAGCTGGAGGTTAACTTGGACCAGGCAAGATTATTATCCTTTAGCTTGAATCCCTATAATTAGAAAATAATAAAACTGTATATCTTTTTAAATGAAGTCAATTTCACACTAATTTAGCGTAGCTTCCAAATATTTGGAATTGGCATGCGTCTGTTCTCTCTGGCCATCTGCTATAAATAACCCTCAAGGATCCAACCTAGTATCCTTGGGCGCTTTTCTCCAAATTGTGACTGTGTTTCTAGACTCTGTGTTGAAACTGCTAGCATGGCCCAGCGTTGGGCTCCTGTTTTATAGGTCAGGTACCAGTCGTACACATGGCCAGTCAAGGATGACCAGAGTGAGAGGGGACAAGACTAACTGCCACCAATGGGAGGGTCATTTGCAAATATGCTTCATGCACATTTGCAATTCATGGACTGACGCAGCAGCTGCGGTTTGAGTTCTTTGTTGATAGCGACTGACCACCCACTGTACACCTCCCCGGCGGCGGGCCTGTGATCTCAGGGGCACTCAGGGGCATGTGACGGCTGAAGCACAGGAGTTAGCTTCTTTCTCTGTGTGTATTTGTATGTGTGTATATGTGCGTGTGTGTTTCACTCTTTAAGAACAAGAAAACCCAGGTGGGGCTGTTTGTCATCTTACAACCTCTGTTTTATCCTGCCGCTTCTATCTTCCGAAGGTGACATCTGCGGGAAAAGAAAAGCAAAACGCTTTCTTTCATTCCTGAGACATCTAACGATCTCATTCAATCCCAGAAAATGTTTTCCTTCAAGTGAACAACTGAAGCATCCCACAGCACTGGAACCCTTTCTTCTATATTTTTCTAGCCACACATCCTCCTGTGTCCCTCCCCCACTGACAGCGAGGCTCAGATGCATCCCAGTCTCTACTTACCCGCCATGGGCCTGGAGGAAGATAAGAACTGGGGCTCTTCCTTCACCCCCCTTACCAGTTATTCTTTCATTGCTTTTCACCACAGGGAGTCCGTTTCCAAAGAGCTCTGGTCTTCAGCTCCGAATGGAAGGCTGGAACCCAGTATAGGCATAGCATTCCCTTGGTTACCTAACAGCCCAGAACAGTCAGCCCGGGGGGGCCTAGAACAGTGGAACAAGCTCAGAGAAGGGGCTGTTCTTAAAGGCAGGAACATCCTTAAATTTCTTGAATGAATGAATGAATTGCTGATTATTAACAAATATGTGCACTTTGCTGAGGTCTCTGCAGTTTTAAATGCTCAAGAATTATGTCAAGCGCCATATGCCTAGCACTGTGATTGGCTTTAAGACCAGGTTGGAATAAGACATTACTAAGGAGATTTTCTTGCAAAAGTGAGACTTAGAAAGGAGATAGCAAGAGAATAAAATACGAGTGTTTGACAAGGGGCAGAAGTGAGCTGGCATTGGTGAGGCTCAGAGGATATTCTTTGGTGGTTTGTGTAGCCAGATACGCCGAAGATTTAAAGCTTGTTAGGAAAGAATATAGTGGTTTGAGATTGCCCCTGCGAGCTTAATTCACTTGAATGATGTCAGCTTTGAACCTGTGTTGGCCCAGAATAGGCGTTCTTCTTATTCTGTTTCAGGTACAATATGCCCAGGTGTATCCAATGATAGTCTAAGTTGCAGGCCATAAATCACACTCCAGCTAATTTAAGAAAAATAATAAATAAAAGGGTTTATTGGATGGATATCATGGGACCCAGCTTGGCCATGCAGAGTCTGATGGAGGTTGGTGGCTGCGTGTGGACACAGCAGCCTCTCAGCAACTCTCTCCCGCCCTCACAGTGAATTCCTTCAATAGTTCCTCTGGTATCCACACATAAGCTACAGAGACCTCCATGCAGCCCCTGCTGAATCACCTGTCTACTAGCTGGCTGTGCCAGGGGTAGGAGGGGGACCAGATGCGGCCTCCATGAAGTAAAATGGTTCCTCGAATTACCATTCATTAAGAACACATCCCATGAGATGAGGCATTTTCCTCTTGTGAAGACTGGGGCACTGTTACAAAGAGGACAGATATTGGTGTCTTCAAATTATACCAATGTCCAGTGACATGTGGTCTGTACCACTAGCTTATTACCTAGTGGGGATTGATAGAGCTGCTTGAAATAGAAGAGTGAGAGGCAGACAGGCTTTTAATTTCAGAACTGATATGACTTTACAAAAAACTTGTGAACTTATTGCAGTGTTCCCATATGTCCCCACTAGTTTCCTCCTTTATTAATACCTTACATTTGTGTGCTACATTTGTCCCAATTCACCAATATTAACACATGATTATTAGCTAAAGTCCATACTTTATTCAAATTTCCTTAGTTTTTATCCACTGCCCCCCTTGGCTGTTCCTGGATCCCATCCAGGAGACTGCATTACATATAACGGTCACGTCTCCTGGAACTCCTGGTCAAAGAAAAACTTCAGCTGAATTAAATTCAATGGAGTTTAATTGAGCAATGAATGATTCGTGAATCAGGCAGCTCCCAGAATCAGCAGATTCAGAGAGACTCCAGGGGTGCCTCATGGTCAGAACATATTATTATTATTATTATTATTATTATTATTTTTTTTTTTTTTTTGAGACGGAGTCTTGCTCTGTCACCCAGGCTGGAGTGCGGTGGCGCCATCTCGGCTCACTGCAAGCTCCACCTCCTGGGTTCATGCCATTCTCCTGCCTCAGCCTCCCAAGTAGCTGGGACTACAGGCGCCCATTACCACGCCCGGCTAATTTTTTGTGTTTTTAGTAGAGACGGGGTTTCACCGTGTTAGCCAGGATGGTCTCGATCTCCTGACCTCGTAATCCGCCCGCCTCGGCCTCCCAAAGTGTTGGGATTACAGGAATGAGCCACTGTGCCCGGCTCAGAACACATTTATAGACCAAAAAAGTAAAGTGATGTACAGAAATCGGAAGTGAGGTACTGAAACAGCCGGACTGGTTACAGCTCAGTGTTTGCCTTATTTGAACACAGTTTGAACACTCAGCAGTCTATGACTGGTTGAAGTATGGCCACTGGGATTGGCCAAGACTCAGCAACTGTTACAGGTGCATACTCCGAAGTTAGGTTTTCAATCTTGTCTACCTATTAAGCTAGATTGCAGTTCATCCACAAGGACTCAGACGTGGAAATAGAGTCCTTCTCAGGCCATATTTATTTTGCTTTAACACTCTTGTAGCTGTGACCATTTCTTAGACTTTCTTTGGTTTTGGTGGCTTTGACCATTTTGAGACTTACTGGTCAGCTGTTTTGAGGAATGTCCTTCAAGTGGGATTTGTCTGATGCTCTTTCTCCTGATTGCACTGGGATCATGGGTTTGGGGGAGGAAAACCACAGAGGCAAAGTGCCATGTTTATCACATCGAGGGTGCGTACAGCCCACACGACTTGCCACTGTTGCTGTTCACTTCCAGGGCTGACGGCTGCTGTGAGACCCCAGTTCTTGCCTTTTTAGTTTAAAAGAATTTAAATGAGACACACAGCAAAGGAGATGCACCATAGAGCAATGTATTGCAAAAGAAAATATTTTGAAAGTTAAGTTCAGTATAGATAGTACACCAGAGAGAGGATTCAAGGCAGGCTGCTCCTAAGGATGACAGCAAAGACGGGCACTAGGGAGATTCCGTTTATAGGAGCCTTACATGATTATTCATAAGCGGGTGGGAAGAGGTGTTACTAGGAAGCATGTCGCGGGGAGGTCCTCTGGGTGCACATGCGCAGTAGCTGTACAAGCTTGTTCATACGTCGCATGTCTCATTAGCGTCCGAAATCTCCACCCAGGGGTGTGTTTTTTACTATTATAATGAGCAAAGAGTCTGCCTGAGGACAGGGAAAATCAAAATACGCATGCTCTCTACAGGGGAACTTCCCTACTGAAGATTGCTCTGCCCAAATGAGCTTGACTACGGTGCTAATGGTGAGGTTTATTCTGTTGATCATAAGGTCCCAAGGTTGGCATATCCTGAGCACGTGGTCTCTTCCTCGGCCACCTATCCCACCTCACCAGCACCGGGCTGGGGCTGGGTCTGTCAGGTTTCTCCACTGTAAAGTTACTTTTTTCCCATTCTCCCAAGGCTGTGCTTTGGAAGGAAGTGCTTATGCCCAGCTCACAATTGTAAAGAGGGAAGTGATACTTCACCCCCTTGAGGGTAATATAGCTGCTTAAGTTATTTAGAACGCTGCAGGGAACGTTTGCTTATTTTCCCTCGTTTACGTATTTATTCAATAATGTACTTATTTTAGTGAGAAAACCTGGATATTTATTTTATACTAGATTAAAATTATCTAATATTATTTTATGAATTTTGTTGCTCAAATTTTCCAACTCTGGCTATTGAGAGCTCTTTCATTTGGCTCCAGTACAATGTAAAATAGGAATGGTGAGAAGGGCTTGTCGCGCCTCATTCCTCTTCTTAGTGAGTAAGCATCTAGTTTCTCGACATTCAGTATGACGTCACCTATAGGCTTTTTGTTCATGTTCTTTATCAAGTTGAGAAAGTTCTCTTTTCTTCTTAGTTTGCTGAGTTTTTCTTTATCAAAACTTATTGTACATTTTGTCAAGTTTGTTTTTAAATTATGTATTGTTAAGTTCCAGAGCACATGTGCAGGACATGCAGGTTTGTTACATAGGTAAACATGTGCCATGGTGGTTTGCTGCACCTGTCAACCCATCACCTAGGTATGAAGCCCAGCATGCATTAGTTCTGTTTCTTAATGCTCTCCCCCCACCGCCCTCCCCCGACAGGCCCCAGTGAATGTTGTTCCCTTCTCTGTGTCCCTGTTTTCTCGTTGTTCAGCTCCCATTTATAAGTGAGAACATGTGGTGTTTGGTTTTCTGTTCCTTTGTTAGTTTGCTAAGGATAATGGCTTCCAAGTCCATCCATGCCCCTGCAAAGGATATGCTCTCATTTCATATTATGGCTGCATAGTATTCCATGGTGTGTATGTACCACATTTTCTTTATCCAGTCTATCATTGATGGGCATTTGGGTCGATTCCATGTCTTTGCTGTTGTGAGGAGTGTGAATAGTGCTGCAATGAACATATGCATGCTTATATCTTTATAATAGAATGGTTTATATTCCTTTGGGTATATACCCAGAATGGGAGAAAGTTTTTGCCATCTATCCATCTGACAAATATCTAATATGCAGCATCTACAAGGAACTTAGGCAAATTTACAAGAAAAAACAGACAACCCCATTGAAAAGTGGGCAAAGTTTCTTTCCTATGCCAGTTGACATAATCATATGATCTTTCTTCTTTCGCCTATGAATGCAGCGAATGAATTATCCTGATTAGTTTTTGAACATTAAATCAGCCTTGTATACCTGGAATAAATTCCACTTGTGTGTGGTGTGTAATTCTTTTTATATATTGTTGGATTCAATTTGTTAATGCTTTGTTGAGGATTTTAATACTCATGTTACTGAGAGATATTAGTTTGCACTTTTGTTTTTTCTTGAATGTCTTCATATGGTTTTGGTAACATGGTTAGAACATCTTCCCTCTGCTTCTGTTTGCTTGGAGGGAGTGTGTAGAAATGGTATTATTTATATCTTAAATGTTCGTAAATTTTCACTGGTGAATCCATCTGAGCCTGGTGATTTCATTTTTGGGGGAGTTATTAATAATTTACTCTTCTTTAATAGACAGGGCTATTCATGCTACATATGTTCTCCTTGTGTGAGTTTTGTTATAGTTTGTGTCTTTCAAGGAATCCATCTATCTTAAATCCAAGTTATAAAATTTGTGGGTATAGAGTTAGCTGCTGTATTTCTTATTATTTTTTGAGAGGAGTTGTTTTGCTTGTTTTTGTTTTAATTTTTATTTTTAATTATAAATTGAAAGATTATAGTTGTAAATATGGGTAAAAAGTGATATTATGGTTTATGAATACAATGTGGAATACTTAGCTAATTAACATATTCATCACCTCAAATATTTACCATTTTTGTGGTGAGAACATTTGAAATTTAATATCTTAGCAATTTAAAATGTATAGTACATTATTATCTACTATATTCACCAGGGTGTGCAATATATCTCAAAGAAGAAAACTTACCTTTTAATTTATATAGGATCAGTAGTGATGACTCTTCTTTCAATTTTGTTATTGGTAATTTTTGTCTTCCCTTTTTCCTTGTTAGCCTGAGTAGGATTTTATCAATTTTATTGATATTTTCAAAGAATTAACTTTTGGTTTTGTAGATTTTCTCTATTGTTTTTCTATTTTCAATTTCATTGATTTTTTTTTCCTCTAATTTGTGTAATTTCCTTCTGCTTGATTCAGGTATAATTTGTTCTTTAGGTGTCTACACTTAACACTAATTAATTTAAATTAGGTTATTGATTTTAGATTTTCTTTTCTAATATATGTTTTTAATGCTATAAATATTTCTCTAAGCACTGCTTTTCTGCATCTCAAAATTGGGTGTAAGTTATATTTTCTTTTTAATTTAGTTTAAAATACTTTAATTTTTTTTGAGACTTCTTTGATTCATATGTTATTAAGAAGTGTGTTTTTAATTAACAAATATCTGTTGGACTTACCATCTATCTTTCTAGTATTGATTTCTAGTTTAATTACTACTGTGGCTTGAGAAAATACTTTGCATAATTTCTATTTTAAATATAAGGCTACATGGCACAGAATGTAATCTTTCTTGGTAAATAAATAAAGGCTGCATGGCACAGAATGTAATCTTTCTTGGTAAATGTTTCATGTGATTTTGAGAAGAAAGTGCATTCTGCTTCTTTTGGATGGAATATTCCATAAATGTCAATTAGATCAAGTTGATTGATAGTGGGTTCAGGTCATCTACATCCTTACTGATTTTCTGCCTGTTTCATCTATCAGTTGCTCACAGAGGAGTGTTAAGTTCCCAACTATAATGTGGGGATTGTTTATTTCTCCTTCAAGTTCTATCAGTGATTATCTCATATATTTTGTTGTGCATTTGTTAGATGCCTACACGTTTAGGATTGTTGTAACTTCTTGGATAATTAGCCCATTTGTCATTATGTAATGCTTCCTCTTTATCCCTGATAATTTTCCTTTTTGTAAAATCTGCTTTGTCTGGAATTTGTGTAAATGCTGAAGCTTTTATTTATTATCGTTAGCATGACCTTTCTCTATCTCTTTTAACTCGTAAAAGTCTTTTGAGCTAAAGTGGGATTTTGGTAAATGTTGTATAGGCAAATCGTGTTTTTTAATCTATTTTGACAATATCTCTCTTTTAATTGGTATAGTTAGTTCGTTCACATTTAAATGCTTTTCATATAGTTAGATTAATATTGATCATGTTTTTAACTATTTTCTATTAATTTCATATGTTCTTTGTTTTGTATCCACCCCTTTTTCTACCTGATTCCAGTGTTTTATGTGATTACATTTGCTGTCCTCTCTTGGTGTACTGATTCTACTTAAAATATTAATTGTTTCTCTAAAACTTTTAATATACATTTTTAACTAATCTGAGTCAATTTCATATAACACTGTAATACTTCCCATGTAGCACAGGTAACTTACAACTGAGTTTTTCCAGTTACCCTCCTGTCCTTTGTGACATTGCTGTAATTCATCACTACTGTTACTGCTTTAAACAAACAGTATATGTTGATCAATTAAGAAAAAGAAAAAAATTATTTTACCATCATTTATTTCTTCCTTGAATGTATCTGTCTCTCCACATTTGGGAGTGGCAGTTTGTCCTACAACCTCAGTTCTCCAATGAGTCCAAGAAAATGTGCTTTTCAGTTTTTCTCCTTTTTCTTGTAAGAATAATTGTGATGACTTCCAAGCCATGTACACATTAGAGCTGAAACCAGTAGTTCCCAGGACTGTGTTTCTTAACACCATTTTTTTTGGGAAGTTACAGAAACACGATTTGAATCAGTTTAAAGAAAAATGAGAATTTATTATAAGGGTATTGGTATGGCTCATGAAGCCCTAGAACAGTATTGATCCCGACCAGGAACCCAGAAGCTAATTGGCTTAGAAGAAACTCATCCAATGCCCTAAATCAATGGTGCAAGAAATAGGTAGAATTGAAGTTCCGATGTAAGAGGGAGTGTTGTGTGAAATGTGACTGGAAGAATTGGGAGTCAGTTTACAAAGGGTCATGCTGCAGGCAGTTGGGGAGCATTTAGGTTTCATGAGTGGGGGCATGACATGCTTGTGTTCACTTAGAGAGGTAGGGAAGGCAATTCTGGGCTGAGATAATCTGCATTTTCTTCTGAGAACTTGTATAATATTTAGAGTTAAGTCATGTCTAGATTTTTGGTGCCCCATTTTTCTCAGCTGTAAGAATGTATTTTCTCTATATCTGATCAGGAATCAAGGTGCAATTCAGAAGCAGGAGCTTTTAAGTAAAAACAGTGGAATTGTGATATTTAAGTGCTGCCCCTGTTCCATGTTTTGTTAGAAGGTCACCATGTGACCTCGGAGAAGTCAGGCAACCCCCAAGGCTAAGTTTGAATAGGGTTGGTTTGAGTAGAGTAGGTTTTTCAACCTCATACTGTTGACATTTCGATCAGATAATATTTTGTTGTGAGGATAGTCTGTGCATTGTAGGACGTTGAGAAGCATCTCTGGCCTCTAACTACTAGATGCCTATTAACTGCTACCGCCCATTTGATGACTGAAAAATATGTCCAGATATTGCCAGATATCCCCAAGGAGGCACAACAACCTCTGGTTAGAGAATCCGGGAGTAGATTATGGTTGTGTGAGAAAATATTCATAGAGCAAATTCACCTCTTGCATAGAGGAAGGTTCTGCATTTGGATTTAAGGTGACATTGTATTGTCAGTTTTTTCTTGGAAATCATATAAATTGCATGTATCATTTAGTTTTCCATTCACTAGAAGGTCTGCTCCATAAGGCAGAAGACTTGGTCTGTTTGCTGCTGTTTCTTCATTATCTAGTATAATACCTCACACACCACAGTCACTCATGAAATATCGGAAGGATGAGTGGATGTCATTGTCCACATAACTCCACCCCACCTACTTTCCATTTAGCATTGGGTCACAGACCAGGATCTTTGGCTAGGCTCTACGTGAAGCAGTGGTGTGGGTTTCAAGGCCATGTGTGGAAAATAACCCAGAATCAAATGCAAGCACATTAAGGTGTTTGCACCATGATTGGAGCTCAGGAACTGAGATGCACCGAGGTAGTTGTTTTCAATAGCAATGGCTCATTAGGACCATCTGACTCTAACATTGGTCTGGGGTGACGCCCTGGTTTCAGGGTTTTTAAAAAGCTCTCTCAGTGATTCTTATGTGCAGCTGGAGTTGAGAATCACTGGTTACATCGCTACCAACTCATTATTATGGAGATAAGCTGATTAGGTAGTTTGGGAAAGTAGACATTTAAATAAACTATTTAAACTTCTCTCTCTGTCTCCTGTATGATTGATTCATGTATGTAAATGCCTGTTTGTGAAAACGCCACCATATAACCATATGCACAGCCTCTTTGCACACAGTTTCATGAATTCTCTTTTCAGGATGTTAATCCCCAGTGGCTCCAGCTCAAGGCCCTCTCCCTCAGTTGATTGCTGTGGCTCCTTTGGAGCTGTCAGATGTTTTTGGTCAAGGCTTATGGCTACACACACATTTATGTGTCAAACACTGTGAGTGCTCTGATCCTCTTAGGGAAAGGGGAAGAGAGAGGAATGTAATAACAGTGAGTGCCTACCAGTTTCCTGGATTTGTACTGGGTCTGTTTTCTGTGGTTTCATGTAATCTCCCTACAATGTCCTAACAGGTGGTTCATTGCTACTCAGCAACAAAAATTCACTCTGGCCAACTGGCAGGCTCTTGGGAGTTCCAGAGATGAGTAGAAAGGCTGGGAAGAAGATGCAGAACCAAGCAGGACCCAAAACTGCTCCCTAGACCTGGGAAGCCTAAACTGAGTTTTGTAGCGAGGAGTGCCTATACCAACAAGCCTCTGCTGCAGCCCTAGATGCTCCTGTGAACATCTGTCCAGCCTTTGTCAGTGGCTCAAACTTCAGAGTGCTAGGAAAAAAATGTCCTCTGGGCAAGCTTAAGTCACATTTTCACCCCCCTGGTTGTGCCAGAGGAAGAGAAAACAACCTAACTCTTCCAGTAACCCAGTTGGAAGTGGCTCCTGCATTCACCCTCCCACCAAGATCACCACCAGTGTGGGACAACTACTACCCCTCCTCAGATAATTCAGGGAGCTCTCAGGATGCAGGCACAGAACGTGGGTGACTAAAACATGACAAATGTTCACTGCAGACTCCTCAATGAACTATCCTCTCTATGGTAGAGATGAGGAAATTGACATTAATTTGTTCCCCCAAAAAAGGAGATTTGACATTTGTACCTGCATACATTCGACCTCACATTCCTCCTTTATATGCTTTGTGTAATGGTGCGTGAGTATCCCTGAAGACCCCACTGTTCTTATGTTGCATAAATTTCTGCTGCAAGTACAGAAGAGACAGGTGCCGTAACTCAGTGCTGTGCCATCCACAGGCCCCGGAGACTCTGCAGGATGATACAGACAGCACTCAGGACAACCTTGCAAGGAATTTGAGATAAACACATTTGAAAGGAGCAGTTTGCTCCTATGGACTCAAAGCCTGTAACATCCGAGGAACCTTAAAGGAGGCTAGCGCAGTGAGATTTCTATAGCCATTTGATTGAAAAACGGCTAGAAGGAAAAACCCGAAAAGGTTGTAGAAACATTTCATCCACAGTCTTTTCATTCCTCTGGGAGTTGAGATAGGGCCATTGATGGGGTCCTGTGGGAAGCAGGGTCTCAACCCTCGTCTTCAATATTCACCTCTTGATGGAACATCCAAGAAATGTAGGAAGAGAGAAATCAATATGAATGAACGTGAACATAAATAGTGTTACTGGCTCCGTTGTGGCTTTAGGAAGTTCTCCCAGGGAGTGCTTGTGTGGGATTTGCTTTGGCAAAATGTGAGAGTAAAACACCTTTATCTGCCACTGTGTCCTTAGACTATGGGGTTCAGTCCAGCTGTTTTTATAAAAGGAATTTTTTTTAGAATGTTTAGTCTTTGTATTAGTGTGTTTTCATGCTGCTATAAAGAACCGCCCAAGACTGGGTAATTTATAAAGGAAAGAGGTTTAATTGACTCACAGTTCTGCAGGACTGGGGAGTCCTCAGGAAACCTACAATTATGGCAGAAGGGAAGCAAACACATCCTTCTTCACATGAAAGCTGGAAGGAGAAGTGCTGAACAAAGGGGAAAGGCCCCTTATAAAACCATCAGATCTCATGAGAACTCACTCACTATCATGAGAATAGCAGCATGGCATGGGGGTAACCACCACCATGATTCACTTACTCTCACTGGGTCCCTCTCACAACATGTGGGGATTATAGGAACTACAGTTTGAGATCAGATTTGGGTGGGGACACAGCCAAACCATATCATTCCACCTCTGGCCTCTCCAAAATCTCATGTCCTCTCACTTCAAAACATACTCATGCCTTCCCAACTGTGTCCCCCAAAGTCTTAACTCATTCTAGCTTTAACCCAGAAATCCAAGTTCAAAGTTTCATCTGAGAAAAGGCAAGTCCTTTCTGCTTAGGAGCCTGTAAAATCGAAAGCAAGTTAGTTACTACCTAGATACAATGGAGGTACCAGCATTGGGTAAATGCACCTGTTCCAAATGGGAGAAATTGGTCACAACAAAGGAGCTACAGGCCCTATGTAAGTCCAAAATCCAATGAGGTGGTAATTAAATCTTGAAGTTCCCACATAATCTACTTTGACTCCATGCCTTACATCCAGATCACACTGATGCAAGAGGTGGGCTCCTATGGCCTTGGGTAGGTCTGTTCCTGTGGCTTTGCAGGGTACACCCTCCTTTCCAGCTGCTTTCATGGGCTGGCATTATGTCTGCAGCTTTTCAGGGCATGTGGCAGAAGCTGCTGGTGGTCTTCTGGGGTCTGGGGGACAGCGGCCCTCTTCTCACAGCTCCTCTAGGCAGTACCCCAGTGGGGACTCTGTGTGGGGGCTTCAACACCACATTTCCCTTCTGCATTGCCTTATCAGAGGTTCTCTATGAGGGCCCTGCCCCTGTAGCAGTCTTCTGCCTGGACATCCAGGGATTTCCGTACATCCTCTGAAATCTAGGCAGAGGTTCCCAAACCTCAATTCTTGACTTCTGTGCACCTGCAGGCTCAATACCATGTGGAATCTGCCAAGGTTTGGGGCTTTTACCCTCTGAAGCCATGGCCTGAGCTATACCTTGGCCCCTTTTAGCCCTGGCTAGAGTGGCTGGGATGCAGTGCACCAATTCCCTAGGCTGCATACAGTAGGGGGGCCCTGGGCCCAGCCCAAGAACCCACTTTTTCCTCCTAGGCCTCCATGTATGTGATCAGAAGGGCTACTGTGAAGGTCTCTGACATAGAGACATTTTTTCCCATTGTCTTGATGATTAACATTTCGCTTCTCGTTACTTAGGCAAATTTCTGTAGCCAGCTTAAATTTCTCCTCAGAAAATGGGTTTTTATTTTCTGTTGTATCTTCAGGTCATTAATTTTCTGAACTTTTATGCTGTTTCCCTTTAAACATAAGTTCCAATTCAAGACCATATCTTCATGAACACATAAAACTGAAAGCTTTTAACAGCACCCAAGTCACATCTTGAACACATTGCTGCTTAGAAATTTCTTCTGCCAGATACCCTAAATCATTTCATCTCTCTCAATCCACAGATCTCTAGGGCAGGGAAGAACAGCCACCAGTCTCTTTGCTAAAGCTTTGCAAGAGTGACTTTTACTCCAGTTCCCAAAAAGTTCCTCATCTCCATCTGAGACCACCTCTGCCTGGACTTCATTGTCCATATCACTGTCAGCATTTTGGTCAAAGCCATTCAATAAGGCTCTAGAAAGTTCCAAACTTTTCCACATATTCCTGTCTTCTGAGCCCTCCAACTCTCTAGGAAGTTCCAAACTTCCCAACATTTTCCTGTTCTTCTTCTGAGCCCGCCAAACGTTTCCAATCTCTGTCTGTTACCCAGATCCAAAGTAGCTTCTACATTTTCAGATATCTTTATAGCAGCACCCCACTCTCTGTGGTGCCAACTTATTCTATTTGTCCATTCTCACACTGCTATAAAGAACTACCTGAGACAGGGTAATTTATAAAGGAAAGACATTTAATTGACTCACAGTTCTGCAGGGCTGGGGAGGCCTCAGGAAACTTATAATCATGGTGGAAGGGGAAGCAAACTTGTCTTCTTCACATGATGGCAGGAAGGAAAAGTGCCAAGCAAAGGGGGAAACGCCCCTTATAAAACCATCAGATCTCAGGAGAACCCACTCACTATCACTAGAAGAGAAGCATGGGAGTAACTACCCCCACGATTCAATTATCTCCCACTAGATCTTTCTGATGATACATGGGGATTATGGAAACTATAATTCAGGATGAGATTTGGGTGGGGACACAGACAAACCATATCTGCTTTTTTTGTTTAAATGGAATTTAGTATTATTATAATTATTTGGGGGATTTATAGACAGAAGAGGTTGCTTTGCAACTAAAGTTCTTCATGATCTTCTTTGGCTATGTCCACCTCCAGTCATGGACGTTCACACTTTGTAAACTTGAGTTGACTTTTCATTTATGCAGGAGTAGCTCATCATAGCTTCACCCTGTACTATAGGTCTACCTGATAGTCTGCTTTTCAACAAGACTCAAAGCAACTAAGGGGAAAAGGCCCTTGGTTCCTTCTTGTGTCATCACTGCATCCAGTAGAATACTAATATGATGGCTGGTATTAATTCTGGTCTGCAGATTCGAGTGGGCAAGGATAGATGTGTGTTTGGTGAGAGAACTCAGTCTCAGTCATCAGAGTTTAATTCGCCCCCACCTCAGGTACATTACTACATTCTGGGTTGGTGAGGGGTTGGGAGTGGTGGAGGACTATATAGTGTCATGACAAGGAGGAAGTGGGGTGAGCTTGGGTCCTACATGTCATCTGTCCATGTAGACACTCATTGGAATGTCCACCCAGGTTGTCGATGGAATGTCTTCATATCCCCTCATCACATCCAGGTTTAATTTTTCTGTGTACCACTCCTGCATTACTCTTAGGAGCACAGGGATCACAGGCTTGTTTGGGAAATTTTGTGAGATTGCCGAATGCAATAATGATAGCCAACACTCATTAAATATCTATTTGTGCCAAGCACTGTTCTAAGTGCTTAATTTTTTAAGCACATTTAATCCTCAAAACGATTCTATGATGTAGGTGCTATTATTACTTACATTTTTCAGAAGAGGTGCAAACTGAAATACAAAAAGGTTAAACAACTGGCCAGAGGCCCTATAGTTTATAAGAGAATTTAATTTAAGATATTGAAAGCCTACCCTTTCTAACTTGCAGCCCCAGAGCACATGTGTTGGAAAATTCATCTTCATAAATGCGAAATAGGAAGGCAGACACTGATACTCCGAGATTCCTTTTTTTTTCTTTAAGAGCACTAAAGAGACTGAGCTAACTAAAATATTTTCTTTATTTAACATATATTTGTTGAAGATTAAGCTTGGTGCTGGGGATTACCAGTGAATAAAGCATGCTGCCAGGGCCTTTCCTGAGTGATCGATGCTGTGAGAATGAGCATGTGGTGTTTGCATTGGAGGGACAAGGTGCCAACTTAAGTCAGCGTTCTGAGAGCAGATCAAGTGAAGTTGTATCTACCATGATCAAAATCTGTAAGTCTTTTTTTTTTTTTTTGAGATGGAGTCTCACTGTGTTGCCCAGGCTGGAGTGCAATGGTGTGATCTCGGCTCACTGCAAGCTCCACCTCCTGGGTTCATGCCATTCTCCTGCCTCAGCCTCCCAAGTAGCTGGGACTACAGGCACCCGCCACCATGCCCGGCTGATATTTTGTATTTTTAGTAGAGACGGGATTTCACCGTGTTAGCCAGTATGGTCTCGATCTCCTGACCTTGTGATCCAACCACTTCAGCCTCCCAACAAAATCTGTAAGTCTTATTTGTCACTGCAAATTACAGTGACATCCAAAGGCCATTAAACACTGCAGTGGCCCTTCCAAGCTCTTTACACCCTAATAATTATCAGGAGAAATGGCATTTTCAAAACGAAAGGGCAGTGTTTGCCTGCTGGGGACCACATGGGGTTTATGAGGAAGAGCCCAGAGTCACAGAGTTGCAGCTGTGGGCACCTGTCTTGACACTTTCACTACTTATGCAACTTGGGAGGGTCACTGAAGCTCACTGAGCCTCAGTTCCTGGGGTCTTACCTTGTCCAGGTGTTGTGGAGTATAAACAGAGTAAGGTGAACCTTGAGCACACTTGGTGGCACCACATTTGCTTCAGTACATGATCAATTCCATCCACCAAGAAATGTATCAGGGACCAGCTGAAATGTGAACAGATTACTTAAGGCCATTTCAAACTAAGCAGTGTTGATTCGTTTTCCAAGATTACTGATGTTGACAAGTAGCAGATTACCTCTGACTTAAACTATAAAGAAGAAACAAAAAGAGGACCATGTTCAAAGCTGCTTAGGAGGCATTTTCTTTGATAACTCAGGGAAGCATCTAACTCAGCATATTCTAGTGCAAGATAGCAGAGCAAAGTGAGATGTCACCTTCCCATCCCTCCTTCAAATCTGAAGGTGTAAAAAGTAAACTGATTTTTTTAAAGTGAAAAACACATTAGCATCAACAAAGACTGGGGGAGGGAATCAGCTAAATAGTGAGACAGATGTTTCCAAAAATCAGCTCAGTGCATCCAATCACAGCTGCAGAGTCCCCTCCCACTCAAGGCCTCCTGCAAGGTGAGATGAGAGTGTGTTGGATTGGAGATAGTTGCATATTCTTTGACCCTCTCTAACTGTTGAGATATGGGTTCTGATTCCCCGCTCTTGAATTTGTACTGGCCTTAGTGAATTGCTTACCCAGTGGAATGTAGCAGAAGTGATGATCTGGAACTTCTGAGGATAGATCAAAGGAAGCTTTGACTTTTTTCCGGCATCTCCAGGATCACTTGGTCTTGGAACTCTGAGCCAGTATATTAGAAATCCAGCTGGTTTTCTGGGAGACCATGTAAGAGACTCTGAGACTACATGGAGAGGAAGAGGAACCAGGGGAGCTCAGTCTTCCAGCCTCCCCTGTCAGACAACCAGACACTTGGGTAAGCCTGTCTTTGATCCTCTAAACCAGACCGTCCAGCAACTCAATACCACCAAGTGACCTCCGTCAAGCTACACGTGTAGCAGAAGAATCTCCCAACTGAGCCCTGCCCATATACCTGCTACACAAAATTATAATATAGAATAAAGCTGTGGCATTTTAAACCACTGGGTTTTGTAGTAGCTTTTGAAGCAGCAATAGATAAGTAGTGATAAATAAACAGTGTCATGAAAAGTGTCACTAATAAGCCCCACTTGCAGGAAGACAGATGAGAGTAGATACACCAGCTGGTGGTCTGTCTTCAATCTATTTTCTACCCTTACCCTGCTGTGCTGTGCTTTTCACTGAGTACACCTCTGCAATCTACATTTCCCAGGTTCTCTACATCACCCAGCTCTGGCTTTTGATTACATTTGGTCAATTGAAGCCACTGATAGGAAACTTGTGGGTTGGAAAAGGGGTGGAGTCAGGATAATTCTCTCTCACTCCACAGTCCCTACTCATGCCAAATTGTTCCTCCACCTCTGGGTCCAGTTCCCACCAGGTAGCCCCTGCCATGCCTCCAACTTTCCAGTTCCTACATGAAGACCTTACTCTTGGCCTCTTTTAACACAACCTCTTTGCTTTGTCCTTCTGACCCTAAGAGCAGAGGCTTCCTGTGTTCACTCATACTTGGGCTGTGTCACCATCCTCTAGTTGCTGTTTCAGCAATTCCAGCACCTCTGTACCTACTTCCTGATACTAAAGTTCTTCTGGTCAGTTATCTGGGATGGGTCCTGTTCCCTGACTTGGCTATGAGGGTATAATAGTTTAAGGAGGTATTTTCTTTTCTGATTGACTCTATCTTATGCCAGAGGCAGAGACAATCACTGGGCTTGTCATTGTGTCAATCCCAGCTGCGATCAAAGGCAGATGGATCATAAGCATTCAGAAATGAATATAGTCAAACAGAAGACATAATAAATATGATACAAACTTTGGAAAGACCCGAGGCAGTGGAAAAAGAACACAGAGGGAACAGGGTAATATTTTTCTTTCTACTCTGTGAACTTGTTATGCAAAGGTGAGAAATCAATTTTTATATTTCTTTCCCCTTTTATCTTTTTGGGTAGTCGTAGGATTGATAATAAGAGATCATCCAAGGATGTCTTTATCAAATGTAGGGATCTGAGACAGAGAGATAAATTGGAATGATAATCTGAAGTCCAAGATTATCCAAGTGCATGGAAGAAATATAATACTAACCTTTTGCCCTTGTTTCCATTCCCCTTCTCAGCACACGTGCACACACAGAGGTGAGTGAACTCAAGCACAGAACATTTGAAAACATTACAGAAAGGGAGAATAGTACTTGGTTATACCAAACAGTAAAACAGTGTAATTGACAGTGTTGACACATGTTTGGCAAGATAAAGCATGGACAAGTGCAATTTATACACATTATACCAGCACAAAAAGAAATTCTGAGCAGGGTTGTTCAAGTTGAGCATGAACCAGGAGAAAATGAAAATGGCAGCCCATTTATAGAACTATATTGCTGAGAAAAAGGAAGGAAGAAATGCAAAGCATATAAGAGACAAAAGTAATTGATTTTGAAAGAAAAACAAAAAAGCAACTTGTGAATTTTTAAAGGGGGTGGAATTTTTTTTAAATACAAATTTAATAAACTGAAAGTTCAAAGATAGAAAACAAAGAAGGTGATAGTAAAGTAGATCAAAGAGCCAGTACATGCATTGAGGACTAAAACAATGCAAAAGAAAAACTGAAACTGAGGAATAGCCATTGGTGAAAAATGGAATTATTGACATAAAGAAAAGTTTGAGATAATCTTGGTTAATTTAAGCAAAAAGGCAAAGGGATTAAAAGAATTAGAAAGAAGATGATAGACATGAATAACAGAGATGATCCAATGTAAGAATACGTTCTGACCTTGGAGCTGAGAATCCCAGAAAGAAAATAAAAAATATATTTACAAATAGAAGTTTTTGGATTTTATTTTTATTTCTTTGATTTAGCTATATTAAGGAAGAGCTAAATCTATAGATTGAAGGGGTATCCTGTGTTACAGAAAAATAATTTATGACAAAATATTAAATCAAAACATCTTGATTATAACATTTTAAAAATAATTTGCTAATAATTCAGGTTGAATAAACATTCACAAAAAATTAAAGCAATGGATATACCATGTTCAGGGACAGAAATGCATAATGACACAAAAGTGTCAGTTTACCTCCAATTAATCCATAGAGCCAATGTAACTCCAACAAAAAAAAAAACTAGGTTTTTTAGGGAACTTGACAAGTTGATTTTTAAATTTATGTGAAGATCAAAGGGCTGTTAATAGATACGACACTAAAGAGAAAAATATATAGATGGGTTACAATTTTTTATAAAATAATAGAAATTAAAATAGTGTGATACTGGAATACAATAGGTAAATAACAAATGAACAGAAAAAAGCCCCAAAACAGACCTATGAAAATGTGAGATTTTGTATAACAAAGCTACTATTGCAGATCAGTGAGAAAAAATATATTTTTCAAAAATGACACTAGAGCACTAATTATCCAAATGAGAAAAAAGGAATGAGATTTCTGCTTCATGCCATTTATAGGCATTGATTTCATATCAATTGGGCATTAAAAGGAAAAAGTAAATCAGTGTAGAAGAAAATACCAAAGGATATCTTTATATCCTGTGAGAGAAGAGGATTTAGACTTTCTCAATCTACCAAAACACTGAGCACTGAAGGAAAATTAATGCATTTGACTATATTTTTAAAATAAGCCCTTTTTAAATCAAAGACAAACCATAAGTTTTAGGGATGGTATTTGTAATAAATAAACCAACAATTAGAATGCAGTATATAGGAAGAATGGCTATTGTTCAAATAAATAACTTATAATTCAAAGCAAATAGCCAAATATAAAAATGGGCAAAAAATATGAAGACATTTTATAGAAGAAAACAAAATAGCCAGTAACTATATAAAAAGGTACTTCATCCCATTAGTAATCAGGGAAATACCAATTGAAACCATATTGCTTCAATGTTATAACTACCATATTGCCAAAATTAAGCAGTCTGGTAATAGCAAGAGAAGTTGTTGAGGATGTGGAAAAAGGAAACCATAATATTATTGCTGGTAGGAGAAAAAAATGGTACAGCTCTTCTAGAAAATAATTTGGAATGCCCTGGTGATATGACCCCATATTTCCACTTCGAAGGTGTCTGAGAGAAACTCTTACACTTGTTCACCAAAAGATGTACTTAAATATTCATAGAAGCACTGTTTATATCAACAAATACTGAAAATGGCCAAAATGACCATTGAGAAGGTACTGGATAAATAAATTTTGACATTCCTACAATAGAATTCTTATATGTTTGTGAAAATAATTCAGTTACAGCTAGACACATCAATGAGCAATCTCTGTATTATAATATTTAATTAAAATTTGCAAAAAATACATTTATATAAAGATACAAATGTGCATTAAACTAACAATATAATATTCATGGATAATGGACCAATATGCTCATTTAGGTAAAACTACAAAAAAAAAAAAAAAAAGACAAGAAAATCACTAGAAAATTTAGGACACGAGGCCAGTAAGGAGGATGAAGGGTGTTACTGGGGAGGGTCATGCAGGGACATCAAAATACTAAACGTGTTCTAGCTCTCAACTGGGTGTTAAGTTCATGGGGTGTTTATTGTTGTCCTTTAAACTGTTCATATATGATATATACTCTTTAAACTCTATATATGGAATTTCTGTTAATGTTCTAATATGTATAAATATGTATATACGTATGTGTGTTCTTGTGTTTGTGTGTGTTTATTTTTATATAATATGTGTCAAAATTTTTAAAGTTTGGAAAGAAAAACCAAGTCACTTGTCACTTACCAGGGCTAGAAATCCATGCTGGCTTTAGACCTCTTCACAGCAGCATTCACTGTTGTATCAGTCTGTTCTCATGCCACTGATAAAGATGTACCTGAGACTAGGCAATTTACAAAAGAAAGAGGTTTAATTGGACTCCCAGTTCCACATGGCTGGGGAGGCCTCACGATCAAGGCAAGGAGGAACAAGTCACGTCTTATGTGGATGGTGAGAGACAGAGAGCTTGTGCAGGGAAACTCCTCTTTTTAAAACCATCAGATCTCGTGAGACTCATTCACTATCATGAGGACAGTGCAGGAAAGACCCACCCCAATAATTCAATCACATCCCACCAGGTTCCTCTCATGACATGTGGGAATTGTGGGAGTTACAATTCAAGATGAGATTTGGGTGGGGACACAGCCCAACCGTATTAACTGTCATTCAGTGCCAGAAGACAATAGGGCAAAATCAGCAAATCACCAAAGTGCTCCATAAAGGGACTTTGGTTATGTACATTCACATGATACTATTCACAGAATACTATATAGCTATTCTGATATGTAAATTTTCTAAAACATTAGGTGGAAAAAAGTGAAGTGCAAAAGGTGGGATAGGATAGTTGAATGGATAGGTAGATAGATGGGTGGGTGGATGGATGCGTGGGTGAGTGAGTAGATGGATGGAAACATCGATGAATAGAAAGATAGATTGGGTAGATAGATGATAAACATAGATAGATGATGATAGGTTACATAGATGATAGATAGTGATATAGTTTGGACTGTCCCCTCTAAATCTCCTGTTGAGATGTGACTCACAACGTTGGAGGCGGGGCCTAGAGGGACATGTTTGAGTCATGGGGTTAGATCCTTTATGAATGGCTTGGTGTCCTCCCCGCAGTAATAAGTAAGTTCTCACTCTGTTCATTCACTCAAGAGCTGGTGGTTTAAAAGAGTCTGGTGCCTCCCGCTCTCGCCATGTGAAACACTAGGCTCCCTTCCCCCTCCTCTGTAAGCAAAAGCTTTGAAGCCAAGCTGATGCTGGTACCATGTCTGCACAGCCTGCAGAACCGTGAGCCAAATAAACCTATTTTCTTTATACACTACCCAGTGTCAGGTATTCCTTTATAGCGACGCAAAACAGACTAACACAGACAGATGGATAGATGATAGATTAAATTAGATAGATGATAGATATGATTAGATGAATAGATACATAGATGATAGACAGACAGACAGACAGATATCAGGTCTTTAACTACTACATCTCAAGTAGCATTTCTCCCCGCCCCCATCATCTTGGTGTAGTTTGTTTTTTGCTAGAGCTTAACACGGCCTGAAATTCAGCGGTTTCCCTCCTTTGTACCTTGGCCATGGAGGTCTCCCTCTGGGCTGAGTGTGAGCAGGGTCCTTGTCTTCCTCGCGTATTCTCGAGGCCACAGTGTGTAGTGCTGGGCACATAGCACACGCTAAGTGTCTGTTGACTGGAAGATTTGATTAATTTAAAGCCAAAGACCATGACAAATTTGAAGGCACCAGAAGATTCTCCGTGTGTTAAAAGAGCCCAGGTTTGCTGATGTGAAAATGTCGCTGTTTTTCACTCATGGTCGTGGATCTCAGACTCTATGGTTAAGTTTTTCCCTGCAAGTCCATCCCAGCGCAGGGCTTCTCAACCTCGGCACCACTGACATCTGGGACTGGATAATTCCTGGTTGTGTCTGTGTGTGGGTGTGTTCGGAGCACTGTAGGGTATTAGGCAGCGTTGCTGGAATCCACCCACTACTTTCTCCCCCTTGAGTCCTGACAACCAAAAATGTCTCCAGACATTAGCAACTGTCCCCTGGGGCCACATCATCCTCATTGGAAATCACTGCCCTGAGGAAACTTTTCCTTCTTATCATGGAATGAAATAGTTGAATTCCAGATTCCTTTTGTAACATACACAATAATTTTATTTTTAGGTTTTTAATTTTACTTTAAGTTCTGGGATACATGTGCAGAATGTGCCGGTTTGTTACACAGGTATACGTGTGCCTTGGTGGTTTGCTGCACCCATCAAGCTATCATTTAGGTTTTAAAACCCGCCTGCATTAGATATTTGTCCTAATGCTCTCCCTTGCCCCCCACCCCCCAAAAGGCCCCGGTGTGTGATGTTGCCCAATCTGTCTTCATGTGTTCTCGTTGTTCAACTCCCACTTAGGAGTGAGAACATGTGGTGTATGGTTTTCTGTTCCTATGTTAGTTTGCTGACAATGATGACTTTCAGCTTCATCCATGCCCCTGCAAAGGACGTGAACTCATTTTTTTTAATGGCTGCAATAATGTATACAATAATTTTCAATAAGCTTTGTATCCCTTTTCTTGCTGCTGCTTCTACTTGTGATTTAAATTCTTCCACTATCATCTCACTGTGTTTTCTCTGCATTTCTTATTCCTTAACTGCTAGTAAAGCTTATTTGGCTCTAAAGACAATCATATTATCCATTTTCTAGACGCTGTTGAGAGGAAACAAAAACAGAGGAAACTTTATTCAGGATCCAAAACGTACATGCTGAAAACAATCAGAATTTAACAGAAAAATCTCAGCTCTGTTATAATGAACTGCAGTACAAATGCTACATGAGAAAGTCCCCCAAACTAATATGGCTAAGGGTTAAAACATAAAACAGGCCAGGCGTAGTGGCTCACGCCTGTGATCCCATCCCTTTGGGAGGCCAAGGTGGGTAGATCATGAGGTCAGGAGTTCGAGAACAGTCTGGCCAACATAGTGAAACCCCGTCTGTACTAAAAATACAAAAAATTAGCCAGGTGTGGTGGTGTGTGCCTGTAATCCCAGCTACTTAGGAGGCTGAGGTGGGACAATTACATGAACCTGGAAGGCGGAGGTTGCAGTCAGCCGAGATAGTGCCATTGCACTTCAGCCCAGGCGACAGTGCGAGACTCTGTCTCAAAAACAAACAAACATAAAACATATGTAGAGTTCAGACTTGATATATTTTTTAAACCAAAAATTATACAAATAAGAGAATAATTTTGCTGTGATGGACATGATTTGTTGGGAAAAGATGTCTGAAAATAGGGTTACTTTGGTGAGGATAAATATACATTCTCAGAAGAAAATGAAATTTCTGACATTCTCTACCTAACTGAAATCTAAGTGCATGAAGAGCCACATTTTAAGGTGAATTTATCCATTTTATTTGCCAGAAGGGACATCTATGCAGACTGCTTCGCTTCAGATCTACGCAGCCTGAGTGTGCTGCTCAGAAAATGAGTCCCTTCCAGAGCGTATTTCAAATCTTTGATGCCTCCGGAGTTAGCACCCGATGCCCCTTTGCATGGATTTGAGGAAGATTCATTTTCATTCTGCTTTTCAAACTCTTGACTGTATTACGGCAAAGAAAACTCAGGGGGGCTTGCGTTTCAGACGAGTGGAGCTGGAGAGTTGCTGGGAGGCACTGATTTCAGTCTTCACGTGTCATCTGCAAACTGTCAGCGGGGGTTTTCTCTGTGTGCTGAGCTCACTGGGTGACCGTACTCGTGCCTAGAATTAGGTCTCTTTTCCTTGTAGACCTGTGTCACGTTGGAAAAGGGGCAAAACCCACTTTTCACAGAAGGTTTCCATCATTTTAGTTAACATCCATTTTATAGAATTAAATGGCCTATTTCTGTTCTACAGAGCCTTTGAATCACACTCTTAAGGGACTCTCAGATTGGTAAGGAGCAAAGGTTGGATATTGGTTTTTCCGGGAGAAGTAGGACATTGCAGATTGCTCCATTAGACACCGGAAGTGTCAGAGCCTGCAAGTGCAGACCCAGAAATCGTCAGTGTGGTTCTTTGACTGTCTCCTCCCTGTCTCTTGCAAGAATGTACGTGTAATTCCGACACTGTTTTGCCTGGACTGCTCTGAATTTTATTCGGACACGAGAAGACGAGGAGGATGGGGGCTAGTTTTTTTTCAGTCCTGGATGTTTGATTTTTTTCACATTCCTTTCAAGCAGAAATTTTAGATTGGTACATGGCTGATGTACAACAGTTATTTTTCTCAAAATGTAAAAAGTTTTTATCATTGAAATTTCCACACATGTATGAAAGTAGAATGGAAAAACGGATCTGTACATTACCCAGATCCAGTCACTGTCATTGTCCGCCAGTTTTGTTTTATTATTCCTCTTCCAAACACTTTTTAAAAAGTCGACTTTAAAGGCAACATTCTGAACGAAAGAAGCCAGTCATCAAAGACCACATGTTGCATGATTCCGTTTGAGACTTTCTGGAAGAGTTAATATACAGTAATGGAGAACCGATTCATGGTTGCTAGGGCTCAGCAGAGGAGGAATTGTTCTCCTAAATGGGAAAGCATGAGAGAGTTTTGGGGGTAATGAAACTGTTTTCTATCCCGACTGTGGTAGTGGCTACAGGAATCTAAACAAAACTTAAAACTCATAGAACTGGCCGGGTGCGGTGGCTCATGCTTGTAATCCCAGCACTTTGGGAGGCTGAGGCGGGCAGATCACCTGAGGTCAGGAGTTCAAGACCAACCTGGCTAACATGGTGAAACCCCATCTCTACTAAAAACACAAAAATTAGCTGGGCGTGGTGGTGCACACTTGTAGTCCCAGCTACTGGAGAGGCTGAGGCAGGAGAATGGCTTGAACCCGGGAGGCAGAGGTTACAGTGAGCCGAGATAGTGCCACTGCACTCCAGCCTGGACAACAGAGAGACTCTGTCTCCAAAACAACAACAACATGCACAAAAACTCATAGAACTGTATACCAAAATATTTATATGTACATATATGCACATATGTAGATTGCATGAGCCTATAAAATTGTCAAAGCTCACATACTCTTAAGTTGTGTAATCTCATTTTTTATTACCTGACACTCACCTACCTTGCACCAGCGCATCCTCACCCAGCTGTTCTCTTTCGTCCTCAAGCGTACAGGCTCTGGGGAACTTTGGTTACCTAAATCATATTCTTCCCCTTTGTCTGGGTCAAGGTAAAGAACACTAGCTGTTGTACTACACCAACCCGGAGATCTCAGATGCTTAACAGGATAAATGTACACTTGTTGGGCACACGGAGTCCATTGTTCATTGGGGAGCCTTCCGTGGGTAAGGTGAGGAGCTGGGCTCCCTTTGGGGCTCTGCCATCCTTCACATCCAGCTGGTAGATAGGAAATGAGAGTGCGCAGGGTTACGTAGGACATTTTTACAATCCTGGAAGTGGGCATTGCTTTTGCCCAAATGCCCTTGGCTGGAACTCGGTCACGTGGCTACATGAACCTGACAGGCCATGAAAACGGGAGGCCTCGCTGTGGGCTTAGAGAGGAGAAGCTGGCTTGGTGCTTACCAACCTCTCTTTGACGTCCTTCAGGACTTTGTTCTTGGATTTCCAAGGTCGATGAAATGAATCTGTCTTCACCCTTGACCGCTGTCCACCTTATTTGCATTTTTACATTATCAGGTCATTACCATGAGGCAGAATTCTTTTGCTGGAGCAACCTGGGGTCTGCAGCGGCCAGGTTCAGCCCAAGCCTTAACATTTCTTTTTGTTTTAACCCTTAGTCCTAGGCGGTCTGATTCCCACTGTGCTACTGTGTCCCTCAGGCTTGCAATTTCTAAGAATCCAAGCCATTCTACCACTCTGCTCTTCGCTGCCTTGCTTTTTCCTTTCTCCTTTCAAGGTCTGATCAAGGACAATATCTCCTAAATTTACAAAGTAGCTTTCACTTCTTTAAATAGCTTGCCCTTCTCTTGGGCCACAGACTGCCCTTCCTCTCCGTGCTCCCACTCAGCCTGTGTCTTTCTGCTCTGGGGTTTCCTCTCCCCTACCCCAACCTCTCATCATGCACCCTTCCCCAGCCCTGCCCCAAGTTTCAAAAATGCTTCAGCCCTCCTCATCTGATCTTTTCCATATGGCTGCCCTCACCGCGTTGGCTAGTTGTATTTTCTCATTTTCTTATATTTCCTGTGGCACCTAACCAATATTCAACCTTCATAACTGACTTAAACAGCTGGTGTTTTGAGTTCTGAGAGTGCTAATAAAACCTTCCCTGGTTGGGGGTGCTGGCCATATTTACTTATTCTTAAATGTATCTACCTTCATTTATTAGGGCATATATTTTTCATGGAAACTCGTTTTCAATTTAGTATTGGAAACCTATCACAACTACCTTTTTACACCTGATCGAAGCACAAGTATTTCACAAAGTAGGATGTGCCAAAGACCTTTTAAGTTGCTTCTCTTCCCCAAGAATAATACAAGTTCCTGAAGATGAAAAGTGTTTTACAAGTTACTTCTATCCTGTGGCCATAAAGTTTTTACTTTTCCATTTTTCTTGCAAGGAATATTATTAAACATTATTTTTTATATATTATCTCAATATTCATCTTTTCTTTGCTTTTTTCCTCTCTAGCCAAAGGAAGTTTTTAGTGACTCCTCACTCCAAAGAGAAGAAAACATCAAAAATATTTCCAAGATTTTTTAACAAAAGCTTGCAAATTCAGATTTTTTCTTTTCCTTTTGGAAATGGGAAAGAAATATTGTGCAAACTTCTACTGAATGTAAATATGTGTATCCTCCCCACTTTCTCTGAGCTCTTGGTTGCCTCAGGCTCATAGCTCAGTTTAGATTTTTGGTGGTACTTTCAGGAGGACTTTTGAGCCATTGTTTCAGAAGTGTGCCTAAAATACAAATGTTTTATTTCTTTATAGAGTTGGTTTTGTAACCACCCAAGGGATCCACCTTGCCTACTGCCTAGACAGAGCCGATTCATCAAGACAGGGGAATTGAAATAGAGGAAGAGTAATGCACACAGAGCCTGCTGTGGGAGACCAGAGTTGTATTATTACTCAGATCAGTCTCCCCAAGCATTCGGGGAGCAGAGCTTTTAAGGATAATTTGGTGGGTGGGGGAAGCCAGTGAGCCAGGAGTGTGACTGGTCAGGGATGAAATCATAGGGAGTTGAAGCTGTCTTCTTGCCCTGAGTCAGTTCCTGGGTGGGGGCCACAAGATCAGATGGGCCAGTTTATCCATCTGGGTGGTGCCAGTTGACCCATCAAGTGCAGGGTCTGCAAAATATCTCAAGCACTGATCTTAGGGGCAGCTTAGGGAGGGTCAGAATCTTGTAGCCTCCAGCTGCATGACTCCTAAACCATAATTTCTAATCTTGTGACTAATGTTAGTCCTACAAAGGCAATTTAGTTCCCCAGGCAAAAAGAAGGTCTGCTTTGGGAAAGGACCGTTACCATCTTTGTTTAAACTATGAATTAAGTTTCTCCCAAAGTTAGTTCAGCCTAAGCCCAGGAATGAACAAGGACAGCTTGGAGGTTGGAAGCAAGATGGAGTCGGTTAAGTTAGATCTCTTTCACTGCCTCAGTCATAATTTTGCAAAGGTGGTTTCAATCCCTCCCTTTGGGTTTATAACACCTTAGTCTTAAGGTGTAGGCTGTGAAGATGGGAAAAGGCAGTCGATCGCTCTGGCTTCTTCCAGTTGACAGGGGACATAGTGGGAATGGGAGTGAACTCCAAGGTGAGAAGAGTGAAACCACTTTGCAACTGTCTGAGCGACTCATGCAGGCCTGGCTGGGTGTTCAAGACTTGCATGGCAAAAACATTAGTACCCTCATGTATAGTTTTACTCCAGTGTTTAAGTGACCACTGTTGTAAATAATGAGTAAATAATTAGGGAAATAATGAGTCCTAGGATGAGGAGTACAATTCCCAATTTTATTTATTTATTTTTTATTTTTTGAGATGGAGTCTTGCTCCGTTGCCCAGGCTGGAGTGCACTGGCACAATCTCGGCTCACCACAACTTTTGCCTCCTGCGTTCAAGTGATTCTCCTGCCTCATCCTCCCGAGTAGCTGGGACTACAGGAATGAGCCACCATGCCAGGCTAAATTTTGTATTTTTAGTAGAGACGGGGTTTCACTATGTTGGCCAGCCTGGTCTCGAACTCCTGATCTCAGGTGATCTGCCCACCTCGGCCTCTCAAAGTGCTGGGATTACAGGCGTGAGCCACCGCACCTGGCCACAACTCCCAATTTTAAAAGCAAAGATTTGAAAGCATTAGTTTGGGGACTTCTAACCTACAAAGAATTTAGAATTTAGTCTGAACTGCAGGAGAAAACCTCAAGAACAGCTAACAACAGTATACTAAAGTTTTTCTTTTGAAGCACAATTTTTCTCTCTCCAGTCCCCATTTTTATTAAAAACAAATCATGATAAAACTTACTTGTTTACAAAATAAACTTTAGCTTTACTGTACTTGGCCTGATTATTTGCATAAAATGTAGCAAGAATATTTATTTTTCTCTCAGTCTTTTTAAATCGGCTTTGGTGGAACTCTGTTCCATGAAGAATCTCAGATAAGACTTTTTAAAAGCTGAGCCCAGCCATGGGTTTGTACCCTCAAATACCTATGAGTTGGGCAAATTCTTCTCCTCTTGAGGACCCAAGATAATGTGGGGTTTCTGAGCCTGTTAGAAAGTGACATTCTTTACTTACCACAGGTCAGGAACCTTGTACAGGGACTCTGTGTGGACAAGGTATGAGGCTAGATTCCCCAGTGGGCTTTAATTGGCTCTATAAGTCAACTTGATTCTTGAAGGGGAGCATACCATTCCAGTCAAAGCCTTGGTAAAATAACCAATTTCTCCAACTGTGCCCTGTTACAAAAGAAAAACAGATTCTTATTGCATGTATGTAATTAACTATACTATACTATAAATTGAGAATATTCACAAATAGTTTCCAAATTCTGGAGAAATCAGGTAGAGAGGAACAAATATGCTCTAAATGTTGTTCACAGGAGTATATTTTACTCACTCGTTAAAAGTTGCAAATAGCTCTAAAGAAATAAGTTCTTTTGACTCTGAAAACAAAAGGTTGAGCAATGTTTAACACATTAGCTCTCCATGAGAGTCCTAGAAGTTTGTTTTTTTCCTCTATTCCAATAGCACAATTTTTAGAGTGTCTGAGACCTGCAGTCAGGGTCGTATATCTGATTATAAACTGTCTTTTGAAAAGGACCAAAGCAAGACAAAATGTCTGTGGATGACAACAGTCTATAACCACTATTTAAGCTACAATTGACTAGGAATTTTGGTTATTTCTGTGGCATACAACAATTTTACATAACAATTATAACTAGTATGTGTCCGAAGATTATGGGAAACTTCTATAATGTTGATATAATTTAGTGTAATAATGCACACTAATAATGTACACTAATAATTTACACTAAATTATATCAACATTGTAGAAGTTTCCCATAATCTTAGGACACATACTAATGACATATTTATACAAATACAGTCCAAAGTAAACCAAATGCCATTTGCTTTTCTATTTGAAAGTTTTTCCTCTATTCTAATGTCACAATCTCCAGTATTATTAGAATCCTGCATTTAAAGAGCACCTGATAAATTTTATAGCTGATTATAAAACTGTCTTTTAAAGAGGACCGAAAGGAGACAACAATGGTCTGTGGATGACAAAAACGTTTTAGGGTGGGTAGCCAGTTTATGACACGATGGACAAGGAAATTTGTTACCTCTGTGTTACACAGTCTGGTAACATAATAATTATAATTATTACTGATAACATAGACTAAGTTGTATTAGAATTATAGGAGTTTTACATAATTTTGGACCATATACCAACAACACATTTGCAAAAATATAGACCAATGAAAGCCAAGCACCATTTCATATTTGGCAATGCTTCCTGTATGATTTTTGTATCAAATAAATGAAATGTCATTTTTGGACTTTAGGTTAGAAAAACAATTTTTTAGGACTTCAGGTTAAAAAAAAATATTTTGCTAACCTAAAATATTAGGTTAGAAAGAGAAATAATTTATAATTTGATTTTGGAAAGTTTGTCAAGTATCAAAGGTTTAAAACACTGGAGATCACAAAATACAATCCCTGGTCATCATAAGTCATTCATTTGGCCAAAATGATAACTCCAAAATCTTAAAAGAAAAACCTTTACTCTGATAGACTTAGCTTTCTAAACGAGACCCAAGAAAGATAGCATGAGGCCAGCTGAATTTGTCTTTTCTCTCTCCTCCCTTTTCTCCCCCTGCCATTTACCCAAAGGAGAAAACAAAACCCTTTCATTATCTTTTAACATTATTTAAAAATTGTCTTCAAAAGAGAAAACCAAATTTCATGTTTTCATTAGTGCATCTTTAATGGTAAAGCTAGTTTTTAAAATAAAATTTTATATCTCTATCTGGTTTTAATTAGTTTGACCATAAGGTAAGATTTTCATCAACATTTTAGAACCCTTTATAATTTTCCATCAAACAGCAGATCAATTTTCTAAGAAAACCCTGTTATTTGGACATGGGCCCGGATTCTGGCCCCACATCAGTATGATTTTAATGTTTTAACCTATGGAAAAAACCTAAATAATTTCTTTTAAATCTTAGCCATGTTGTTTATACCCACAGAATTTTTTTTATAAGATTAACCCTTTACAAACCCTTTTTGGTTTGTTTAAACCTTCAGTTTTGTCCCATTAGTCTTTTAAGTTAAGAAAATCTTTAAAACTCTCTGAACTAGATAAAATTACATTCCCTTTAACAAAAGCCATATTATCATGCCTTCTTAGTATCTTTTCCCAAAAACACATTCCCTACACACCTTGTATGTAAAACTGTTTCTCCAGTAACTCAATTTCATATTACAATGTTAACTCTTAGCAACTTTTATTTTTAGTGAAAAACCTGATAAGTAAGCAATTTTAATTATGTACAGGGGTGGAGCCTAGGACATCAGATAGAAATGATGATAAGGTCTGACTGTTTTCAGCATAGCTAGGGTCATGGCTATCCACAGGTCCCCAGGCCTCATGTATAATCTAATGCTCCAAAGTAGGTAAACTGACAATTTTCAAAAGTCAAGGAAATAGTTTGACCTTAAAGCATTTAGCAGATTTGATATCTGACCTTAATTTAGACCAAATGCCTACATTTTCAAGACATTTATTTTACCAATAATCTTTAAAACTGTCTTTATTTCCAAAAGATTACTAAAGTTATGTGAACAAAAAGGCAATAAAGTTTCTATTTTTCTGACAAAATACTTGATTTAAGCACTTATTTTTCTAAGCCAATTAATCAGAGCTCTTTTATATGTAAACATCACACACACACACACAAAACACATATAAATGCAGACAAAGGGAAGATTCAGCAATTGGAAGATTTTTCATTGGCCAGTTTCTTAATGGGATTACTGGCTCAGGGTGGAGCCCTGGAGGAACAGGGCCCGGAAAGCATGCATTTCTGGGGCCTAATCACAGTTGAAGGCAAAGACGGATCCCCAAAATTAAGGGTGCCATTTTATACCAGATCCTGGATCCCCAGAAGGAGGGAAATACTTCGGGACAAGACAACGCAGTGCTTTTACCAACTGTGCATTTCATTGCAAGGCAACCCAAAGCCCATCGGCCCATTTAGGCGGTTTCAGTTTAAGAAAAATAAATACAATTTATTTCACATAAGAGAAAAAATATTAAAGGTCCCTCAAGGCTTCCCAATTTGAAACTGGGTAATTCTCAATTACAGGAAAAAGTTATAAAATGTCAGTTATTCAAATTTATTTTCAAAATAGCTAAAACAGATCATGATGTGGGAAGTTCTTCACTATTAGACAATGAAGACCTCAAAATATATTTAAGCATCTACTATGTGCCTAGTACTGTATATAAAATACGTGTTTAGTATAGTATAAAATTACTATAAACTACATACGGGACAGGTAGAAAAAGGTGACATAGCAAGTATCTACCCATAAAGATGTCTTTTAGCCTTGTTGCAAAGTCTAGAAACCCTTATGAAATCATTTGCAGATGACTCAGCAAATCATAAAGTCTTCAATGACCCCATGTATGAAAGAGGTCAGTATTTTAAGTAGACTGTTCAAATGCAGCATGTTTTCCTTTTTGACTAAAAAAAAAAAAAAAAGCCTAGAAGCCCTCTGCTTCCTACTTTTAATTTTCCACAAAGATGGCCTCATTTCCTGCTCTTCTCCCATATTTACTAAGGAGCTATTGAACCCTGCTTGCATCACTCAGAAAATTGCAAATTCCATTGAAGACAGGAGTAGCTTCCAATGCTTATGCATCTAAACCTCTTTCTGGTTCTTTGTTTTCTAATTAGCTGAGGTTTGGGCCAGCTTTTCTTGGAGAATTGCTGCTGTTGTATGAGTTGTAGCAAGTTGCCACCCCCAAGATGGCACCCCCCACCATCAACCAAGCCGGGGACCTCACTGGTAGGTTTGAGGTAGGGTCTGGGGTAGGATCTGGGGCCTAAACCATGCCCATTTTTACCCACAGAGGATGACAGAATTTTGCGACTGGTGAACACTAACTGTGTCACTGTGTGAAGAGCAAATAATGTGGCAGTAGTTAAACGTGTAAGCTCTGGAGACAGGATGCCTGGGTCCTCTCTACACCTGATCCTCAACCACAAAATAGGGATAATAGCAGCATTTACATTGGTGGTGAATGCATACAACTCACTTAGAACAGTGTCCTGCAATACAACTGTTCAGTAAGGGTTAGTTGTCATTGCTGTCATTGTTTTTGTGTCCAGGGGTTGAGTGATTTTGTGTCTGCAGTTTTATTCCACAGTATTTCAGAACCAACTAAGGATTTCTACCTTCTCTGAACAAGCTTACTCTTTGAAATTTTAAAAATATTCTTGTAGGCCAGGCGCAGTGGCTCAGGTCTGTAATCCCAGCACTTTGGGAGGCTGAGACAGGCGGATCACGAGTTCAGGGGATCGAGACCATCCTGGCTAACGTGGTGAAACCCCGTCTCTACTAAAAATACAAAAAAAAATTAGCTGGGCATGGTGGCAGGTGCCTGTAGTCCCAGCTACTTGGGAGGCTGAGGCGGGAGAATGGTGTGAACCCAGGAGGCGGAGCTTGCAGTGAGCCGAGATTGTGCCACTGCACTCCAGCCTGGGTGACAGAGCAAGAGTCTGTCTCAAAAAAAAAAAAAAAAAAAAATTCTTGTAATTGTAGAATGTCAAGATAGAAAAAGCATTTCAAAAGGGTTTAAATTTCCCTCCATTAGCACGTTCTCTTTTTCTACCAAATCTGGTTCTAAGCTAAAGCTGGTTCCCATTCATACAGCCCTTAAAGGTGAGATTCTTCACTTGCCCAAAAGGTCCAGAGGCCAGTGGCCTGAGCCGTAGGCTTGGCCACTTCCAAGGAGGGCTGTGCTCCGCAATCACAACTTGATTTTTTGAAGATTGCTCTAGTGAGTCCTTGATACATCTAATTACAGTCTCCTTACCTCCATTTAAACTCAGCAAACTTCTATTTTTTTTAAAATAGAAATGAAATAGTCGAGCAATGATTGATCTCCTGCACCAAAAATGCCATGCAGGAGAGGTGTAAACGTTACAGTTTTCCATCCTTTTGAATGTATAGGCCACTTTTTTAAAGAGCCCTCAAACAGTGATTTTTTTTTCCCCTAATTTGAGAATAATGGCTAAAATCTCTAAATTCCATGCAACTTGTTTCTATGCAAAGAGAAAGGTAAAATGTGCCACATGATTACATGGAGAAGGTTTTTCTCCAAGGATCTCTCATAATGCAAAGCAACGTATTTTGTGGAGGGTGGATAGAAGCATTGCTTGAGATCAGAAGTCTTTCTTCTCCTCTTGTTGCTTTACCTGGGTCACCACAGGTGGAGGCATGCTGCTTTGCCATCAATTATTCAGAAGTAATTCCTGGTCACCCTGCCAGAAACTGCTTCCACCAGTTCCCAACATCCATTTCCCTCTTTTTCCTTGCTTTTACAGTTCTGTTTTAGCCTACACACCGGGGAACAGCGTGTCCAGTTAAAATCTCCACTTCCTAAAGGACTTTGTGGCTAGGGTTGACTGCATGATTCAATATGTTCTGGTGAAATCTTAGTGGAAGTCTTTGGAAGGGGTTTTGTGGACCCCAATGTTACCAGGACAGAAATGGGCAGAGATGGCCAGCCATGGTGGCTCACGCCTGTAATCCCAGTACTTTGGGAGGCCGAGGTGGGCAGATCGCCTGAGGTCGGGAGTTCAAGACCAGCCTGACCAACATGGTGAAACGCCATCTCTACTAAAAATACAAAATTAGCCAGGCGTGGTGGCACATGCCTGTAATCCCAGCTACTCGGGAAGCTGAGGCAGGAGAATCGCTTGAACCCAGGAGGCAGAGGCTGCGGTGAGCCAAGATCGTGCCATTGCACTCTAACCTGGGTAACGAGTGAAACTCCATCTCAAAAAAAAAAAAAAAAAAAAAAGGGGCAGATATTGCTAGGCTATGCCTTTTGCCTTTCACCTTTCTTCTGCCTGGAACAGTGTCATATTGACTAGGTATAAAGACTATAACCTTCAGACCAGGCGACTAAAAGTCAGAATCTAAATAGTGTAGCAGGAAGCTGGAAGGAGCCTGGGTCTTTGAGGACTTCCTTAATTCACCTCTGTAGGTCTAACTAGATCATCTGCTTCTGAATTTCTTTTAAATGAGAAAAATAATCACTGTTTTTGTTAAACCACTGTGTTTAAGTCCATTACTTGCAGCCTAATGCAATCCTGTTAATAACTCATATTCTTTCTCTCTCTCTCTCTCTTTTTGAGATGGAATCTTGCTCTGTCACCAGGCTGGAGTGCAGTGGCGCAATCTTAGCTCACTGCAACCTCCGTCTCTCAGGTTCAAGCGATTCTCCTGCCTCAGCCTCCTGAGTAGCTGGGACTACAGGGGTGTGCCACCACACCCAGTTAATTTTTGTATTTTTAGTAGAGTTGGGGTTTCACTATGTTGGCCAGGATGGTCTTGATTTCTTGACCTCGTGATCCACCTGCCTTGGCCTCCCAAAGTGCTGGGATAACGGGCATGAGCCACCGGGCCTGGCCAATAACTCATATTTCTACCCGCATTACTAGGACAGATGATTTGAGTCTTGGCCAAAAAAGCCAGGATTATGGATTTTATCCATATAGGTCATTAGCTGTGGTGAGTAAAAAGGCTGGCATGCTTGAACCTGGTCACTCCTTGTAAATAACTTGGTGATTGGAGGTGGAAAAGGTAATAGAAGGTTCCTGGCATGGATAAGTCAGCTCCAGACTCAAGTTGAATGTGAGTTTGTTCTATCTTCACTCTGAAAAAGACCTCTAAATTTAAGCCCAACGTTAGACATATCTTCATCCTCTTTGTGGGATTTATGGCCTGGGCTGCAAAGAAAAAAGAAAGCTCACACTTACGTTCACCTGATTCAGATCATGTATGATTTAAGACCCAGAGTATGTGCCCTGCTAGGACAGCTTACTCCACCTGCTCTTATCCAAGCAAAATACTTCCTCACTCTGAGCTGCACCACAGATCAATTAAATAATCAAGGCTTAATCATTTTCCTGTTTATTAAATATTAATTACATTTACTCTTCTAGCTCAAGTCTGCGAAGATATGACCAGCCATATTTTATACAACTTGAATATCCTATACAACACACCTAGACAGTACTGACTTGTAGACGCAATAAAATCTTGTTATCTGACCAATCAAATGAGGGCAGATTTGCAAAACAGAGATAAAATGTCAAAGACATCTTTATGAAATTCCTATTGTTGAATTTTTCTTATTCCTTGCCATTGATGACAGTGCACTTGTATTTTCATAGGTAGAGATATATATTACCACGTATGAAAGAGCTACTTTGGAGGGAATGTTTTAAGGACAAGTGTAGCTGCGCCCTAACCTAGTATCTGAGATAAGTATCAGCTTCGTCAAGTCACCCTTCCATTGTTTAGATGTGGACAGTAGTTAGGTCTTTACGGAAGTTTAATAACATGGAGGTCCACTTTCCTTTCTGATGGGGCTGCAGGGACTAATAGGTTAGTAGTTCGCTAACGCACTGTGTTTTCAGAGCACCAAATAACTTTTCTGCCTTTGCCTTTTCCATTTCTGAAATGTGTTTTGCGATCTGTGAAAATTAGGTTTTCAGTAAGTTTCTTTTGTTGTTAACTCCAGAAGCTGCTGAGGAACAGGAGTCAACCACTACCATTTGCAGCCTCATTTCCATGAAAATGTAACAGCCCTGAGATCGCCACTCCAGTATTTCTGCCTCCATGGCTTTCAAAACACTCAGCTCCAAGATAAAGAAACTGTATGCAAATGGCCACCTTTGGGAGGTCCCTTTAGCCCAGCACAGCTGCAGACCCAATCTCCTAGTAGTGATGGTTTCCCTCCTTTTAGATGCTTCCCCTGTTTACCAGGGGAGTGGCTTATGTTTCAGCAGTGTTGTTTGTAAGTGATTCGGTAAGACTGGAGAAATACACTGGGTTTTGGAAAAATAAATTATGTAGGATGGATGTTACTGGGAGTGCATTTGAGTCACCCAGGTACCTTCTGCCTCACTCCTGTTGGAGACACTAGTGAGGCTCTGACCAGTGTGTGTCGATTTGAGAACATGAGGATGTGAATTAGAGAACATAGGATGGAAACTACCTGTCATGGAGAGTTATTTGCCAAATCCCATAGTTGTGCCTCTTCCCAATACCAGGCACACACCTAGCCTCACAGGACAGGACTGTTGTCATTAGTACATTTTGGTACAAGGTGTGCAGACTAGCTCCTGTACCCCCGCACATGAGTGACTCCTCATGCTTTGCTGACACCCCATTTTTTACATGCAGGCTTCGTGGCAACTGAGCCTGCCATCCTGGACACATTTAAGTGAACCAGAATTTGGGGTCAGCACAGAAACCAACAAAAGACAGACTGGACATAAAGGGGACACATCTGTGAGTTATGTCACAGACAACATGGGACATGACAGTCCATGCAACAGGGTTCTCCATGTCAGGTGTCCACAGCCAATTGAATCAGACCTCCGTCTTGAGTATTATGAGCATGAGAGGCCAGCAGAGGAGGCAGGAGAGAGGAAGAGGCTGTTTCAGGGGTGATGGTAAGAACACTGCATCATGACGTCTTTCCCTGGTGCTGTCCTTGCATCCCAGACACAGTGAACCACTGTGTGCTTCTCTAGGAGGTCTCAGAGCATTTGGTTACAAAATGAATTGCCTTCCCCATTTGTTTATTGCTTTCCCATGTACCCATATGATCATATCACTAACAGTAATTTGGGCCTCTCTCTCTCTTTTACAATACATTTGTCATCCATCTCCTGGCCTTAATCTCCTTTTCCGGTTACTCCGCAGGGCTTTCCCATCACCCTCCTGGCAGGCATAACTCTTCCCCTTTCCAGGGAATAGAGATGGTGACTCAAAACCATGACCCAGCAATAATTTCACTGAATAACTCAGTTCAGTGTCTTCCCAGGCCCAAGGGGTTCTTCTTCTGCATCAGTGCCTCCTGGTAATCCCATCCACTTTGCCCATAACTCACAGGTGCACCTATGTAAAATTCCTCGGTCTGGACCTAGGGATAGGAACAATTTTGTTTCTTAGTTGAAAGTTGTAACTTCTTTGAAAATTTAGAGAATACCATTAAATAAATCCATTATCTAAAATAGCTACTTTTTAGAGCTAGATTGTATTTCATGAAAAAATGCTTATGAACAAAATATATCACACTGTATCATTTAGGGTAATAGTGCAAGAGCCATTAAAATATTCTACAGAAAGGATATTCTGTATTCATATGACTAATTACACAACATTTCACAGAGAAGAGTTACTGGGGTTTTTTTTTACCCATTTATCGTTTATTCATTATTAGAAGAGAATCAAATTGCTTCTCAATTCACAAAATAACAACTTTTCAAACTGACTACTCTCTTACGCTCAATCGAAGCAGAAGATGAGATGTGAGTAAACTCTTATTTACTTTTGAGAATTTCCAAAAAGTTTGAATATAAGAAAGTGACTGTTTTTTGTTTTCCTGCCAGACATTTGAGGAAGGTTCTTTGTGAGTGGCAGCTTGATCGAACAACCAGCTTTGTCATGCTGAAATTCTTGCTGAAAAACTTGCATTCTAGTTATCTATCACTGTGTCAGTAACCACCCCACACTTAGTGATTTAAAACAGCCATTGATTTTTCTTGACAATTTGTTGTGTCAGAAACTCAGGAAGGGCTCAGCTGGGCGGTTCATCTTGACTCCAGATGGCATCATCTGGGGCAGCTGGTGGAGGATGACCCACTTCCAAGATGACTGCTAAAGTTCAAGATCAGCCTGGACAAAATGGCAAAACCCCATCTCTACAAACAACAACAAAAAAAATTAGCCATGCATTGTGATATGTACCTGTATTCACAGCTATTCAGGAGGCTGAGGCAGGAGGATCCCTTGATCCTGTGAGTTGGAGGTTGCAGTGAGCCAAGATTGTACTACCACACTCCAGCAAGGATGACAGAGTGAGACCCCAGACAGGGGTTTCATTGCTTAAAAGACTGCTAAAGTCACACATCTGGCATCTTGGTGCTCCTTGGTCTCTCTGTCTTCCACATGGCCTCTCGTCCTTCACTACCTGTCCATGTGGCTTGACCTTCTCACAGCTTGGTGGGCTCAGAGCAGTCATGATTACGTTCTGAATTAATAGTTGAATGCATAAAGTAAAATGCAGGCACCAAGTAACCTGCAGGCTTCCAAAAATGAATATTTTAAGGAATTAGGCTGAAGCTTCAAGGCTTCTTAGGATGCAGTCTCAGAAGTCCCAGCATGTCACTCCCATTATACTCTATTCGTCAAGCAGTTTTCTGAGGCCACCCCAAGTTTCAGGGCAGATGCTACATGTTGATGGGAGGATGAAAGAGTAGCAGAGAATTTGAAGCCGTCTTTAATCTACCATTTGGTGTTTGCTAATCTAGTCTCTAAATGCTTGTTTGTAGAGGTGGCATTTATAGAACACAAAGATGCAAAACTAAGTAAGAAGGTTACAGGAATAGAATTAAATCATGCATTGTTTTGTAGCAAGTAATACACCCCCTCTTAGGCTAAGGGGATTTGTTGAAGTTTTGTATGAGAAATGAAAGAAGAAATTTCTAAGACGTTTCTAGGTTACTTTAAGTTATTTGCAACTGTTTATCTAAATTCCTCAAACTACAGTGGTTTTTCTAACCAACCAGGGGTTTATTGGATTACTGTTACTGCTTTCTTTTCCTAGAAAGTTTATTCCCTGTTGTCTTTGCATAGTTTGTAGTTTCTCCATGAGCAGGTCCCATTTCAAATGTCACCTGCCCAGGAAAGCTTTTTCTGGCTACTCTCTCAAGCACTTGTTACTGGCTGAAATTGCATTATTTATGCCTAGTGTTTGATTTCAATGCTCATCTGTCCCAAGCTGCTGGAAGGTAAGTTCCACTAGTAGAATTGGTCTGATTTGCTTACTCTGCAACTCAGAGCCTAGCCCTGAGCTTAGTGCACAATGGCAATGTCATGATTATGTTCTGAATTAATAGTTGAATGCATGAAGTAAAATGCAGGTACCAGCCTCCTTTTCGGAAACAAATGCGATTTAGCTAGAAGCTCAGAAAATTAAACATTCTCATTGACCTGTGTTAAACATCCAGTGTCTAAGTTTAAGGACACACTTAGGTAAGTTTTCTCTCCCTTGGCCACAGCTGCTTTCCTGCAGACCATGGCTATCCATGACTGATTGTCAAGTGCTTTTCAAATGAGAGAAAGGCAAATGGCCCATTGTGTTTGCCATTAACTTACCCATACGTTTTTATAAACTGCAAGGCGTTGTTGCCTCGAAGGGGAGGCTGCCCTCTAAAACGGTGACCTTCAGCATTTATTTTAACTACAAAAATGTATTTGACTGATGGTTAAGGGGCCGCTTAGAGACTTTGTTTATTTCCTTCTTGATGGTGGAAATGTGAGATCAGCCCCATCCTATCCCATTGTTTTCTGACTTAACCAGTTGGTGGTGGAAATGCGAGATCAGCCCCATCTTATCCCTTTGTTCCCTGACTTAAGCAGTTGACGGTGGAAATGTGAGATCAGCCCCATCCTATCCCATCGTTCCCTGACTTACCAGTGCCAGCTACCTCTGTTCAGTCATGAGCCTCTGGGGCTCTACTTGGGGTGCACAGAGACTGGTACAATGGAGACATCATTCCCCATACAGATGTAGCACCATGTTACTGGAGGGCTGGTGAACATGTGCATCTCAGGAGAATTCTCTTTGTGATGAAAGCTGAACTAGAAATTACCAACATGTTTATCCTAAAGGACTTTAACTTCCGTGAGTCTAAGTTGGGGATTACAAACTGGCAACATTAAAGAGATACCCCTTTGGACACATATGATATTTCTATTCATCTGTTTTATATCTTTGAGACAGTAGATATTTAAAAATCCACCCTTCAAAAAGAGATAGATTTCTGGCTTCTTGAGAAAATTTCAAAGAAATAGTATATTGCGGTAGTTAGGAGCACAGGTCTCCATCAGAGAGTGAGGGCGCCTGAGTTTGAGTCTGAGCTGGGTAACATCAGGTGAGATACTTAACTTGTCTGGACAACATTTTTTTAGTAAAATAATAGTGCCTATCTCTTATAGGTGATTAACTATTAAATGGGTTCATATGCAAAAGAAAAAAAGTGTTTCAAGCACAGTAAGTGCTCAAAAGTTAATTTTGATAATTATTGTTGAACACCAGGCTTTCATTTCCACATGGCAATGGTGATCTAGAGCTGAGAAGTAGCCGCCAATTTTAGGTAGGCACATGCTCTGCATCCAAATGGTCTTTCCCCCTCTACTGTATTACATCTGGTCAGAGTCATGCTTTACCACACCTAGTATAGGTGTAAACAACAGACTATGAGGCCAAAGTCCTTGAGTGCAACCAGCGAGCCCTGTGTCCTGAGACAAGGGCTTAAATGCCTTGACTCCTGTCGATATGGAGCTTTCAAACCCTTGAGTTCAGCCGTTACATAATCACCTGTTTCTGCCATAAAGATTTTGGTTCTACATTCTGATTCCACAGGGCCAGGGGGACCTCAAGCCCTCCATTCTTTCTCTCTCCCTCCTCTTCTCCCTCCCTCTCTCCTTCCTTCTCTTCCCTTTCCATCTCTTCCCCTTCCTTCTTTCCTTTTCTCCTTCCTTCATTATCTTCTTCCTTCTCTTCTTTCTTCTCTCCTTTTTCTCCCTCCCTTCCTATCTTCCTTCTTTTCATCTTTTATTCTTAGCAACTACACCAGATAAATCTTATCATAGGGCATGTTTGGGAAACGTGAGTTGCTGGATAGTAAATGGAATTTATGGCCTTTCTAAGTGAATAATGGTTGGGGTTGCACTCTAATTATAGAATGGGAAGTATATTGCTTAAGATAAAGTGGGTTTGATGTGGGCTTGGTGAAGCAGCTTCAGCTCTAGTAACATTGATGCCTGGCAGTAGCCTTGAGAGGAACCGAAAGAGAAGTTTGGTCCCTTCAGGTTGTATTTCCATGGCCAGTTTTTTGTCTGTAACCTGAGGGGCTCAGAATGCAGGAAGTCACCAACATGTCCCCTTCCTTCTGTGTGTTTGCATGTCTTTCATAATACAGCATTATCCAAAGAGGACTAAATGCAGCTCCATGCCAGAAGTGGCTCTTTTAAGATGATGCTATTTTCCAGTTCAACAGATAGCAGCTCATTTGCAGCCCTCCATCCAATGACAGAACAAATGAGGGGCTTTGCTGCAGTGGCTGGGAGGATGAGAACCGCATCTTTGTGGTTTTGTGGAGTCAGCTCTCGGTGGCCTTAGGTGAAGTGTGAAATCCCAGAGTCCCCTGCACCCCTCCCCCAATGCCCCCACGAAGGGTAAGTAGAAAAGGAATTCAGGAACCAGGTGTGGTGGCTAATGCCTGTAATCCCAGCACTTTGAGAGGCCAAGGCAGGCAGATCACCTCAGGTCAGGAGTTCGAGACCAGCCTGGCCAAGATGGCAAAACCCCATCTCTACTAAAAATACAAAAATTAGCTGGGCATGGTGGTGCATGTCTGTAATCTCAGCTACTTAGGAGGCTGAGGCATGAGAATTGCTTGAACCAGGGAGGCAGAGGTTATGGTGAGCCAAGATCGCATCACTGCACTCCAGCCTGGGTAACAACAGAGTGAGGCTCTGTCTCAAAAGAAGAAAAAAAAAAAAGGCTGGACACGGTGGTTCACACCTGTATTCCCAGCACTTTGGGAGGCTGAGGCGGGTGGATCACGAGGTCAAGAGATTGAGCCCATCCTGGCCAACATGGTGAAACCCCATCTCTACTAAAAATAGAAAAAAGTAGCCAGGCATGGTGGAGGCGCCTGTAGTCCCAGCTACGCTGGAGGCTGAGGCAGGAGAATGACTTGAACCCGGGAGGCAGAGGTTGCAGTGAGCTGAGATCGTGCCACTACACTCCAGCCTGGGTGACAGAGCGAGACTCCGTCTCAAAAAGAAAAAAAAAGGAAAAGGAATTCCAGGAAATTAAATGAGAGAACAATGGAAGGACAATGTTTTTGGATGAAAATGTGTTCGTTTGTTTGTGTTTTTAGAAGTTTCTCTCTCTGTTTGAGGGGCCTGCCTTTCCTTTCTGTCAGATAAACACAATCTTTCTAGATGTTAAATGTCCAAAGTCTTTGACTAGCTCTTGAGAGTAAAAAGGAGAAGCCCTAAATTGACCAGAGAACAGCATTTATCCACTGGCCTTGGGAGGTTGTGTACTTTCAGCAAGCTGAGGGTCCAAATGATTGCCACCTCCGGAAACTATACAGTGACCTAGCATCACAAAAACATAGATTTTGTTGGGGGCTTCTCATTCTGATGTCTGTTAAAAAGTGTAAATGTAAACATAGATATTGATTATGCATTTTTCAGCGGGGTTGAAATTGTCACCAAAGGCATAAAATTGGTTATTAGGGGGGAAGAAAATCTTACTCTTTTCATGTACAAAGCATAGATCTATTTATAGTACATAAGAGTTATACGGTACATCTTTAGGCTTAAAATTTTCTCGAGAAGAGTGATTAGGAAAAACACCTGTACCAAAGTTTCTTAGATCAGGAGCATCTTATAGTGGCAAAAAGGAAGTGCTCAGAACACACACACACACACGAGAGAGAGAGAGACTGAGACTGATGGGAGCGTGTCTGAGAGACGCAGGAGCCAAGGGAAAGAGCTCCCAGTGGCCAAGGCTCAGCATGTGTCCTTGATAGAATGTGAGGAAAATATGACTTTACATCTATGGTCTTCCTCCCAAAGATTAATAACCTCAGTCTGTTCATGAGAAACACAACAGACAAATCCCAGTCAAGGGACATTCTACAAAGTACCTGACCAGTACTCCTCAAAACTATGTAGATCGTCAAAAACAAGGCCGGTCTAAGAAGCAGTCACAACTAAGAGCCTCCTAAAGAGATAGGAAGACTCAATGTAACCTGGTACTTTGGATGAGATTCTGGGACAGAAAAAGAACATTAGAGAAAAACGGAAGAAACGTGAATAATGTATGGACTGTAGTTAATAATCACTTCCCACTATTGGGTCGTTAATTGCAGCAAATGTACCTACTCACGTAAGATCTAAAAGAGGAAACTGTGTGGTGTGTGTGGGAACATTCTGTGCTATCTTAGCCATTTTTCTATAGATCTAAAATGGTTCCAAAATAAAAAAGGTTTATTTTTAAAAGGAGCTCTGTAGGGAGTGATAATGACAACAATAAGGGTTGGGAAACGTGGCTGTATGTACACAGCCAGTTGCCATTGGTGGCGTCGTGGAGACAGGCTGTTCATATTGCTGGGCAACTCATACCAATGCTGGAGTCGCTGCTGGTTTCTCTGATACGAATTATCTTATCCAGATTTCCTACTCTCTGTTTTCTCCTCTTATCAGTTAGTCTCAAAGAAAAAGTAACAAAATAGAGTGAATTTAAAGATAATGTACTGCTTCTTCCATGGAGAAATATCTTTCCTGATGTGCCATTGTTCATGGGCCCCATACCATCCATCGACCATCACCAGCTTAGCTGTTGCAGCAGCTTCACGTTGCACTTAGCCAGAAGCCCTGGCTGTGTGATGATGATGTTGACCTGGCATGTGATCTCTGCCTGCCTCTTAGACTTCATTTGAGCCGTTACCCCCCTGTATGCCCAAACCATGCAGGCCCTCCTTATCCTGGTTATCAAATCACCCAATGCCTTGAGGCCTTAGGACTCTGCACCTCATGACCTCCAGCGTGGAATTCCAATCTCTTCCCCTCAAACGGTTGGGCTAGCTTCAATACCACCCCATCCAACAGAGCTTCCTTGACCATCTGACTTAAAATGCATCCACTGGTGGATTATTCTTTAACATAACACCAGGTTCTCTTCCTTTCTAGATGTCTAAGACAATTTTAAATATGTATGATTGTTTTCTCATTCGTCGTCTGCCTTCTGAGACAGTGGATGGGATGTGGTGCGGCAGGCAGAGACCATTTGAACAGACACCTTGGGTCATGACTTTACATCCAGTTCCTGGCATGTGTCTGGCAAAGAGTGATGCTTATGTTAATTTCCTGTGGCTGTGGTAACAAACTACCACAGCTTTCGTGGCTGAAAGCAGCACAAACGTGTTGTATTACAGTTCTGTGGATCAGAAGTGTGAAAGAGAGCTCACTGGACTAAAGTCAAGGTGTTGGCAGAACTGCATTTTTTCTGGAGTCTCTAGGGAAGAATTTGCATTCTTGCCATTCCAGCAACTAGAGGCTGCTGGCATTCCCTGGCTTGCGGCCCCTTCCTGCATCCTGAAACCCAGCAGGGTGGCATCTTCAAATCTCCCTCTGACTCTGGCTTCCTGCCTTCTTCTTCCACATTTAAAACACCCTTGTCATTATATTAGGCCCACTCAGAAAATCCAAGATGATCTCTTTGAGTTCAGCTGATTAGCAACCTTAATTCCTCCTTCAACCTTAATTCTCTTTTGCCAGGTAACATAATACATTCTCAGTTTCCAGGGCTTAGGATGTGAGCATCTTTTGACAGTCATTTTTTCTGCTTGCCACCAGTGCTTAAAATATAATTGTTGAACAAATGAATGAATGAGTGCTCTACATCAACAATTCTTAGCAGCGAGCCCCACGATTGCCAGCTGAACTTATCAGAAAATATATACCCAAGTTCTATACCGCTCTTCTACGTTGGAAGAACCTCCAAGGGACTCCAAAGTACTGACTTGATTCAAAGCAGATGTGTTGTGCAAGTGATTCATTAACTAGCTTTCAAAGCCCTAAAGTGGTATTGGAGATTATACATGCCTCTTCATATGCTGGCTGACTGAGAGCTGCAGGTGCTCACTTTAGTTCTCACAGGTAAATGATTTGGAATCTCACCGATTTCATTTTCACATGGGACTAAAGGTTACCTTCTAGGCATCTTCTAAGTGGGTTGTCAGAACTACAGAAATTTGGAATTCAAAGCCTAAAATCAGTATTTTACTACGATTTACTGAAGTCTTTTGCTATTCTCCTGGGAAGGCTACAGTTTCATGACCCCTGGCAATTTTGCAGAGTTCCTACTGTATACATGTATGCCCAGAGCTCCTACTGTATACATTCATGACTCCTCAAAGATGCTCAGGTGAACAGGATAGCAGGGAAAGGATGTCTTGGGTTGCTTGTGCTCTCCAGTTGCTGCTGTCCTTGCTTCTTAATTATGAATAACTGTGCTAATTTTACCATTATCAGCTTAATTTGTTTGGGGTTTTTAACTTTAAAGTGATTATGGTGCCAGATAAACTATTTCTTTAATAGCCTATAACTTTCCACTAGGTGCTCTTTCAGACACGTTGTGGTTTAAATATCAATGTATTTGTACCGTGTTTGCTTGAGGTATATATATATTTCCCCCAAGTTTTGCTTATACAAAGGTTATTACTAGTTCAATGCACTCCCTTCTCACATTGGAGAGTACAAAATGATGAAGAAACAAGCTGAAACATGAGTCATTTGCCTAAATGAACCAAGGTTAAAAATAAATTGAAAAGCACTGATGCAATTCTTTTCATACAATTCCACTTCCCTGTAGTATCAATGTGACTTGGTTACAAAAGAAAGGAATATGCTCAGTTAACAAAGGGATATTATGTTTTTGAACCAATAGAATTAAATCTGTGTTTTCTGCATCATGGTTGTGCTTTGCTGGATGGGAGAGAGGATTAAGTATTCAAAATGATCACACACACAAACACACATACACACACACACACACAGAGACATGATAACAAACATACTAGCAGATCCAGAAAGGAATACAGCAACTAGTCAAAGCTTTATTCATTACCCAGGATTGATAAATAGATAAGGAACACCACAGTCAGATGGTTATAACATATTTTGAAATGATGAGTTGGATTCAATAGCTAGAAGGTAAAATGGGTTTTGAGAGCCCTGAGGGCTTAGACATGCCTCCTTCTAACTTTTCTATCCACCCAAAAGTCAGTCAGCCATTACCAACTGCAAATAAGGTAGTAGTCTTATATATAAAGTATTAATGGTTCAAAAATTATCGTCACCTGGTCGATGGTGAATAATATTAGAAATAAAATGAGCAAAAACACATGAACAGGCAGTTCACAAAAGAGGAAATCTGCACTGCCAACAGACTTGAGAAGAGATGATCAGTTTAACAAAGAAATTAAATGAAATAAAGCCATGGAAATGGAAAATTAAAGTCACACCAAAGTACCATTTCACACCCATTAGATTGACAAAAGTTAAAAAGCGTGGAAACACACCAGTTGTTGGTGATGAAACGAGGCAGCCAAGACTCTCACCTTCCACCAGAGAAGGGATGAATTGTTACAATTGTTTTGAAAGTGATTTGGCATTGTGTAGTAAATTTGAAGATGCAGCTGCCAAATAACCCAGTGATTTTTCTTCTAGTCATTTATTCTAGAAGAAACTCTTGCTCACATAAAATATGATAAATACAAGAATGTTCAAAACACCATTGTTTTCAATAGTAAACATTGGAAGCAACTTACAAGCTCATCAAAACTACAATGTCTGAATAATGCAATATTCATTCCATGTGTATTCTGTGGTAGCAAAATGAATGAACTGCATCTGTATCAATATCACAAACATAATATTGAGCAAAAATGAGATTACAGGCAGATGCATACAATAGGATAGCCTTTATATAAATGTTGAAAACTTGCAAAACAATTGTAGATAAAATTAGATATGGATATATGTGTGCATTGTGCATTGACAGTGTATTTGTATCTGTATAAGTGGCAGGTTTAGGATAGAAAATACCGAGTGGGCAGAGAGGTGTGTGAGGGAAGCAAACACGATGCAAGTTATATGGAGGTTTCAGTTCTATTTGCAATATTTTATATTCTGTTTCCTCTGAGTATTAGGTATATGGGTGCTCGTTCTGTATACACACATACACACACACATACATAAACATACATATGCAAATACACACATACATACACACAAACACACACACAAATACGCACAGGCACACACATATACACACATACATACACATACACACATATACACGTACACACACATACACACATATGCACACACACATACACACACATGCACATATACACATAAATATGTGTAGATATCTTATTCTATGTATTATATAGAATAGCATGTATTATGCATGTATATATACCTTTTTATTCTATATATTATATAGAATATAGTATATTCTATAGTTTGTTTTTTTACATATATATGAATATGTTTCTATACCCTATTGTATGTTTAAAATATTTTGCAAATCTAAGAAAAGAATTTAAATAAGTCAATAACTTATGAGAGTTAAGAATTTACTGGAGATAAGAGAAAAATATTTATATTTATCATAATTATTTTGCAAAGATGGTAGAGAGGTGGGGAGTATCAGATTCCCAATCAAATGATTACAAAATTTCTGTCTCATTTCATGCCGTATTTTACCCTTTGTGGGGGTGCTTTCTTGAGGTCACATCTGTATTTAACTTTACTTGGTGGCTTGGGGAGGCATTTTATATTTGAGAAAGCAACTCCAGGTTTGTCTGTACCATCCTCCAAGCTGGAGATGGATACCAAGGAGAAAGTGAAGGAATTTGGAATTCAATTCCTGATGACACCTTGTTCGTCTCTGTTGTCAGAACCCTGTATCTGACTGGAGTAAACAAACTATTGTTGAATAAGAAGTGAGAGATCTGAGTGTGAATCCCAACTTTATCATTTATGGAGTGACTTGAGGGAAGTTTCTTATCCCCTCTGAGTATTGGTTTCTTCATTTGAAAACATGGGGTTAAAAACCATCTACTTTGCAGGATTACTGTGAGGGTGAAATGAAAACCTTAACCAAAAGCACCCAGCACCCTGCCATGTGAAGATGTGTTCCTTCCCTCCAGAATCAGCTGGAACTCTGAAGTGTGCTTAACATGAGGCTTGGGGGACCCCTCCAATTTGGCCCACATTCTACAGTTCCTTCATTTTGAGATTTTAATTTACCAATTATATATATATATATATATATATATATATATACCCACACGTATATATATATATATATATACACGTATATATATATATTTATAAAGAAAAACCCCATTTATTATAGGTGGTATTTGAGTGAAAATGCATATCATATGAAAATTTTACTGCTGAATTCCCCATTTATTTGATGCATTATTCATTGAAATCAAATTCGTATTCATAAAATACTGTGGTTTAGGCACCACTTTGGTGATTTGTTGCCAATAAAATTGACTTGTATACCAATTGAACATAAATAGATACATTGTTAAGAGTGAAACAATTATTCATCAATAAATATTTTTTAATGCACGGGCTATGTGCAATGTATGTGACAAGAGAAGCATAGAACAGGCTTTGCCTTGAACTGTAACTGCCCAATGGGCTCACCTTGCCCATTGCCCTGATAGAGTTGATTTATGAAGACAAGGGAATTGCAATAGGGAGAGTTTAATACACGTAGAGCCACGAAACAGGATACCGGAGTTTTATTATTACTTAAATCAGTCTCCTCAACAATTTGGAGGCTAGGGTTTTTTAAAAGAAATTTCTAGGGCAGGGGGGTGAGGGAATAGGGAATGCGGATTGGTGGCGTCGGAATGAAATCATGGGGGGTTGAAGCTGTCTCCCTGCACTGAGTCAGCTCCTGGGTGGAGGTCACAGGACAGGATGAGACAGTTTACCAATCTGGGTGGTGCCAGCTGATCCCGCAGAATGCAGGGGCTGAAAGATACCTCAAACACCAATCTCAGGTTTGTCAATAGTGATGTTATCCATAGGAGCGATTGGGAAGGTTAGGAACCTTGTGGCCTCTGGCTGCAGGACTCCTGAGCCATAATTTATAATCTTGTGAAAAACGCATTGGTTTTACAAAGCGGTCTGGTCTCCAAACAAGGAGGGATTTTGTTTTGGGGAGGGGTTATTATCATCTTTGTTTCAAATTTAAACTACAAACTAAATTCCTCCCAAAGTTAGTGCAGCCTATGTCCAGAAATGAACTAGGGCAGCTTGAAGGTTAAAGGCAAATCGGTTAGGTCAGATCTTTTTTACCATCGTAATTTTCTCACTGTTATAATCTTTACAAAGGTGGTTTCAAAACAGCAAAAATTATTACCGAGGATGCTTAACGATCTTCTACAAATCAATGAGAAAAAGCAAAATAACACAGTAGAAAAATTAGCAAAGGATGTGTGAATTGATTTACATAAAAAGAATACCACCAGCCAATAAGCATATGAAACAATGCTCAATGTCTCCAGTAATCAGGGAAATACAAAATAAGCAATACCATCCCACAGTCATTATATTGGCAAAGGTAACATCGCACAAAAAGAATACTGGGAACTCTCCTACTCTGCACGTGGCAGTGTAAATTGGTGCAACCACTTCGGAGAGCAATCTGGCAATATCTAGCAAAGCAGACGGCAGCCTTCCTCCAGGATCAGCAGTTCTGCTAGACACACACCCAGAAGCCCTCTTACATCTGAAGCCAGAAGCAACTACAAAACATTCACTGATTGTAGTGAGGAAGCCTTGGAAACAACCTAAGCGTCCCTCGAGGAAAGAATGCATCAAAGTCTCAGGGCATGTGCATACAATACAGCAATATATGTGAGTTAAAATAAATAAACTAGAGCTGCATGTACACACGTGGACAAATTGCAAAAAAGAAGAAAAACAAAAACAAAGGAACAGCAAATAATGCACATTGCTGGAATATGTTATGACAATATAACAATTTTAAAAACATGCAAAATAATACTGTTTTGTGTGTGTGTATATATATATATATATATGTATAATTAATATAAAAACTTATGGTTGGGCACAGTGGCTCACACCTGTAATCTCAGCACTTTGGGAGGCTGAGGCAGGTGGATCACCTGAGGTCAGGGGTTTGAGACCAGCCTGGCCAACATGGGGAAACCCTGTCTATACTAAAAATACAAAAAATTAGCCAAGCGTGGTGGTGGCACCTGTAATCCCCGCTACTCAGGAGGCTGAGGCCAGAGAATTGCTTGAACCTGAGAGGTGGAGGTTGCAGTGAGCCAAGATTGCACCATTGCACTGTAGCCTGGGTGACAAGAGCAAAACTCCGTATCAAAAAAAAAAATGCATGTTATTTATATGTGTGTTTATATCTTTGTGCGTGAATGCATGTTTATATATACATATATATATACACATTTGTACATATTGTATGTATAGATGCATACACATGCATTTGTATAAGAACACAGCTAGGAATGATAAACGCGAGTTGATGATTGTAATTATCTTGGGGGAAATAGAGAGTTCAGTGGAGAGAGAGAGTCCAGAGACTATTTGGGGGGAGTATTTATCTCTGGGTGGTGGGGACATGAATGCTTATTATACTACTCTCTACTTCTTTTGTATTCCTGAAATATCACGTAATACAAAAGCCTTTGTCCCTGTCTCAGCTTGACAGCCTATATGGGAGATACCCTAAGAAGCTCTAGAAGGTGCTGATGCAATGGCTGGGAGAGTCATGGCTGAGTAGCAGAAAGGTTAGGAATCAGATTGGTGATTCCTACCAGCATGGCCTTAGACAGAGTCCTTATCTTCTTGGACACACTGCATCCCCCTCTGCAAAGTGGGTAAAATAATACCTGCTGAGAGGTGGTTGTGGAGAATAAAAGAGACGGTGCGAAATGTACTTTTGTGAACTCTGGGGCAGAAAAATGTCATGGGAGCTGTTACAGGCAAAAGTTCCCCAAGGCCGGGGCTCAGCCTGGGAAGCCAAGTGGGTTTTTGGCTTCATGCAGGAAATAATTCAAGAGCGAGCCAACAGAGTAAAGTGAAAGAAAGTTTATTAAGAAAGTAAAGGAGTAAAAGGGTGGCTGCCCCATAGGCAGAGCACCCCGATACGCTGCTGACTGGCTGTATATATGGTTGCATCTTGACTGTATGCTAAACGGTGGAATATTCATGAGTTTTCTGGGGGAGGGATGGGGAGTTCCTGGAACTGAGAGTTCTACCCCCTTTTAGAACATATAGGGTAACTTCCAGGAGTTGCCATAGAATCTGTAAACTGTCATGGCACTAGTGGGAGTTTCTTTTAGCATGCTAATGCATTATAATTAGCATATAATGAGCAGCAAGGGTAACCAGAGGTCACTCCGTCACCATCTTGGTTTTAGTGCATTTGGGCCGGCTTCTCTACTGCATCCTTTTTTATCAATGGGGTCTTCTGACTGGGTCTTGGGAAACTAGTCTTGCTAAACTCCTATCTCAACACTGGTTATAATTATCAATAATTCTAAGGGTGTTAAGCATGAAATGAAGACAAAAATCAGTGTGAGTTAAAAATACATTGATTGATTGCTTTGTTCCTGCATTCATTTTGTGGGGGCCATAGAAACTTGGCCCCCTAAAGGTTCTCTGACAAATCACCAACATGAGACAGATTGATCAGTAAGAGAAAAGGCCTACAAAGTTATTCAGCATGTATATGTGGGGGCTTCCAGATGAGGACTCAAGTGAACAGTAAGTTATAGAAGCTTCTATACCACCCTGAGGCCACAGCAAGGAAGGCAAACTCAGAGCATAGCCAGAATCAGGTTATGTTGGAAAATCAGGTTGAGGGGCAAGACAGATTAAGGGAGAGAGAAAGGAAAAGGCCTGGCTAGCACAGGTGGCCTTGGTATGTAGGTGAAGCCTCCTTCAGAGATAATAGGTGGTAAATGTTTCTTTGCAGACTTTCAGACATATCAGACTCTCAATCTCTCCTGGATCCAGGAAAAGGATGGAAAGCAGAAGGGGCTTGGCTGCATTAATGGAGATTCTCCAGGGATGCAAACTTTCCCACAAAAGACACCCTTGCAAGACTACTTCTCTTTGCTGGCCAAGCAGCAGCCATTTCAAAATATGTTTGGGGTAAAAATTTTTATTTTTATTTTTTTTGAGACAGACTCTCGCTCTGTCACCCAGGCTGGAGTACAGTGGCGCGATCTTGGCTCACTGCAAGCTCTGCCTCCTGGGTTCAGACCATTCTCCTGACTCAGCCTCCTGAGTAGCTGGGACTACAGGCACCCGCCACCACACTGGGCTATTTCTTTTTTTTTTTTTTTTTTTTTTTTGTATTTTTAGTAGAGATGGGGTTTCACCATGTTAGCCAGGATGGTCTTGATCTCCTGACCTCGTGATCCACCCACCTCGGCCTCCCAAAGTGCTGGGATTACAGGTGTGAGCCACTGCTCCTGGCCCAGGGTAAAATATTTTAATTTCCTTCATTTTATTCACTGAATACTCATTGAGGGGGATTACACTGTGTCTGATGGTTACACATAGTACTCTGTTATTGTGGTAATGGCACTGCAAAATGGTAACTACAATTCCACTTTTAGTGATAAGTGTCTCCTGTGGGTGGGCAATGTGTCCGCATTCACACTGCCTGGTCTCTCTCATTCTCACGGTAACGGCCTTCCGAGGAGTCCACGTTGCCCTCGTGGGGCTGAGAGTCTATTACAGCTGCAAGGACAAACAATTATGGCCACAGTGAGGCTGCCATGGAAACATGTACGTGGAGCAAAGGAAGCCTGGTCCAAGAAGGGACTTGAAGAAGTAAAGATTCTCTAGGAACTGTGAACTCTGAAAATCTGAGACACATCTTAGTTAATTTAGAGTTTATTTTGCCAAGGTTGAGGATGCATGCCTGTGACACAGCCTCAGGAGGTGCTGATAACATATGCCCAAGGTGGTCGGGACACAGCTTGGTTTTATACATTTTCAGGAGACATGAGGCGTTAATGGATATGTGTAATAAGTACATTGGTTCCCCAGCACTTTAGGAGGCTGAGGTGGGCGAATCACAAGGTCAGGAGATGGAGACCATCTTGGCCAACATAGTGAAACCCTGTCTCTACTAAAAATACAAAAATTAGCTGGGCATGGTGGCACATGCCTATAATCCCAGCTACTTAGGAGGCTGAGGTAAGAGAATCACTTGAACCCAGGAGGCCGAGGTTGCACGAGGTTGCAGTGAGCACAGATTGCACCACTGCATTCCAGCCTGGCGACAGAGTGAGACTTGGTCTCAAAAAAAAAAAAAAAAAGGTACATTGGTTCTGTTCGGAATTGGTTCAGTCTGGAAAGGTGGGACAACTGGAAGCCTGGAGGGGCCTTCCAGGTCATAGGTAGATAGCAGACAGGTGGTTGCATTCTTTTGAGTTTCTGATGAGCCTCTCAAAGGAGGCAATTGAATATGCATTTATCTCAGTGAGCAGAGGGGGGACTTTGAATAGAATGGGGCAGGTTTACCCTCAGCAGTGCCCAGCTTGACTTTTCCCTTTAGCTTAGTGATTTGGGGGCCCCAAGATTTATTTTCCTTTCACGGAATTGTGTCCGTCCACTAGAAAAGGGGTCAGCAAATCTATACTGTAAAAGCCAGGCAGTAAATAGGTTTGGCTTTGCAGGGTATACAATTTCTGCTGTGGCCAGCAAATCTGCTGTTGTGCAGAGAACACAGCCAGAGAACATATGTAAGCACATAGGCACGACTGTGTTCCAATAAAACTTTATTCGTCAAAGCAGGCGGTGGGCTGGGTTTGGTGAGTGGGCTGTAGTTTGCCAAACACTGCGCTAGTGGTGCATCACATGATCTCAGATGGGGCCACAACATAGCATAGGTGACGCTGAAGCCTGGAGTAAGAAAGTAGTTTCTCTTAAAATGATTTGTGGCTGACAGCAGTGGCTCACGCCTGTAATCCCACCACTTTGGGAGGTTGAGGTGGGCGGATCACGAGGTCAGGAGTTCAAGACCAGCCTGATCAACACAGTAAAACTCCATCTCTGCTAAAAATACAAAAATTAGCCAGGCGTGGTGGAGTGTGCCTGTAATCCCAACTACTAGGGAGGCTGAGGCAGGAGAATCACTTGAACCTGGGAGGCGGAGATTGCAGTGAGCCGAGATTGTGCCATTGCTCTCCAGCCTTGGTGACAAGAGTGAAACTCCGTCTCAAAAAAAAAAAAAAAAAAAAAAAAACTTTGTAAATTCTTTGGCTAAGTCTTGGAGAAATTCTCCATTGTTGTCAGAATGTGTTTAACATTTCTCTGACTTTGGGTAATTTCTGATTGCAGCGAAGATAGGAGGTAAAGATAGACCATCACAAGCGAAGACTTTTCTAACACTGCTGTCAACTTTTAGTTTACAGAACTAAGGTGAGGTTTCATTGCAAAGTAAATGGATTCAAACATCTTGAAGGGTTTATTTGAATATCTAAGGTTTGTAAAACACTGTTCTTGTCCAATTTGCACATTTTATGGTAAATGAAGAAAAATAAGCTCAGAATTAAGTGGCCTACCCCAAAGGATAGAGCCAAATAGACAGAAATCAATCTGCAGGAGTGAACTGGGAGCTGAGCTGGGAACTGGAGGCTTGGTCTGTGTGTGAATGGAAGGAAGAGCTGGATCCAGGAGTCAGGAGTGGAAATGAAGTGACAGGGTGGCAGGAGGGCGTTTACTGGTTGATCTGGCCACTGTGAAGCAGCAACTCTGCTGCTCTCGAAGGTGCGCTTCCAAATGCTATGCATGCTGGACCCAGACCAGGCTCTGTGTTGTATTTGGGGCTAACCCTATCATAACATTGCAGCCTGCCAGGGCCCTTGGCCTTGATATCTGATGATACTGTTTTTAGCAACCACAGAAAATGGAATTTAGGAGTATTTTATTTGGCTGGGAAGGTAAACGATTGCATTCGCTCTTGTGACTGTTCAAAGAATGTCATAAAATCTCTTCTGTCTTCCCTCTCCCTCTGGCAGCAGAGGCCCCTTCCATTAGACTTCCTCAATTAATCCTGGGTCGTGTAGCTGCAGCCCTCCTGGCTAGCGTCCCCTCTCTCTGCTAGGAATATTGTCATCCCCACACTTCTGAACTGCTGCATTTTCTGCTTGGTTTAAGATGGGATGGAGCTGTAAAGTGTTCTCTGAGACATGTTCGGTTTGTATTTGGAGAATTTGCATGATATAACACAGCTCAGTAAGCTACAAAATGAGCTGCAATGAGACATTTGCACTGTTAAAATCTGAAAATAGAATAATAGGTCCTTCAGATGTGCTGCTGCAGGACTTGTCATTGTGAAAGGAAAAGCACCTTCCAGGCTGGTTGAACTCATCTGAAAGACAAGTGTGGTGGGATGAATCTCAGCCTGTCAGCCCCTTCTGCTCTAGAAGCAGGGACAAGAGCCCACGGAATGGGAGTCTCAGGGCTCCATGTCACTCCGGCCCTGGCAGAGCAGATGCACTGAACAGAGGGATTTGTCTGGATGAAACCACCTTGGGCCAACATGAGATTCAGAACCATTTTCTGTTGGGTCTCTGGAACGCTTTTGGAAATGACATGAAATCTGTGAGATGACCCGGACTAGTTTTGGAAGTTGTACGGATGTGCGTTAGTAGCACCTTGTGATCTCTGCTGGATGCCAGCCTTCTGTTGCTTTCAGGATTCAGGATTTGCTCACCAACAGTATTTAGCGAGAGCCTTTCACAGGCATTCTTCTAGGTTCTGGAGATGCTGAGCTGAAATAGACAGGGTGGTTGCTCGCATGGAGCTTACCGTCTAGGTGGGTAGAGAATGAATAAATGAATGAATAGAAGGAAAATGAATACAGAAGTCGTGAGTGCTATTTCTTTTTCCAAGAGTAGTGGGATAGAGTGGGGCTTCCTATTGTCTTTTTATCATGCCTTATATAGCAACAGACCCCAACATTTTTGGCACCAGGAACGAGTTTTATGGAAGACAATTTTTCCATGGACCGGGGGCAGGGTGGGGAGGATGATTTCAGCACTTTACATTTATTGTGCACTTGTTTGTATTATTATTACATTGTAATATATAATGAAATAATTATACAACTCACCATCATGTAGAATCAGTGGGAGCCCTGAGCTTGTTTTCCTGCAACTAAATGGTCCCATCTGAGGGTGATGGGAAACAGTGACAGATCATCAGGCGTTAGATTCTCATAAGGAGCATGCAACCTAGATCCCTCACATGTGCGGTTCACAGTAGGGTTTGTGCTCCCATGAGAATGTAATGCCGCTGCTGAGCTGACAGGAGCTGGAACTCGGGTGGTCATGTGAGCGTTGGGGAGTGACTGTAAATACAGATGAAGCTTCACTCACTCACCCACCACTCACCACCTGCTATGTGTCATGGCTCCTAACAGGCCACAGACTGGTACTGGACCTGGGGGTTGGGGACCCTTGTTTATGTAGGAATTAATGTCTGTGTGTCACAGTGGGGGAAGTGGATGTAGCAGGTTATGACCAGAGGTGAGAGATGGGGCTGTGGCCTCTCCAGGTCCCTCCTAGATTCCCCAGGAGCTGGGGGTGTCCAACACCTTAGCATTTCCATGGTTCTTTCCCCCATAGCTCACTGTGAAGCTCCAAAGTAGCACTGTCAGGAGATTCTTTGGATAATGTGGTCAGGAGAAGGTGAATTTGAGTGGACATCCGGTGATGATAGGGGATCCCCCATGGGAACGTGGAGGGTAGAAGAAGCATCCCCTTCTTATGGCAAGTGAGAGCAGCAGGACAGTGAATATGAAGCATATTTGTTTTTATCCGATGTGGATTTTGTGAAAATCCACACTTTTTTTTTAACTTTCTTTTTTTAATTTAATTTTATTTTATTATTATACTTTAAGTTTTAGGGTACATGTGCACAACGTGCAGGTTTGTTACATATGTATACATGTGCCATGTTGGTGTGCTGCACCCATTAACTCGTCATTTAGCATTAGGTATATCTCCTAATGCTGTCCCTCTCCACTCCCCCCACCCCACAACAGTCCCCGGAGTGTGATGTTCCCCTTCCTGTGTCCATGTGTTCTCATTGTTCAATTCCCACCTATGAGTGAGAACATGCGGTGTTTGGTTTTTTTGTCCTTGCGATAGTTTACTGAGAATGATGGTTTCCAGCTTCATCCATGTCCCTACAAAGGACATGAACTCATCACACATGCCAGTAGGCAGCATATTTGGGCTTCCCATGTGATATGGTGAAACCACGATGATGCTAACAGACCAACAGACCAAATTAATAAAACGGGTAAGGACACATGGCTCCAGCCATTCTCCACTATTCTTTCTGCTGTACTGTATCACTTTGACATTTCTATGGATGGTGATGAAAGATCTCTTTGAGCCCCTGGCTGGAGGGCTGATTCGTGTGTCATTTCACTTACACAGAAATTGTGCAGGGAGTGACTATTGAGTGACAGCTCAATACTTGCTCTGTCCTCACCCAAATTTCATTTTGAAATGTGATCCCCAGTGTTGGAGGTGGGGCCTAGTAGGAGGTGTTTGGATCATGGTGGTAGATTTTCCATGGATGGTTTAGTACCACCCCTTGGTGCTGTTCTTGTGACAGTGAGTGAGTGAGTTCTAACCAGGTCTGGTAGTTTAAAAGTATGTGGCACCTCCGCCCCCTGCTTCCCTTGCTCCTTCTCCTGCCATGTAAGACCCTGCTCCCCTTGCACCTTCAGCCATGATTGTAAGTTTCCTGAGGCTTCCCCAGAAGCCAAGCAGATGCCAGCATCATGCTTCCTGTACAGACTGCAGAACCATGAGGCCATTAAACTTCTTTTTTTATAAATTACCCAGTCTCCACAGGCTGTACAGGAAACATGGCTGGGGAGCTTTTACTCATGGCAGAAAGCAAAGCCGGAGCAGGCATCTTTACATGGCCAGACCAGGAGGAAGGGGGTGGGGGTAAGGTGCCACACACTTTTGACCAACCAGATCTTGTGAGAACTCACTCACTATACAGGACCAAGGGGGATGGTTGTAAACCATTTGTGAGAACTCCAATCCCATGATCCAGTCACCTCCCAACAGGCCCCTCTTCCAACACTGAGATTACAATTCAACATGAGAGTTGATTAGGGACACAGATTCAAACCATGTGAATAATACTCTTCCCAGTGTATTCAAAAACAGCATGAATTTCTGAGACAAAGGCAAACTCACAAATTTGTTTTTCAGTGTAAATTTTAGAGAGAGAAAGTATAGATTTGAATACAACATACCTGAAACAAACGAACAGAGTAATTTCTATTTCAATAAGGTTGACATTTTCAAAAAAGCTATTGTAGTTAAATCTCTTTAAGAAAAAAGCAGTTGTAGGGTGATGTAGGAGATTTTACCTAAAGCAGTTAAACTGTCGACACCTGAGTCACCTTTGACTGGAAATTTAGCATGTATGTTTCCAATTCATGCTGAAAATTAGGTGTGTATCATTTTGTACTGTGTTTATATTGGGGTAGTTAGAAATGGGAGTTTTGTTTCTTCTATGCACATAACATAATTCTTTATTATGGGTGTGCTACAAATGCAGGTTGCCAGTGTAACTGGTCCACATTAGTCCTAAATCTTGACAATTCCAATTGTCAAATATGGAGAAAAATTCACTCTGAGTAAAGGGAGGTTCATGCCAGTCAGGTTCATACCAGTCTTTTGAACAAATTGATATCTCTTTCTCTCTCTCTCTCTCTCTCTCTCTCTCACACACGCACACACACACACACATTTCTGTATGAGTTTACTTGGTCATTATCTAGGAAAATATCAGGAAATAACCAAATCACAGGAATTTAGACAGAAGTCTTTGCTTTGACAAATGTAGACCAAACATAAAATTCTAAGCCCCCCCCAGCTGACTGAATGAATCCCTTCTCTTGACTGAGGGGATTTCAAAAGAAACCTATAAAAACTAGCTCAGGCTATGATAGGAAGCAGGTTCCGTACAGGCCTCATTATACCCTCCTTCCTTTTTTTCAGGCACAACTGACCAACATTAACATTAACACAGAGATCTTAAGACTGAGAAAACAGACTGTAGCAATAAAATACCAAATTCTAACAAGACTCTAGTCTAGCATTACATGACAGATAGCAGGCCCTGGAAGAAACCAAAGCATTTTACCCAAAATAGATTTCTTTGACGTATTTTGAAATGTCCCTGCAGATCTGTCTCTTCTGGGGAAGGCCTACATTCTGTAGATAATCCCCTTCCCTCTCCAGGGCTTTTTCTGATCCTGAAGAGTTAGCTGAGAGTCTTTTAAAGATCTAAACAGGAAATATTTGCCATCTACTGCCTCTAAGGATAGCCACCCAGGAAACTTCATCTACATAGTAAGAACCTTGGTCTCCACAAATACTTATTTTAACCCAGACACTACTTTCTATTGATTCCAGCTCTTTAGATAATAACTCTTTCAACCAAGTGCAAATCATAAAATATTTGAATCCACCTCTGCTCTGTAATTGTCCTCAGCCCCTGCATCAGGACAGTTGTCATTTCCAGTGTTTCTGCACTGAACCAATGTATGCCTTACATGTATCGATTAATGTCTTATGTCTCCCTGAAATGTATCAAATCGTGCTGCACCTTAACCACCTTAGGCACACATTCTTAGGACCTCCTGAGGCTGCGTCATGGGCCATGGTCACTCATATTTGGCTCAGAATAAACCTCTATAAATATTTTACAGAGCTTGGCTCTTTTCCTTGACACTATTTCTTCAAATATTTCATTGTCATCTCTGCATAACTTAATTAATTAAAACTTGCTTGGACTTTGAGTAATGAGAGCACTTCACCATCAAATGAAGGGAACACATGTCCCCTGAGTGCTGGTTTCAGTGTTGGCTGTGGTTGGAGTAAAGGCATCGTCAGGGGAACAGGTGTCCGCTGGTGCCTACAGACAGTGCAGCTTCCCTTGACCTGAGTCTTCATGGAGATGTTAAGGAGGGTGACTGCATGGGGATGCTTTCCCTCCCTTTCCTTTCAGGCTGCTGCACCAATGCTGTGAGCATCCGCCACCTCTCTGTGGATGACTCTCCTTGCCATTTCTTTTGTCTGTTTTTTGATTGTGTAATCTGAGGACTTACCGGTATAGAGATCCCAACAGAGATCAAGTTATAGACATCAGCTCTCAAAAAAGAGAGAGAGAGAAAGAGGGAAGGAAATGAGGAGTTTGCGGTTTCCATGACTACTAAAGACCTCAAGTCAAAAACATTTTCAGAGGCAAATGAGGTAGCAAAACCACATCAAAGTGTGTGGATGCTGGGACAGTGAGGGAAGGTGAGGGACAGTGAGGGAAGGTGAGGGAAGGTGAGGGAAGGTGAGGGACGGTGAGGGACGGTGAGGGACGGTGAGGGAAGGTGAGGGAAGGTGAGGGACGGTGAGGGACAGTGAGGGAAGGTGAGGGAAGGTGAGGCTGTTGCATTTAGACAAAACACTTAGAAGTGTTCTTCTTTATGATCATGTTTATTATGTAGCTGTAATTACATATATGCTAATGATGTAGGTACTTTGTGGGGAAGTGTTTCATTACAGTTTTGAGTTTGTTTAAAAATTTAAACACTTCAATAAAGGAATGGTATAAGGAGCCGAGAAAATAGAAATTCTTACACAGAATGGTTCTAGTTCCCCAAAGCAGCATCATGTTTCTAAATAAGTAAATTGTGAAACAGAGCATAGTAGCTTAGAAGTATTTATATTTGTAAACTCTTAGGTGCTAATAAAACTATAAGGCAAATTTTAAAAGAGGCAAAATTTAAAAAAAAATTAGTGCAGAGAATACTAAGAAGGCAAAAATAATAAAACCTTTTCTATAAAACAAAATAACAACATAATTTTAAAATACAGTATCCAAACTCTGACCTGCCAACGTTTCATTTTCCTTGTCTCTGGCGTTTTAATTTAGACACAAATGATTGATCACATGAATAATTTAGTATAGTCCAAGAAAGACATATAAAAAGCATCAGGTTTATTTCTAAGATTTAGATACAATTAAGGCTGTACAAATAATTCAATGAGTTCAGAACTTTTAAAACACAGTGCCATCCTGAACAGTTTCATTTTTTTTTTTTTTTTGAGACAAGGTTTCACTGTTTCACACAGGCTTGAGTACAGTGGCAAAATCACAGCTCCCTGCAGACTTGACATCCTGGGTTCAAGCAATCCTCCTGCCTCAGCCTCCTGAGCAGCTGAGACCACAGGTGCAGGCCACCATACTCCACTTTTTTTTTTTTTTTTTTTTAATGTATAGACAGACCCTGGCCATGTTGTCCAGGCTAGTCTCAAACTCCTGACCTCAAGCCATCCTTCTGTCTTGGCCTCCAAAAGTGGTGAGATTACAGATGTGAGCCACCGTGCCCTGCCTGGACAATTTCTTAAGTACCCAGTGTGTGCCAGGGACTGAACTGAGTGCAGGGGACACCACTGCTGTGGAGGCTCTCCCACACGTGACAACGCCAGGGAGGATGGGACGCGGGTGTTTGGAGTGGGAAAGATTTAATGTGCTCCGTTCTGAGAGCCATAATAATCTCAGCAAAGCTCCAGGACTTCCTCCGCAACACGGAGATATATGTTGGGGGAGAAGGTGTTTTTCTTTTTTTAATATTGTTCTATTAACTTAGGTGGGAAGGCATGTCTCAGAAGTTACTGGCTTAACTGCATTGGGCTGAATATTTTTAAGTTTCAGGAGCAAAAGGCTCCAAATCCACTGTGTTTGCCTTCTCACTGTTCCTGGCTCCCTGTGAAGAAAACATTAGTGGTTTTTGGCAATGAGAACATGAACCAATATGAGAGAAAGCTGTCAGGCCCGGGGGCCGGTAAATGGGAGATGGATGGGGAAAGTGATGGGTCCTGACAGCCTGGGAGTCTCCGGCCATCCATCACACTCTCACCATGAAAGAGAGGTGCCATTCAGATGTACTTAAATTCCCAAAGAGCTGACAAAATGAATCCAGTGGAGGAAGGCTCTGGGTGTGAATCAGGGTCCCCTTGACTTCAAAGGGTATTAATGCACATGAAGAAATACAAACCAGCAGACTCAATATTTGCTAAACCCTTAGTAGGCTCAATTTCCTGGGGAATTCGGTTCTACTTACTTGCCTGTTCATTCTCAGGTGACAAATAAGAAAGCTGTAATGGGTTTTCTACCTACTATGGTCAGAAGTTCCACAAAAGTAAGCTCATTGGATTTATATTGTTTCTTGAATTTAAATAGGTAAAAGCTCCTTGTAAGAATTGGAAACAGTGTACCTTGAAAACTTTGGATTTGTCTGATGTCCATAGATGGTTGATCTATAATTCATAAGTGTTGTGAAACACTGGAGAAAAATACAGAGGAAAGCCAACCAAATCCATGGGGAAGATGTTTGTCTCTTTGTACATGATTTTGCTTTGTCTGTAATGCGACGGTGAAGTGGAGTTTTTTGTTCCTTTTGGAGGACAGATGATGGTTCTGTTAAGATAAAAAAATTTAGTTGTATTGAATACAGAAAAAAACATTTAAGCCAAGCATCCTACTTACCCCTGTGTGGGATTCAAAGTGAATCAGACATGGTCCTAGCCCTGAATGAATTTGTTGTCTACTTAGGGGGGATAGAGGGAGACAGTCAAAGCGAAGAGAGGACTACATAGAAGATACGTGAATGCACCCAAGTGGCTGGGACAAAGGTCATCAATAGTTAGTGACTTCAGCTATTAATAGGGCAGCTTGGGATCCATACTGCAGGAGACGGGCTGGCTGTAGGAAGGGATGGTGCAGAGAGGGCGCTCGTGCGTGGATGGTGGAATAAAAGGGAATCCAAAGATTATTTTTGACAGTTTGGTAGAATTTCCGCAGCTGAGAATAGAGAAGAAAGCAGATGGAGTGGCCTCGAGGGAGGGACTGGCGAAGTGCTCAGAGCAGACAGCCGTGTCTGCAGGCCGGTGGCCCACCCAGGTGGAAGAAAACACAGCCAGGAGGAGACAGGAGGTAAAAACGAATGGGGAGGTCAGAACCTTTTTATAATGGGTCTTGAAGACAGAACTCCAAAGACTGGATCTAATTCCACAGGAAGGCAGCAAAAAAGAGGGTCGTGAACAGCTTTTGAACTGAGAACTAATCTCATCAGAACTGAGTATAATATGTCTTCCTTGTTTTTACTGCCTAAAAAGGTGTCAGAGAAAAGAATGGAACCCCCAGTCCTGCCATTCTGACTAAGCAAGCCGTAGGCACTTGTTTTGTGTTCTCCTTCCATCCTCGGCCACCGAGGGCAGGATTTTTACGGAAGCATGATTATGTATACACACGGCTCAGGCTCAGCTTCTCCACTTATATATAAGCATTTCCTAAGGTGCTAACTTATATTCCTAATTATGATTTCCAAAAGCCTTTAATAGTCTTTCATAAGTCAGCACCGAAATACCTGAAGTCATTTTCTAGTCCTAGCATATTTATGTCTGATGCTCCTGTTGTGTATAATGCTCCTGTTGTGTATAATGCTGCAGTGAACGTCCTCCTGGAGTTTCCTTTTGCCTTTACTTATTCCTTGGAATAGGTCCTGTTTTGTGTGTATGTAACCTAACTCTTAAATTATATGGCTCTTATGTGGTAAGTTTGAGGATCTGTTGAGTTTTTCAAGGTACAGGAGTTACAGTCAATTACAACATATTAACCAGGGTGTGGTGGGGGGATCTTTTTCTTTAGGATGCCAATGGCTCACCAGTTCTGTATCATGCTGGTTGTCAGTCAGAAAGGTATTAGCAATCCACACCTATTCTGTGACGATTCCAGCTCCCTGGGAGACAAGACTTTGCAGAATCACTGACACTCACTTTGTCTCCAGGTGATCCTTTCCCAGCTAAGCGTATATCAGACGCATTACCAGGGATCATCAATCATGTGGTTCTCTCTCCACCCCATTTCTTCTGCTCCTATGAGACATTCTTTGCTTTTCTAAGTGTATGAGGAAATTAGTCACTCATTTGGGATGCTCAGAATTGTTCCTCAGTCATTCTTGTGAATACCTTAATCTGTTAGTGTGCAACTTTTCGAGCCAGGTCTGGATTCGTTTCCTCTGTTGTTTTGGAGGTTTGTGAGATTATGAGTAGCCCAGGATCCTTTCTGCTCCTCTCTGTTAACCCAGGCTTGACAACTGCAGGTTGCGTTTTGCTGCTTTCTGCTCTTTTTCATAAGATAGGCCAACCGATAATTTGGGGATGGCACCATGGTTTTATGCAGAGTTCTTTAATCTTTATCCATTAGCACCTGAGCATTTATGAAAGCGAAAGACGCAGTAGTGCTGAAGGAAGCGGTTCCTGATGTCAGACAGCTCCGGGCTGAATCCTGGCTTTTGTACCTCCTCCTCAGGTGGCCTTGAGCAAGCTAATTAGCATCTCTGCACCCCATTGTTCTCACCTATGTAATGGGAACGATAATGATAATTCTAGCATCCTACCCTATACGGGGTAGGTCATCATCAGGATTAAGAGAATAATTCTTTATCCAGTCTGTCATGGATGGGCATTCAGATTGATTCCACGTCTTAATGCAGAAACAGAAAGCCGAGTACCTTAAGTTCTCACTTCCAAGTGGGAGCTAAATGATGAGACTCGTGGACACAAAGAGGGGGAACAACAGACACTGGGGCCTGCTTGAGGGTGGAGGGTGGGTGGAGGGAGAGGAGCAGAAGAATAATTATTGGGTACTAGGCTTAGGACCTGGATGATGAAATAATCTGAGCAATAAATCCTCATGACACAAGTTTACCCATATAACAAACCTGCATATGTACCCCTGAACCTAAAATGAAAGTTAATAAAAAGGAATAATTCACACAGTGGACTTACTGTTTTGCTTAGCATATCATGAGTATTCAATCAATATCAGTTATGACTAATTCCTACCATGATCACTTGAGTAACAGACGTCATGGCAATTTCTGGGTCAGGCTAACTTTTCCTATCTCTATTTGCTAGCTTTCAGTGTTTTGAATTATTCTCCTTCTTAGAAATATTCTAAGAAACCTTCCAGGAAACCTCCAAGAAATGTTCTAGAAAACCACCAATCCTTTTTGTTTATTGTAAAACAACCCCCATACCAAGAATGTGAAAATGAGCCATTTTCAGCTTCAATAGTCCTTGGCTACCCATCCGATGGTGAGATATCCACTCAGTCTGGGTCCTGTGGTTTTTCTTTCTTCTTTCTTTCTCTTCATGTCCAGCTGCCTTGAAGTCCAAATTTAAAACATTTAGCCCCACTGTTCACAGCTGCCTGTTTTCCTCAAACACACACATGACATATAACTTACGTTCCATACTGGAGCTCTTTTAAATGAAAGTGGTCAGCTCCTGTTTCTATGACGAGAATAGAGTGAACTAGGGGTTCCAGGCCAGCTGGGACACCTGGAAAATCTACATGCAGAGGTCATGTGCAAGTTCTTTTTCTGTGTCTGTTGTGTATTCACATATACCACTTAACAACAACAACAATGGAACAAGCCATCCAGCAAATATGGATCAACTTCCTGCTACCTACAAAGCTCCTTTTCAAGTGCTGGCTCAGTTCAAAGATAAAACAGAAGCACATCTTAATCTTGAGTAATAGATTATAATTTTACCAGATCCACATTTGACTACACGAATTCAACTCTATGTGCTACTTTAAAGATAAAAATCAGGTGCCAAACACAAGCCAAGCTAGGTCATGTGGCAGCCACCACAAAACTCTTTCATAATGGCCATATCAAGAAACAGTGTACACAAAGGTTTGTATACAAGGTCATGCATACTGAGCTTATTGGCTGTCCGAGGGATTTTCACAGATGGTTTTTGTTTGTATAGGTTTTTTTATTATTAGGCATTAACTGTAGGGCCTAAATCCTAAGTAAAATGCAACACCACGAATAAAGTAACAAGAAATGAAACACCTGAAGATTGGTAACTCTATGGAAGACTGTGGAAGATGGACATCATGGGAGAGGCAGAGATAAACTGAGATGGGATCAAGGAAGATGCCTCCTAGGTGGGGAGGGTGGAGAATATTTTCTTGAAAGATTCATTTCTGAAATCTCTGTTGAGTATAACTCTGTCAGACACTGGGCTAGATGCTAGGGCTGAAATGATGAGCAAAAACAGAGATGGTGAATAAAAATCTTAAATATACGATTATAATTCTGGTAAGTGCCACCAGGGAGCATTAGCCGGGGCTCTGAGAATGTGGAATGGGGTCTGAAGATGGGCCAGAGGAGTTTCCCAAGGGCAGGGTTGCTGCAGACAGGATCTGGAAGAGAAGTAGAGGCCAGTGAGGGGAGAGGAGGGAATATCCCAGATGGAGGGGGTGGCAGGTGCAAAGGCACCATGGTAGAAGGCAGGTGGTGAGAGCCAAGGGTGGCATGAAGGTGGGTAAGGCTTGGGTAGAGGGAGAAAGGGTCATAAAGATGGAAGGAGAGAAGGGATAGAGGGAGAGAACAGGGTAAAGATGGAGGGAGAGAGAGACAGAGGAGCAGAGAGAAATGAGAAACAGAGAAAAAGACATGAGAGAGAAAGAGGAGAGAGAGAGAAAGAGAAATAGAAATGAAGGAAGGAAGATGGGGAGAGGGAGAGAGACAGAGTAGGAGAAGGACAGGAAACTGATGAGGATAGCAAGGTGGTGGAAGCCAGGCCACATGGTAAGGGATTCTGGCTTTATTCTAAAAGCAGCAGGTATGTAGGAAGATGGTCATGGGAAGATGAGAGAGGGAGACAGAACTTGGCCATCACACTGAGTATCCCCACACTGTGCTTTTCCTTAGTAACATGTACCATGTTCTATAGTTACCTTGTTTGTTCATTTCTCTCCTTGTCCACCGAATGATTCCCCGATGAGGCAATGTGTTCAGCAAAGGTGGGGGCCGTGTCTGTCTGGTTTCCTGTGGAATCCCCAAAGTCTAGCACAGTTTCCAGCACATAGTAGTGTTCAGTGTTTATTTGTGGAATGAAGAAAAAGCAAGAGAATGTCTGGGCAAAGCCTTCCTGCCTAATGGTCAGCACGGTACAGACATGTCCCCGATACAGACACCTCCGCCCCTGCGGAGACATGCCAGGTGTCCTGGCTGAGCAGGGTCTCATCCACCCATCCTTCCTGCCTCCTGTGACATTGCCCTGCTCTCCCTTGGATCTGTCACTCAGAAACTCAGCACACAACCTACGGCTGATATAAGTAGCAACCGCCAATTTCCTTCTAATCAAGGTTTTCTGAAATTGCTGGAAGTACACATTCTAAAGCCACGATCTTTCCACAGTCCTCTGGGAACCCATGTAATATTCTTGTTAAATACTCATTACTTAACACTTGCTTGACTGAAATTTCCTCTCATTTACCAAATGATTTCTAGTGAATTTTATCAACAATATGAATAATAATCCAAAATCACAATTTAGTCTTAGAACACTTTCAATAATAATGTGTTATTCCTCCTTTTATCGGAAATCTTTTGTGTGATACAAATTACTGTTTTTTTGGAGACAAGATCTCACTTTGTCACGCAGGCTGGAGTACAGTGATGCAATCTCAGCTCACTGCAGCCTTGACCCCTTGGGCTCAAGCAATCCTTCCACTTCAGCCCTGAAAGTAGCTGGGTCTCCAGGTATGCACCACCATACCTGGCTAATTTTTTTTATTTTTGTAGAGACAGGTTTTGCCATGTTGCCCAGGTTGGTCTTGAACTCCTGAGCTCAAGCGATCACCTGGCCTTGGCTTCCCAAAGTGCTAGGATTACAGGCAGGAGCCATCATGCCCAGCCTAAATTATTATTTTAAAATTTTATTTTTCTTATTTTTGTGGGTAGCATAGTAGGTGTATATATTTGTGGGGTACTAAATTAGTTTTTATTCTCCAAAAAAGAGGTTTCTGGTTTCTCCCATTGGTGTTCAGCAGCATTATGGGATACTTTGTATACAGTCATGGGTCACTTAAGGATGGGACATGCTCTGAGAAATGTGGTTTCATTGATGTGCAAACATCACGGAGTATAGTAACACAAACCTAGCTGTTCCAGTCTACTACACATCTACGCTATATGGTACAGCCTGTTGCTCCTAGGCTACAAACCTTTGCATCGTGTTACTGTACTGAATATGGCAGGCAATTGTAACACAACGGTAAATATTTGCATATGTAAGCATAGAAAATGTACAGTCAAAATATGGTATTATATTCTTAAATGATTCGTACGTGAGCACCATCATATATGCAGTCTGCGGTTAGCTGAAATGTCCTTGTGCAGTGCATGACCGTGTTCGGGGAGGTCAGGTGAAGTGCTCTCTCGCCTAGTTCTCGTCATGTCTAAAGATGGTATAAGATCTCATATTTTGGGTGTAGCGATGCCATCGTCTTAATTCACCTGCGCTGGCTTGACCCTGCCACACTAGTAACAGTCACTAACGTAACATGCTCCCTTTCCCGATTCTTCATTGCATGTCGTCCTCCTTTTCTGAAACAGGTGGTTCTGAGTGCAAAGAAGTAGAGTATCCACAGTAAAAATCAGTCTTAGCCAATGCTGACTTGGCTGACCTTACAAGTCAATGGACTTTGGGGCCATGGATACCGCTCTTTTAGCTCCAGAAACCTTAGTGATGAGGATAGCTTCCTAATAAAAGCCATGAGAAAATTAAAAAGAAAAAGCATTAGCCAGTTTAACAATTGCCATAATAAATGTTGCACTAGGCAGGCCTGGTGGCTCACGCATGTAATTCCAGCACTTACGGAGGCTGAGGAGGGTGGATCACTTGAGGGCAGGAGTTGAGACCAGCCTGGCCAACATGGTGAAATCCCATCTCTACTAAAAATACAAAATTAGCTGGGTGTGGTGGCAGGTGCCTGTAATCCCAGCTACTCGGGAGTCTGAGGTAGGAGAATCGTTTGAACCTAGAAAGCAGAGGTTGCAGTGAGCTGAGATTGTGCCACTGCACTCCAGCCTGGGCAACAGAGTGAGACTCCATCTCAGAAAAAAAAAAATTTGCACATAAAAGTAGAAAAAAAGGACATGTAAGTAGCATGCAAATACTGTACACACAAGCCTGTGGAATGTTGATATTTTCTTCCAAAATAGTCTAAAACTTGGTTTAAGTATTTATATTCCTAAATTCTGGGAAAATTGGACATTATGTCTTTGATTATGTTCTTTGGGATATTAAGGGTTTCATGAATAAAAACAAAGAAGTTAGCATTAAATAAGTTTGGAGAATAATGCATTCCTTATCTTCCTCCTGGAGATTCCCAAAGCCTTGGACCAATAAAGGCTCTGAGAAGTTGAGCAGAGAAGAACGTGCTGAGCTTTATTGAACCAGTGTTTTTCAAAATTAATAGACCATGGAGCTTTTTTTTTTTCCCCAGCTTAACACCAATTAAAATTCTATTAGGAACAAGATTTCCAGAAGACACAATTGGAAAACAACTGTCAGTTACTATGCTTGTAATAGCCGTATGCCACTTGCTGCTACTGTGAATTCTATGCTTTTAAACCTTAAATTGAAGAAGAGTCATACACGTGACGTTGTTTAAAGTTGGACTGAATTGTGTATCTAATTTTTGACAACAGCCATCAACAGTAAACATCCTAAATTGAGACTTTACACATACCCCCTCTGAGTGGGCATTATTTAAATGCAACTGCACAGATTAGGGAGCTTTAAAAAAATCCTACAAGTATAAAGTGACACATTGTGTTGAAGGTAATAAATCCTGCCTTTAAATAACGCAAGTGCTATGCAGGGCCTCCTTTGAAATGCCTCATGTTTGACTAGTATTCCTAAAACATTACAGATCTCATCCACACTCTGTCAGAGACACAGTAATTGTTTTGCTGGTCTGTGCACTGAAACAACCTGTAAAAACTGAGAATAACGTCAGCCTGGAGCAATGAAAGCATCTCGTATTGGGGAGACCAGAGCTAGTGAACATGTCAGTCCAGGAGAAAAATCTTGGGCTTCAGGAGGTTTTATTTTACACTTTCCCAGCTCCCCTGGGTATGGAAATGATGAAAACAAACCTTTTGGTGTGCAGGTGCCAAAGGTGGAAGAAAGAACAATAATTTATAAAGAGGGAAAACAGATTAAAAGAATAATGTCACTTTATTTGAGAAAATTAGGTTTTGTGTCTTTTTCTTGAAACTTACAAAAATGTTGGGTACCTGTGCCGTAACTTGATGATATTGAAAAGAATGGCTAAGTAGTATCTAGAAAATGTAGAGACTTCTTTGAATGAAAAAGTGTCAATACCAAAGGGAAAATGGGCAAAAGGTATGAATGGGCAAGCTCAGAGAGGGCCCTGGGAGAGCCAATGAGACTGAACGGATGAGGAATTTTAGGAATGATCAGGGACACATGGAAAATTACCTGCACAGTGAGGCAGTAATCATGCCAGTCAGGCTGAAAAATGTGAAGGCATCTGTCAAACCAGCAATAATGTCGAGTGTTGTGAGGTGTGGAGCAATGGAAACGCTCACAGGTCGCCAGAGGGAATCACTGCAGCTTCCCAGAGGCATCTGGAGGGGACTCCCTGTTTGTGCCTCCAGATGCCTTCTCCGCTCTGCCCTGTGCCTGAGAGGCTGACCTGCATGGAGCACAGCATGGACTGCCTTGCTGTCTGGTTCACTCTGCCCTGTGCCCGAGAGGCTGACCTGCATGGAGCACAGCATGGACTCCCTTGCTGTCTGGTTTCTGGGGCTTTCAGCCCATGGGAGGCACTGGCAGGAGAACAGAAGGCAGAGGAAGGTGAGCACTGTCTCCCCATCTCCTTCCTCATTGGCGTGGGCTGACAGTGGCTGCACTCTTCACTGTATGCCACTGTGCTGTCTGCAGTGGTGTTGTCCTGTTGGTCCAGCTGAGCTCTGATGACCATTATCTCCCCCAAGCTCCTTTGGGCCCAACACAGCTCCTAGCCTGCAGATGACTCATTGGCTCTCACTGGTTCTTCTTTGTTCCACTCACATCTCTATGAATTGGCTCTTCATAAAAGTCTTCAAATTGTCCCATTTGGGGGTCCCAGGTTTGTTCTGCCGGATCTCTGAAGAAAGTCGAAGGCACGCAGCCCCTCTGACCCATTAATTCATTCTTAAAGAGAAGCTTTTGCACTGGACTCCTAAAAGACATGGAGATGGATATCCACAACAGTATTGAAATAGTGAAAAAGTGTAAACAGCTTATGTATTCATCAAGCGATAATCAGCTAAGGTAGATTATAGTATATGCAGATCAGAGAGACTTATGTAGTCTCTGCTCTATAGTTTTCCCAGCAACACGAGACACACAAAGGCAGGGGATACGACTAAGTCACTCATGTATTATTCAACCAAATACTTGATTTAGGAATGGCCTGTAGGCATGACATTGTGCTGTGCGCTAGAGTTAAGATGGAGAGTTATACCAAAGTGTATTGTGAGTTTCTCGACTCTCCTGCACTCCCACTACTGGGTATCTATCCGAAGGAAAATAAATCATTATATAATAAAGACACTGGCATGTGTATGTTTATCGCAGCATAATTCACAATTGCCAAGATATAGAATCAACTTAAGTGCCCATCAACTGATAAGTAGGTAAAGAACATGTGGAATATATATATGTATACACACACCATGGAATACTACTCAGCCATAAAAAAGTAATGAAATAATGTATTTTGCAGCAACTTAGATGGCACTGGAGACCATTATCCTAAGTGAAGAATGGAAAACCAAGTACCACATGTTCTCACTTACAAGTGGGTGTTAAGTTATGGGTATGCAAAGTCATAGAGAGTGGTATAATGGACATTAGAGACTCAGAAGACGGGAGGGTGGATGAAGGATAAAAAAATCACCTGTTGGGTACACTGCAAACTATCTGGGTGACAGGTCCAGTGAAAGCCCAGCCTTCCCCACTATATAATTCATCCATGTCACCAAAAACCACTGTACCCCCAAAGCTATTGAAATAAAATACAAAATAAAAAGCAAAGAATTCATCCAGAGGAACAACACAGTAACAAAAAGTGCTAAATAAAATGTGTAGTTAAGGTAGTTGGTTGTTGTTACATATTATCTATGAGAGAAAACTCAGATCCGACTGGTTTAAGCAAAAAGCATGCTCCTTGCTTCAGGGACAAGTAAATCCCATGAACCCAATGCTATCCTTAGAAATCTCAGTCTCCTTGCTTCAGGGACAAGTAAATCCCATGAACCCAATGCTATCCTTAGAAATCTCAGTCTCCTTGCTTCAGGGACAAGTAAATCCCATGAACCCAATGCTATCCTTAGAAATCTCAGTCTCACTTGCTTCAGGGACGAGTAATTCCATATGAACCCAATGCTATCCTTAGAAATCTCAGTCTCCTTGCTTCAGGGACAAGTAAATCCCATGAACCCAATGCTATCCTTAGAAATCTCAGTCTCTTTCTCTCCATCTCTCTCTCCCCTTCCCCCTCCCTCTCAGCTCTGATTTCCTCTATGTGTTATTCCCATTTTCTTCTGTTGAGGATGAACTTACATTACCTCGTAACTGGAGAGATGCCACCTCCAGCCCCAATTTCTATTCCCCCATTAGCCAAAACCAGGTTTACCACACTAGCTTTAACTGAAGTTTAAAGGAGGGATCTTAGCGTCCTTGATTGGCTCATTTGCCCACATCTGAACCAATCAGCATGGCAATGAGAATGGGTCACTCTAATTGGCCACCCAAAGTCACATGATCACTCCTGTGGCTGATGGGAAGGGCACTATGATTGACAGCCCCATTGGGACCACATGGATAAGAAATGGATGGTCCCCACCAGGTTCTATGTAGATGAAACCAAACATGTCTGCACTACACAAACAGAAAAGAGCTCCGGCTTGTATAACAGCATACAGTAGAGTTCAGAGCAGAGGGAAAGCCCTGTTTGCTGATGTAGTTACGGACACATTCCTGAGGGAGGTGAGCGGTGACCTGGACTTTTCTATATGTTGAGAAGTTAGATCTGGCTAGGGTGTAGGATACAGTAGGTCAGCTGGACTTTTCCTTGAACCTCTACCAAGGTGTACGTTCCCCAAAATTTATCCACATTTCAGTGCCTCACATTATATATTAGATATCCAAGGATTCCCTAGTGACCCTTTGCAAGGCGTAAGAGCCCCTCCTGCGTGCTGACTGCCCGGTACGTGCCCACTGTCGGTGCCGATTACAGCACACCTGCAGGCTTCTCGTCATCGCCCTCACCGAAGCCCCCTGGTCTCTCCAGATGATGCCTGTGGTGCTAGGGGAGGAGTGGGGCTTGTGGACTCTTGCCGACTTCTGCTTTTTCATCCGTTTCCAAATGCAGACGTTGGGTGGCCTCACGATTCACTTCTTGTTTCAAACATTTCCACTTTCCCTGGATTTTATGTGTGTCTCTGAGAAGAGAGAGTTCCCCCATGTACCTACTGAGGCCCTTTTTGCGAAAGGGAGAAGTTGCCTCACTGAGACTGGGTACCATTTGGGGGTTTCCCTCCAGAGAGGAGCACAACCTTCTCTCCTTTTCCAAAATCAAGTGGGCGCTAGGGAGAGAACAGACCGTAGCATAGACATAACAGGAAGGAAGGAGAAAAGAAGGAAGAAAAACATGAAGGAAGAGCATCCATAAAGGGAGGTGGTTTCACACTCACTGGGGCTCTACGCCCAGACCACCTGGATGCAAAGCCTGCCTCAGCTAAACAGCTGTGTGTCTCTGAGCAAGTCATTTAGCCTCTCTGTGCCTCAGACTCTTTGTTGGAGATAGTGATAGTAGCTACCTCCATTGAAAGATGTGATGTGTTAATTGAACAGGCTGGCAGAGTAGTTGAAATAGTTAACATGTTGCTCTTTCAAAGCTCTGGGGACAACACCTGCCTCACTCTCTAGCACTTCCTAAGCATTAACTCACTTTATTTGGACACCAAGGCAGAGGAGTGGGGAGAGAATGTTAATATCAGACATTCACTGGGTGCATCAGTGGTGCCAAGCACAGCGTTTTGGCCAGTGGGGCTATGGCAGTGAGTGAAGAGACAAAGTCTTGGCCTCATTAAGTGTACATTCTAGTAGAGAGAGAGGAGAAATGTGTATGAATAGACAACACGTGGCAGTGGGGGTGGGGGGAGGGTGGCAGGGCTGAGCTCCCCAGAGAGCATCGTGGCAGCGTGAGAGGGCCGGGGTGGTGGCAGGCAGGGACAGTCAGGTGCTGTTTGGGCAGGAAGGCCCCCTGGAACAGAGAGCTGGAAGGGAGAGAGGGACAGTCAGGGAGGGCAAACTATGCAGAGGGCACAGCCATGGCAGAGATGGAGCCTGAGTGTGCTTGGTGCCTTCTAGAAAGTAGAGTGTTTGTTCTGAGATGAGGAAGGACTCGGGGGACGGTGGTCAGACGAGTGGGAGTGGCCGGAAACACTGAAGGTCACCAAAGCCACGGAGGGGTGTCAACCTCCACTTGGAACCACGTGGGAAGACACTGTGGGCTTGGATCTGGGCATGACGTGGCCTGACTTCTTTATTTTTTTATTTTTCTTTTAAGTTCTGGGATACATGTGCAGGATGTGCAGATTTGTTACATAGGTAAACGTGTGCCACGGTGGTTTGCTGCGCCTGTGAACCCATCACCTAGGTATTAACCCCAGCGTGCATTAGCTAGTTTTTCTAATGCTCTCTCTTCCCCTACCTCACCCCCAAAGAGGGCCCCAGTGTGTGTTTTTCTCCCCTCTGTGTCCATCTGTTCTCATTGTTCAGCTCCCACTTTTAAGTGAGGACATGTGGTGTTTGGTTTTCTGTTCCTGCACTAGTTTGCTGAGGACAATGGCTTCCAGCTCCATCCATGTCCCTGCAAAGGACATGATCTTGTTCCTTTTAATGGCTGTATAGTATTCCATGGTGTATATGTACACATTTTCTTTAGACAGGGTCTTGCTGTGTCACCCAGGCTGGAGTGCAGTGGCCCAATCTCAGCTTACTGCAACCTTTGCCTCCTGGGTTCAAGCGATTCTCATGTTTCAGCCTCCCGAGCAGCTGGGATTATAGGCATGCGCCACCATACCCAGCTAGGTTTTGTACTTTTATCAGAGATGGACTTTTGCCATGTTGTCCAGGCTGGCCTCGAACTCCTGGGATCAAGGGATCCTCCCACCTCAGCATCCCACTGTGCTGGGATTGCAGGCCTGAGCCACTTCTCCTGTTGGCCTGACATATTTTTAAAGGAGGTCTTTGGCTTCTGTGTGGAGAATACACGAGAAAGGGCAAAAGCAAAAGCCCAAGAGCAGGGAAGAGGCTGCCACGGTAATTCCAGCCTCCAGGAGACGGAGCTTGGGCAGAGCAGTGGCCGTGGAGTGGCCACAGGTGGCCGTGGTGACCTTCCAAGTTGAGGTGCCGGCTTCAGCCTGGTTTTGGACTTGAAAGGATGTGCAGAATCCAAGATGGCCCTGTCGATGTGGTGACAACAACTCATGGATCACTTGGAGGATGAGCAGGGTTAGGGACAGAAGCAGAAATTGTTGTGTATGGTTTAGACATACTGCTGACCTGGGCTGGGCAGCTTCGGCCTGTGGTTAGGGTGTTGTGACCTAATAGGACTAATTCTGGATGCCTTTCTAGAGACAAACTCTGGTTTTCATATCCTGAATGCTCCTGTTCTGTTAGGATAATACACTCAATTGTAAAATGAAATGTCCTTTTAAAATATCTCTGATGATATTTAAGTTAAGAAAATGATTACTGAAATTTGGTGTGAGTCAAAGAAAGTTGTTTAATGAGTTTCATTAACACTCCTGATTTTGAGACCTTTAAACCAAATGTCAGATGATCCTCATATTTGAAACACTGGAAACAGGAATTTATAATGGGGACATTAAAAGAATTTAGTTCAGCAAATGGGATTACAGTGATACCTTTTCTGTTAAAAGTTAATTGAGTTTAAATGAAGGCAATTTGGCTGAAGTTAAAAAATCAAATGGGTGGTGGGGCTGGAGGAGCCAGTGGATAACCTGAGACAAATGAATCCCTTAGGAATAGGAACAGTTTGGAAAATTATCTAGACATAGGGAAATTGGCTAAGTGTTCCCATATTTAATTAGATAATAAGTCGTTCATTGGCAGGGACATTTCTGCACATGCATTTAAGTCACTGCGGGGATCTGTGCTATCACAGTGTGATAAAACTTGTCCCTTTTAGAGCACCATTTTTATCAGAGAATTTCAGCAGGGATGCAGATCGATTCTGTTCCTGAGTGTATGATGCATTGTACACCAAAAATAAAATTCGAAGGCCCCCTCGACCGTCTAAATGGACCTCTCCTCTTGGCCAAGGGCATTTCAGAGTTAACCTGAAAACTGATTTTAGGCCATGATGGAAGAAGGGGTGGGACATGCCTCATTATCCCCTCCAGCATTAACCTCAACTCTGACCTGAAGTCTGATAAGAAACATTTACAATCGATTCTCTCTAAAGCCTGCTATTTGGAGCCTTCACTTGCATGATAAAAACCTTGGTCTTCACAACCCCTTATGTCCACCCAGTTATTCCTTTCTGCTGATAATAACTCTTTCAAACCATTGCCTATCAGAAAGTTTTTAATCCACCTATGACCTGGCAGCCCCCACTTCGAGTTGTCCTGCCCTTCCAGATTGAACCACTGTAAATTTTACATGTAGAGATTGATGTCTTATGTCTTCCTAAAGCGTATAAAAGCAAGCTGTACCCAACCGCATTGGGCACATGTCAGGACCTCCTGAGGCTATGTCACAGACACATCCTTTATCTTGGCAAAATAAGCATCCTAAACTGATCATAACCTGTCTCAAATATATTGGGTTCACAGTATATATTTGTATGTATGTACATAGATGTGCATTTTAAATAATTTAAATACACGGTGACTTTAATTATCAGAAGGCTGTACAATTTTTAAGGAATTTGATTCACACTATTTGATTCCCCTTCTGGTTTTTGAAGGTTATCTGTAGTAGAATTGAGTAGTTTTAAGAGAACATACAGTCTACAAAGCCAAATATATTAACCGAACTTTTACAGAAAAGGTTTGCCAAACCATGGGATGGAACATTGACTAGTACAAAACCATAGTGCAAAAGCAGTATCTGTTAAGCAAACAAACACATCAGGTAAGTTTTGTCAGGGAATAGGGTTCCAATTGCTTTCTGATGTTGGTATGATGGCTGAAGCATTTCTGCTCTGGCCTCATTATTATTTTGCTTTAATAATTTAAAAATGATTTTAGATATTATGATTTTTTAAAACATAGCAAAAACAAAACCCTCACAATTATGGGTCCAGAGATTAGCAAGTGAGCACGCAATCTTTTTAAAAACTTACTGGAATAGGACCCTCGCATCTGTAACATTTATATTCATGGCATTTCACGTTGGCTTATGTAATTAAATTTTACGCCTCCAGGCTCTGTGTTTAGCAGGCTCCCTAGGTTGTCTCTGGTCCTCATAACACTGCCCACTGGCTGTGGCTTTCTTCATTTCATGGATAGGGAAGTGAAAGCACAGGCAAGTGAAGTGCCGAGGTCGAGGCCACAGAGCTACGAGGTACCAGAAAGCATTAGACTTGAGATTTGAAATGAGGCCAGTCTGCTTCCAAAGCCACATTCCCATCTGCTGTGTCTTGAATATTTGCATCCCCCTAATATTCACATTAACCCCCATGTATTAGGTGGCAGGGCCCCTGGGAGGTGATTAGATTATGAGGGTGGAACCTCATGATTGGGATTAGTGCCCTTATGAAAACAGGAATCAGAGAGATGCCTCACCCCTTCCACCAGGTGAGGATGCAGCGAGAAGATGACATTGATGAACCAGGAAGCAGGTCCTCTACTGTGAGGCACCATTGACAGCACCTTGACTCCATCTCCTGGTTCATCGGTGGCACCTGTGACTCCATCTCTCATATCAACAAATAGAACCACGCTGCTGCTCCCTTCAATGAAAAAGAAGCCTCAAGACCCTTCAGAAAGGGTATATACAAGATCTCCCACATCTGAAACTTCCAGCCCCTGGAACAGGAAGACATTTCTGTTGTTTATGAGCTACAAAGTCTGTGGCATTCTGTTAAAGTGCGCAGAATGGACTAAGACACCATCTCATGGATGAACAGCTGGGGTACAGGGAGGTGAAGTGAGAATCTGAGGCCTGAGACAACAACTGGGTTGAGTAGGTGGGAGAAGACCTTCCTGGGAATGTCTCTGACTCAACCAAGTCAGGCGGCTGGGGTTTCTGTTTTTAAGATCCTTTAATTATTTTCCATTCTTCATTTTCCATTAACCTTGAAAGCAGAGCCAGTGGTTCTGACTCGTTGGCACCATGGCCTTGTTTTCTCCATCAGTTCTCATCTGCAGCCTTCACCCATACCCACGGGGTTCAGAAAATTCTTTGTGAGTGCATCTCAAGGACAAAATAAAAATTGCTTTCAGAACTCTGGCAGTACAGGAGTCTGAGAAATGCACTGCCTGGCCTCCAGCCCCGGTGATTTGGGGAAGACAAAAGAAGGGAACATGAATGATGCATGCAAAAAACAAACAAAAAAAAATGAAACAAAAGCCCACTAACAAATACACAACAGCAACAAAATTCATCTCCTTGTCTAGCCAGCCTCCTTACATCAGCCTTCGCTCATACAGAACAAACTTCAACAATAACAAAAACCACAATGCACATAATTGTATTAGTCCATTCTCACACTGCTAATAAAGACATACCTGAGACTGGGTACTTTATAAAGGAAAGAGGCTTAATTGACTCACAGTTCAGCAGGGCTGGGGAGGCCTCAGGAAACTTACAATCATGATGGAAGGGAAAGCAGACACGTCCTTCTTCACATGGCAGCAGCAAGGAGAAGTGCCGAACAAAAGAGGGGAAAGTCCATTATGAAACCATCAGATCTTGTGAGAATTCACTTACTATCACGAGAATAGCAGCATGGGGGTAACCACCCTCATGATTCAATTTCCTCCCACTGGGTCCCTCCCACGATACATGGGGATTATGAGAACTGTAATTCAAGATGAGATTTGGGTGGGAGCACAGCCAAACCATATCAATAATTAAGACTATAATGTCATCTCTCATATCAGCAAATACAACCACACCGCTGTGCCCCTCAATGAAAAAGAAGGCCAAAGACCCTCTCCGGATAATATCTATTCCTCCTCTGCTTCCATGCCAGTCTGCCTTGGGTTTCACGTAAGCTAATGCTGAATGATGAGATTGGGGCACTGATGCATCAGAAACGGCTGAAGGCTACCGCAACTTCTTCAGCTTTCACTTAATTCATTGTGAGTCTCAGCATGCAGGTTTTCTGGCATTACGACATCTATCCCATTTATAGTGAAACTGTAATTTTGGCTTTCTTCTATATCTACCCACCAAACAAGGAAGTAGAATAAAAGTGTCCCAGCCTCAGCCTCTTGTTTTCTAATGTGTTGTTTTCTTTCTCCTGTTTCGTAAGGGTTGACTTTGCTGAGTGGTCTGTTTCTTGAAACCAACCATTGCACATCTGAATGCCTTCATGGGCCAGGCAGGTGACAGGAATGTAGGAGGGGCCAGTAGAGAAGAGAGGAGCTGCCACTCAAGCCAGTTCTGGCTCTGGGACGGTGGTAGCAAGTCTGTGTTCTCACAGCTATCTTTTTTATTTTATTTTAATTATTTTATTGAGACAGACTCTTGCTCTGTCATCCAGGCTGGAGTGCAGTGGCATGATCACAACCCACGGCAGCCTCGACCTCCTGGACTCAAGTGATTCTCCCACCCTGGCCTCCCAAGTAGCTGGGACCACAGGCGTACACCACCACACCCAGCTAATTTTTCTTTTTTCTTTCTTTTTTTTTTTTTTTGAGATGGGGTCTCACGATATTGCCCATGCTGATCCCAAACACCTGGGTTTGAACGATCCTCCCACACTGGCCTCCCAAAGTGCTGGGATTACAGGTGTGAGCCACCATACCTGGTCTCACGGCCTTATTTTTTTTATATATAATTTAAATGTAATTACAAATTAAGCTATTTCTGGGCCAGAGTCACTGTTATCTGTGATGATGAACTGAAAGCCCTCCTTTTGTAACCTTTCACCTAAACGCATGGCCAGATATCGGGAGAAGTGAGCTTGACGGAAGATTCATCCCTGATGATGAGGTTGCTATGAACTCCAGAGTCTGCCTAGAGGTGAAATAATTCAGTGATTCATCCCCAGACAAAATCCACATTTCCCTGTTCTAGAGCCTGCCTAGGAGTGAAATAATTCGGTGAATCATTTCCAGACAGAATCCAAATTGCCCTGTTCTGTGTTTGTGCTGTGTGACAGTAGATAGTAGTGTCCAATCTTACTGTGGCTATTGTGTTGCCATATAATACGCTGTTAGGTAACATTGTATATCAGGGGAGCTTATTTTCATTGGCTCCATGAGACATTTATTCAAGTGTGCTTTTGATTACAAGAGATATAAATACCAGAATGCAGGGGCCAGGGTAGATGTATTGATTCAGTTAGAGGTTAGGAATGGAAGATTCTCAGGGCAAAGAGAAGTATTTAGTTTGCCCTGCACATTAAAATTAACTAGACACGGCTAGCTTTTAAGAATCAAGAATCACATGAAATCCACATTTCTTATATCGTTTGGATTCCAGGGAGAGCTGGAATTCCCGGGTGTGCATGGCTGTGACTTACAGGTACTGCTGTGGTTAGGTGCGGCATGTGTGTGTGGGTCTTCGTTTTCCACAGTCCCCGCCCAGCCTGGTTTCACTCATTTCTTCTGTTTATCTGGACCCTGTAGACATATGAGTTTGTAACTAGTGGATTAGATTTTGCTTCTTCCTCGAAGAATTATGTACTGCCGTTCGCCATGGCTAAGATACTTTAGAGATATTAGTGACTGGGATTTAAACTCCAGACAGAACTGTTTGAACTAAGAGGGATTATAGCAGAGTGATTGCATCTGACCCTATTGGTTATCAAGCATTCCATTATCTCTTTCCTTTGCAAATGAACTCAGGGTGACCCAGGCCATTCATGACTAAGAGTTCACCCACCTTCCCATCCTCTTTGTAGCAGGGCATCACTCCCTCTGGCCTTGAGCTCACTGAGCTATGGGAACTATCTCAGAAACAGCTTACTGCTGGACATCCCATGATGTGAGAAAAATCAGTCCCTCTTTGGTTAAGCCACTTTACTTAGGTTTCTGTTGTTTGCAACAAGTGCAGTCCTCACTGATAGAGGGTTCAAGAGCATGGGTTCTGGGGCCAGTCCCCTGGGTTCTGCAGACAGTCCCCTGGGTTCTGGGGCCAGTCCCCTGGGTTCTGCAGACAGTCCCCTGGG
>NW_026652287.1:3184186-3270213 GCF_009828535.3 Hylobates moloch
TCTGCAGACAGTCCCCTGGGTTCTGGGGCCAGTCCCCTGGGTTCTGGAGACAGTCCTCTAGGTTCTGGAGACAGTCCTCTAGGTTCTGATGCTGACTTTTCAATTCCCTAGAAGTTCTGCGATGGCACACCCACTAGCCACATCCATATACTTCCTGACATTGCCAGCCTCCTTCATGGTTTAAATTGGGGTCATGTGACTGAGTTCTGGCAAGCAGCGATGTGAACAAAAATGACATATTGCTGCTGGTCCTGGGCACATCAGAATGGGTGTGCCTTCTCCAGCCTTATCTTCCCCAATCACGACAAATGTGGAGGACGCTCTGTTAAGACAAGAGTGTCTGTCATTCTCTGTTTGCGCGAGGATGGAGCAGATCCGGGAGACAGTGGATACAGGAGTGGCTCCATCAACTTACATGAGACCTTTGTTACAATGCAGGAATTCGGGGTTTATCTCTTATAATATTTAGGTTAAATTATCAGAAAAATTAAGAAATTAATAATAGAGGTCAGGTGGTTTCAGAACAAACACCTAAACCAAGGCAGTGACTTGGCAGTTACATGCCAAAGTGATGGGATGAGCTGTTTCCTGAAATGTGTCTAACCAACTGGGACCCTTGCCTAACCAACTCATAGTTCTAGGAGAAAAGGTTTAATATCGGATGTTAGTATTTTATGTTTGGCAAGTTATTAAATAGAACAGATGGGCTCAGGACAGAATTGTGTTTGCAACAGGAAATGAGGGATAGAGGGATTTCTGAAATTCAGGGCCTTAGAAAGTTGAAAAACAGACTTTGTCTAGACATGAAATGTTAAGATATTAGATTGACAAAGCCTTTGGGCAACAAAAGCCCAGGTCTTTTTTTTTTTTTGAGACGGAGTCTCGCTCTGTCGCCAGGCTGGAGTGCAGTGGCGCGATCTCGGCTCACTGCAAACTCTGCCTTCTGAAAAGCCCAGGTCTTTGATTCAAGGGCAAAAAGTCAGACTAAGTGTACATCAGATGAATTGCCTGGGGGTAAAGGCCAAATTAACAACATGTCTTCCCACTTTTTGGGGAGAGATATGGGACTGATAAACAAAGAAATAAGATGAGTCTCAGAAATATGTATATTTTTAAAAAAGAACTCTGGGTATAATTAATAGATTATGGAACAGACCAGAAGCAAATACGTTTTTAAGTCTACTAAGCTTTAAGCCTATAAGAGTAAGTCTACTACATTACTACATTTTTAAGGGAATTGCCCTGTCAAAGAAATCATTAGCCCAGTTTTAAAAGGATTTTTTATTTTTATTTTTTTACTGCTTAAGATGTGAAACAATTCTTGGTCCCCCAAGCGTCCAGGAGCAAGAAGCAGGCTGAAGAATTTATGCAACTTGGCCAGGAGGCGTTCCTTCTTTCTCAACACCCACTGTGGACATTGACAAGGGGGAGGATGGAAAGCGCAGAGCTGCTGGAGAGCAGAGAAAATAGCCACAGGCTGTGATGGACAGGGAATTCCTCCCCTTAGTAAGATCAGCCAGTGAACAAGGACACCCCCATGCTCAGTGTAGGGAAACCTTACAGGGCCCGTCATTGAAATGTGATGGATGTCACAGCCCATGGTCCGCTGCATGCTCCCCAGCTCTTCTTTCGCAAATGAGTGCATCTTCCTTCTTCTGTCCTTGGTCCACCATTGCACACTGGGTCTAGGGTGGAGATCAGTTGTCACCTTTCTATGAAGAGCCACATCTCCATAGGGTACTGGGACCGGCCACGGCCCAGCGTCTGCATTGTGAGCTGGATGGAGTGAAAGCATGAGACTTGGGGATGTTTCTCTTAGTGGGAACAGAATGGGAGCTGTTAAGTGTATTCCTCAATGTGTGGGAAGAGGGGGCTGGAAGACAGTCTTTGCTGAGGTTTTTTGCTCATCCAATAGCCCTGTGCTCCCCTACATCTCCAGATGTACATCTCAATTGGGTTGAGGCCACAAGATGACGTTCTAGCAGATGGAAATGTGAGCATAATGATCTCTAGTTCGGGGCACTTCAGTATTAGGGTGCCTCCTCCATTCCTCTACTCCCATGACGGAGTGAACCTGGAAGCCCTGTGTTGAGATGGTGGCATTGCAAGGTAGAGGGAGCCTGGATCCTTAAGTCACTGGATGGAGGAGAGCCCCAGTCAGCGTCCGTTGGACTTGTAAGTGAAAAAGTTTGTTGTGCTGAACTACCTACCCTTAAAATATGCCTTGGGCCCCCAAGCTTCCATGAGTAAGGAAGTAACTGGGAAAAATATCCACAACCCCCATTTCAGATGTAGACAAGGAGGATCACAGAAAAAGGAAGAACCTTCCAAAATGCCGAGAGCTGTGGACATTTACAGATAAGGGAATTATTCCCGAATGGCAGAATCCGCATGCAAACTGAGGGTAGGTAGTGTTAATTACCATGAAAAGTACACTACTTTGATTTCGCTAAAGAAAGTTAGGTCCCCTTTCCATGTCCTCGTTTTCTTAAAAGTAAAATCTAGACACTACAGTACCTACCTCCTAGGATGTTCTAAGTATTAGAATAAACTATGTGGAGAGAGCTTCAGATAGGATCTGACACATGGTAAATGCAAAAGTAAAAAGAAAGAAGGGAAGAAAAAGAAAGGAAGGCAGTGAGGCAGGCAGGTGTCTAATGTCTCAAGCAATCCTTGTTTGAATTCTGCCACAGATTTTTTTGGACTCCTGGGGTGCAGCTGAGATCATGAGTTTGGGGATTGATGCATATTACGATTCTCCCTGATCTAGGTAAATGCACGCTTCCCTCTGGGGAGCAATTTGGAGCAGTGCCTTGATCTGTCTGTTATCAGAATGTTTGTGCAGTGTCAGACTAATGCACTTTTGCAGTACTTAACCTAATTGCCCTGTAAATCCCTGCGATTATATGCTGTTTACTTCCTAATATGTCCTAGGAACAAGTTCGTAATTCACTTAAGGAAGAAGAGAGCCGCCTTCTAAAGTTCTTTTTTTTTTTTTTTAATGTTAACATCATCAATTACTTACTTGCTTGTAATTCAAGAAATAGAGCCCACATATTCATAAATCTGACGATTTAAGTGCTGCTGGACATGGCTCTATGGGAGCAGTCAGGGCTGCTTCCTCCCAGCCAGTTGGCTGGACGGTGGTTTCTCAGAGTACCTTTAACAGAAACCCCACGAGAATGAGCCAGACTTCTAGTAAAAGAAACTCCGGTATTTTGAGTTGTTTTAATGCTTTATGGAGCTAGGTGATCAAGATGAAAGTAGAAGTGAAACTCCTATGTTAGAACAGGAAATTGACTCATTAATATATTAGGGAATATAGTTGTTGAAGCTATTTACGGAGATTGGGGTACAGGGTTTAAGATAGAAGAAGGTATAATGCACATGTCAATTCAATCAATTCAATAATATACTGCTTTTCCCTCTCTCTCTCTCTCTCTCTTTTTTTTTTTTTTTTTTGAGACAGAGCGTTGCTCTTGTCGCCCAGGCTGGAGTGCAATGGTGCAATCTCAGCTCACTGCAGCCTCTGCCTCCCAGGTTCGAGCAATTCTATTCTCCTGCCTCAGCCTTCTGAAGTAGCTGGGATTACAGGCACCCACCACCACATCCAGCTCATTTTTGTGTTTTTTTGTGTGTTTTTTAGTAGAGACGTGGTTTCACTGTGTTGGCCAGGCTGGTCTTGAGCTCCTGACCTCAGATGATTCTTCTGCCTCGGTCTCCCAAAGTGTTGGGATTACAAGCGTGAGCCACTGTGTCCAGCCTTCCCCTCTCTTTTCACTTTATTTAGTCCTAAAGGAGAGAGGATGCCACTGTTGTCATGAGCTGTATGTAGCCCACGCCCCTTTCTAGGACAAGGATTGAGGGATAAACCCCCAGTGGGGAGTGTGCTCCCTGAGGCCCTGGTCTGTGTCTTTAATCATATTGGTTTTTTACTGGCAGATCCACACTGTAACAGGGGTGTGGTTTCCATTCCGTGTTACTGTCCAGGGCAGCATACAGAGATCCAGAAGGGTGGGCATCTGACTCGGGAAGAGGGGCCCGAGCTCTTCGTGTGATGAGGAGACACTGGCCCTTGTCCAGTGTCTGGACCAGAGCATGAACAACACAGTGCAGAACCTTGGCTCAAACACTCACCTGCCAGCCCAACATTTGCGGTTGGGAGAGCACCAGCCCTTTCTCTGGTTTGATCAAGGCTGAGTCCAAGCCTTGCTAATGACCAGGATTGACTTCCCAGGCATTGTGTCATTGTCAGTTTTCCTGTCGCTTTTTAAGAGGCCTTTGTCTCTTTCGGGATGACAACCATGCCACGGGGGTTTTTAAAGGATGGGATGAGTCCTTGGCAAGACTCTTATGTAGCACTATGTCCTACTCTAAGAAGGGTAGAATTTTCTTTCTTGTGATGTGTTGATGACTCTTTCATATAGTGGTTCACAGAAGGTGGTTCCCAACCATCAATATTAGCATCACCTTGGAACCTATGAAAAGTGAACAACTTGGCCGGGCATGGTGGCTCACTCCTGTAATCCCAGCACTTTGGGAGGCCAAGGTTGGCAGATCACCTGAGGTCAGGAGTTCGAGACCAGCCTGACCAACACGGTGAAATCCCATCCCTACTAAAAATACACAAAAAATTATCCGAGCGTGGTGGCGGGCACCTGTAATTGCAGCTACTCAGGAGGCTGAGGCAGGAGAATCGCTAGAACCCGTGAGGTAGAGGTTGCAGTGAGCCGAGATCGTGCCACTGCACTCTAGCCTGGGTGACAGAGTGAGACTCCATCTCAAAAAAAAAACAACAACAACAAAAAAAAAAACAAAAAAGAAAACAATTTGAGGGCCCAACTCAGAGCCCAGACCTACTAAGTTGGAGAATTTGGGGTGGGGCCTGGGAATCTGTATTTGAACAAGGCCACCAGGCAATTTGAGTGCGAGTGAACTTTGAGAACCGCTCTGTTCTTGTAGGTTCCTTGGCAGCCAAATCAGGAGGAGGTTTGTTTGGTAATTGTAGAATAGGAGGAAATGGGGATGCAAAGCATGACAGACGGAGAAAGGCCGGAGCCGATGGCTTCATCAACTTTGATATTTTGGGCTTACCCATTAATAAAGGCTACCTGCTTTTCCACGGAATATGTAGGTTCTTTCTTACCTGTAAACTCGACATGATTTTTTCAGAAACAGTGGATATCACGGAGAATGCTTAGAGGTTTCAGAAGAAAATTGACTGCATTTCCATCCAGCGAACAAGCCAGTCTCTCATCAACGGTGTCAGAGATTTGCCAAATAGGAGCTTTGGTTGTCTAAGCTGTGACCTGTCTCAGAGCCTTGGTACCCTTTTTAGTGGCAACTGAACCTTCATTCATCATCTACATAGTTAGGCCTCATTTTTGCAGATTAAAAACAGCAACAACTCCTAGTCCAGACTGAAATTAGGATGGGCTTCTAAAGGGAGACTGTCTGTTTCCCGATCTGGGCATCACAGCTCACTCCCTGCAGAAAAGTTGATATTTTGATAGTCTTTGCAAACTCTTCTGGTCTGTTAATTGAAAAGCCAGTGCATTTCAAGTGAGTAAACATTGGAGTTCTTATTTCTGCTGCTTCAGGATGAAGAGGGGTGGATAAAACTCCTTAAAACACACTTCACTGTTCCTTCACAGTGATTTTAGTTTAAAAGCCAGGGATTTGTGGGTGATTATTCTGTTCTTCTTGCAATGTGCTGTCTGTTTTTCCCCCAGAGCAATCAATATTTCACAGACTCTACAGAAACAACGCTGATCTGCCGGCTCCTCCCCCGCCACAGTCAGCACATTCACTGGGGGCTGAGTGTGATTATCTGGTACAATACACTTGAGCAATAGTGATTCCGGGCTTGAAAAGTATGCTATAAGTTGATGGGTGGAATTAAAAGCTGGATTTATGCCACGAGAAACTCGGCAAGCAGCCTCTACATCTTAGAGGGTAGTGGGGGAAAGCCGGTATGAAATCTACAGGTACTCCAAAACACAGAAAAAGGAGTTTAAAAATACGTCTTCATTTTGGAATTGGTCTCTATTCATCTATTCATCCTGTAGTCAGTCATTCTATTTATTGAATGAACACTCAGTGTGTGCAGTCAAGGGTTAACTGCACCAGAAAAAGGCTTGGCCTTTGTCTGGCCTCCTGGGTGGTAGCTTCTAAGCCCTTGGAATGTCCTGCCTGTTAAGAGTGTCTTTGTTTACCTGCAGACCTTGGGCCAAGACAGATAGTCTATGCTAAAAATGAATTTCTAGTGGAGGCCTTGATCCACCCAACATCAACTCATCTCTGGAGGAGCTAGAGGTTGAGGTCAGCCTTGCAGGTGGTCAGCCCTGACTGTGGGAGGAACCCTTCGCAGGAATTCTGCATGCCAAGCTCCAGAGGGGTTTCCCCAGTTAGCAGTACTCTGTGCATGTGATCACAAGTTTTTGCTGTGAGGAATGGGCCCGCTCTGCATGACCCACTGGGAAATAACTGGAAGTTCTACACCCAGGCTCCCAGAGATCCTGCCCTAAGCACCTTTTCTTTCTTGTTGCTGATTTTAATCTGTATCGTTTTGCTATAATAAACTGTGATGGTGAGGATACCAGCTTTGCCACATTCCGTGAGTTCTTCTAACAAATTGTTGAACAGGTTAATCTTGCAGCCCTCCCCAACTGCAGAGTGACTATTCAAAAAAAAAAAAAGAAAGAAAGAAAAAGAAACTAAGCAGTGGAGACACAGAGATGGGAACACAGTTTCTTCATTTCCAAGATAGACAAGGAAAGTAACAATTGCAGAAAAGCATAATAAATGCTCTTTGGAAATCCAAGAGAATGAACAATGCACCTGCCACCTTTCACTGTTCTATGAGCAAATGCATTCTTTAGAATCAGTTAGCATTCTGAGAGTTACATCATATCACAAGCATTTTGGTAGAGAGTTCTTGAATCAGATAATATACTCAGATGTTTAAGATATGTAGTTTTTATTCCCCCCAATTTAATGTAGCTTCTTTTTCTTGCCTCCCACTTTCTACCCAAGTGGGCAGAAAATTATCTCAGTTACAAGTAACTTAGTGTCTTTTTGTTAGTCAGTTCTGAGTTCTCCTTATCCTTCCCAAAAGTTGCTTCTAAGTTTCAAGTGTTTTTTGTAGTGCCTGTACTGGGGTTGGAGTGATGGAGGATGACCTTGGTGTGGTCACTGGTTCATCTTGTCCAGCCTGGTCCTCAGCTGTCAGTCTGCTCACATCAGAGCCTTATCGTTGCTATGTTACTTGCCAGGTCTCTCTCACTGAGCTCGCCCACACCATCTCATGGATGCAGGAGATCTTAGCTGCTTCTCTGTGTGGCTCTGGGGCTGCAGCAGACTCTGAGCTAACTTAGGGACTCTCTACCTACATACATATGACAGACCTATATATCCCCTCATGTATCTTTTGTCAGTTTCCCCAAGCCCTACTCAAGGAAGCCTGTGGAGTCTGTGGACCAGCTCGATCAACAATTGCCCCAAGCCCCTTTGAAGCTTTCTGAACTAGAGTGGATGGAAACTGAAATGACATTTCCCAAAGACTGTCACAGCCAGGGTTCCATCTAGAATCGAGCTACTGTTCTACCCTGAAGGCACCCCCGTGAAGACCCGGGGAGAGAGGTGAGCACCATCCCAGTGAAGGATACACTGTGCAGACAAGTGTCTTTTTTGTTTTATTTTTGTTTTTGGATTTTAGTAAGCACAGTAGCTGAGGGTTCAAGTTCTTGTTCCACCTCAATGGTATGTTGATTGTTAATTCTCTAGCATACACAGCCACCCCGGAGGCCACAGTACAGCAGGGGAGTTGCAGCTGGAGCAGCTCTGTGGGGTGGCTGAGCCAGGTTCCTGGCTGTTTTCTTGGCTGTACTGTTTCTGGCTTTGTGGAATCTAAGCTTGTTTACTTGTCCCTTGCAATATGGCTGCTGTTAACTGCAAACCACAACTCTGACCCATGAAAAAATGATGTATGAGAAACCCCATTGCCAGTTTATTAATTTACAATGGAAAAAATGATTGTCAAGGGTTCCACATTAATATTTGCTCATCAGCACACTTTCTCTCTACAAATATATATATATATTTGTGTGTATATATACACATGTATATGTATATTTGTATGTATGTATTGTATGTATGTAATATGTATTTGTGTATATTTATGTATATGTATATTTGTGTGTGTGTGTGTGCGTGTGTGTGTGTGTGTGTGTGTATATTTATATGCCTAATTTCCTATAATAATTTAAGGGCTGCTTGTGGGGCATAAGATCCTTCCAAGGGGAACTGTTGTATGATTTTCTAGTGCTGGATGCAAGTGTCATTCAAGTAATATTCAGGAGAATATTAGATCAGACAAGACCATTTTTTCCTGGACGTGAGAGATTTAAAGTAGGGTGCATGGGTGTTCTCCAGAGAATAAGTTGCCTCTTCCTTTGTGTTTTGGATATACATCTTTTAGACATGGTAAAACTAATGTCCCCACAAGTGCACATCAGTTTGATAACCATGCCCATCATGTCCCAAGCATTTGGTGGCACACTGATGGCTTTTGGGTGTCACACAGGAGAACACAAACTACAAAATACATGACCAAAGAATCTGAAACCGGAACAATGATGAGAACATTTAAAAATGAGCCAAATCGGAGGTGTCTCAGATTTATATCACTAGTATATTTTTAAGGGTAAGTGATTTACTTTTATACATATCTATTCAATGAACAGAAAAATACTAAAATTAGCATACTGAGAGATTACTAAAGTGGGAAAGAGGTTCTAAATAAGTGTCTCCCATCTCCTCTTGTTCACTGCTACTTCTCTCAAGGCCAAGCCTATTTTAATTAAACTATTTTCTTAGTAACATATGCATTTGTATTGTTGAATATTAAGTCTGCTAATAGCATCTTAATTTTGTGTCTTGGCTGGGTCTCTGGAACTTGGAATTCATTTGAAGCTAGTCAAGCTTAGATAACGATAATGATAATTAAATCTCATGCTTCAGTATCTAAGTATGATAATGCTTCAGGCATGAGGGGAAGGAGTTTCTTCCATGATGCCATTTTCCAACTGGTTAGGTGCATTGCAGTGATTTGAATGCATCTTTTCTCTCTAATTCAACTGAAAACAATTACCAGAGGCTGGAAAGTTGGGTCAGGTCTGGAAATGATGACATCTGTAGTGTTCCGAATTAAAAATGACCTAAGCTACCATATGATCCAACACTTGCGCTCCTTGGCATTTAGCCAAAGGAGTTGAAAACTTACGTCCACAAATAACCTGCACAGGGATGTTTATAGCACCTTTATTCATAAATGCCCAAACTTGGAAGCAACAAAGATATCCTTCAGTAGGTAAATAAATAAATAAACTAGGGTGCATCCAGACAATGGAATATATATATATATTTTTTTAATTTTACTTTAGGTTCTGGGATACATGTGCTGAACATGCAGGTTTGTTACACAAGTATACATGTGCCTTGGTGGTTTGCTGCACCTATCAACCCCTCATCTAGGTTTTCAGCCCTGCATGCATTAGGTGTTTGTCCTAGTGCTCTTCCTCCCCCTTACCCCCAATCCCTCGACAGGCCCTGGTATGTGATATTTCCTTCCTTGTGTCCATGTGTTCTCAGTGTTCAACTCCCACTTATGAGTGAGAACATGTGGTGGTTGGTTTTCTGTTCCTGGGTTAGTTTGCTAGGAATAATGATTTCCAGCTTCATCCATGTCCCTGCAAAGGACATGAACTCATTTTTTATGGCTACATAGTATTCCATGGTGTACATGTGCCACATTTTCTTTATCCAGTGTATCAGTGATGGGCATTTGGGTTGGTTCCAAGTCTTTGCTATTGTAAATAGTGCTGCAATAAATATATGTGTGCATGTGTCTTTATTGTAGAATGATTTATAATCCTTTGGGTATGTAGCCAGTAATGGGATGGCTGGGTCAAATGGTATTTCCGGTTTTAGATCCTTGAGGAATCGCCACACTGGCTTCCACAATGGTTGAACTAATTTACACTCCCACCAACAGTGTAAAAGTGTTCCTATTTCTCCATATCCTCGCCAAAATCTGTTGTTTCCAGACTTTTTAATGATGGCCATTCTGACTGGCATGAGATGGTATCTCATTGTGGTTTTGATTTGCATTTCTGTAATGACCAGTGATGATGAGCTTTTTTTCATATGTTTCTTGGCCACATAAATGTCTTCTGTTGAGAAGTCAGACAATGGAATATTATTCAGTGCAAAAAATAAAGGAGCTATCAGGCCATGAAAAGACATGGAGGAAAACTAAGAAAGAAAAAATGTACCAAAGGAAAGAAGCCCATTAGAAAAGACTACATGCTGTAAGATTTCAACTGTATAACATTTTGCAAAAGACAAAACCTCGAAGACAGTAGAAATGTCAGTGGTTTCCAGGAATTGGGCTGGGGAGAGATAGGCAGAGCACAGAGGCTTTTCAGGGCAGTAAAACTACTCTGTATGATATGGTAATTGTGAGTACATTGTCATTGTACATTTGTTCAAACTCATAAAATGTGTAACACCAAGTGTGAACCCTAATGCCAACTTTGGACTTTGGGTGATAATGATATGTAGAGATAGGTTCCTCGTTTGTAACAAATGGATATGGTTTGGCTCTGTGTCCCCACCCAAATCTCATCTTGAATTGTAGTTCCCATAATCCCCATGTGTGGTGTGAGGGAGGGACCTGGTGGAAGGTAATTGAATCATGGGGGCAGTTACTCTCATGCTGTTCTCGTGATAGTGAGTTCTCACGAGATCTGATGGTTTTATTAGGGGCTTTTCCAACCCTTTTGCTCAGCACCTCTTCATCGTGTTTGCTTCCCCTTCTGCCATGATTGTAAGTTTCCTGAGGCCTACTCAGCCCTGCATAACTGTGAATCAACTGAACCTCTGTACTTTATAAATTACCCAGTTTGGGTGTGTCTTTATTAGCAGTGTGAGAATGGACTAATACACACATGAACCCTCTGGTGGAGGATGTTGATAAGGAGGAGGGCTGTGTATGTGTGGGGAAGGGGATGTATGAGAAATCTCTGTACCTTCCTCTCAATTTTGCTGTGAACTTAAAACTGCTCTAAAAAACAAGTTCTGTTGAAAACCAAAGTCATGTAACCCCTGTGACTAATATCAATAGCAGGCCAACACATTTCTGCCACAGGAGTTGGATGGGATAGGTACAAATCTATCTACAGTTCGTTTTCTCCTCCCTATGTCTTTTTATCTACTCTTCAGTTTCTCTTTTCTCTTACTTTGCATATTACCATTGCCTTTTCTCCACAATTTAAATAAACCAATGAAATTCCAGGCAACATTTCTGTTTGCTTTAGGAAGTCAAATTCAGTGAGATCACCGATAGCTCTATTGACATTTTTATTCCCTAGTATCCATCTTAGTTTTTGGTACTCTATTTTTGGAAAGGTGGAATACTGAGATATGGGTAGATGTCTGCACATTCTTAGCCTGCAGTGTGGATATAATAAATTGCAAACAGGTGGTCTAGTTTTCACTTTTTACTTTTCTACCTGATGGTCTTTAATGATAGAGTTGGCCCTTGTAGCTCTTCTGCCAATGAAGAACCAAATCTTTGCTAAACCCTGTCCTGTGTACTGAAGGTAGGAGTGAATGGACTCCAATGAGAATGACAAATAAATCATTATAATACCACTGAAAACAAGTGATAATGAAAGTACCAGCATAACTTACTTTATCGTGTTTTGCTTTATTATGATTTGCAGATACTGGGTTTTTTTTTTTGTTTTTTTGTTTTTTTGTTTTTTTTTTATAAACTGAAGGTTTATGGCAGCCCTGCATTGAGCAAGTCTACTGGCACCATTTTTCCAACAGCATGAGCTCATGTCATCTCTGTGTCACATTGTGACAATTCTAGCAATATTTCAGCTTTTCATTATCATTATATTTGTTATGGTGATCTGTGATCCATGATATTTCATGTTACTATTGTTTGTGGCACCATGAACCATGCTCATGTAAGATTTTAACCCTAATTGATAAATGTGTGTGTTCTGACTGCCCCACAGAGCAGCCATTCTCCTATCTCTCTCCTTCTCCTCATGCCTCCCATTCTCTGAGACACAAAAATATTGAAATGAAGCCAGTTAATTACCCTACAATGGTCTCTAAGTGCTCAAGTGACAGGAAGAGTTACACATCTCACATTTTAAATCAAAAGCTAGAAATGACTAAGCTTAGTGAGGAAGGCATGTTGAAAGTGGAGACAGGCCGAAAGCTAGGTCTTCTGTATCATATAGTTATGTTTTGAACATGGAGAAAAAGTTCTCGGAGGAAGTTAAAAGTGCTACTCCAGTGAACACACAGATGATCAGAAAGTGAAATAGCCTTCTTGCTGATATGGAGAAAGTTTGAACGGCCTGGTTAGAAGATCAAACTAGTCACAGCATTCTCTTAAGCTAAAGCCTTATCTTGAGCAAGATCCTAACTCTTCAATTCTGTGAAGGCTGGGAGAAATGAGGAAGCTGAAGAAGAAAAGCTGGAAACTAGCAGAGATTGTTGCATGAGATTTAAGAAAAGATGCCATCTCTGTGACATAAAAGTGCAAGGCAAAGTAGCAAGCGTGCTGATGGAGAAGCTGCAGCAAGTTCTCCAGAAGATCTAGTTAAAATCATTGATTAAGGTGGCTACACTAAATAAAAGATTTTCAGTGTAAATGACTCAGCCTTCTATTGGAAGAAGGTGCCTTCTAGGACTTCCGTAGTTAGAGGAGAGAAGTCAATTTCTGGCTTCAAAGGACAGGCTGACTTTCTTGTTGTCGGGTAATGCAGCTGGTGACTTTAAGTTGAAGCCAACACGCATTTACCACGCTGAAATTCCCAGGGGCCTTAAGAATTATGCTTAATCTACCCTGCCTGTGTTCTATAAATGGAACAACAAAGCCTGGATGACAGCATATCTGTTGACGGCATATGTCTGTTTACTGAATATTTTAAGCCCACTGTTGAGATCGGTTGCTCAGAAAAAAAGATGCCTTTAAAAATGTTACTGCTCACTGACAATGCACCTGGTCACCTAAGAGCTCCGATGGAGACACGCAAGAAGATTTATGTTATTTTCATGCCTTCTAATGCAGCATTCATTCTGCACCCCATGGATCAAGGAGTAATTTTGGCTTTCAAGTCATACATTTTATAAGGCTATGGCTGCCAGAGATAGTGATTCCTCTGATAGATTTGGGCAAAGTAAGTTGAAAACCTTCTGGAAAGGATTCACCATTCTTGATGCCATGAAGAACATCGGCAATTCATGAGAGGAGTCAAAATGTCAACTTGAACAGGAGTGTGGATGAAGCTGATTCCAGCCCTCATGGATGACTTTGAGGGGCTCAAGATTCAGTGGAGGAAGTCACTGCAGGTGTGGTGGAAACAGCAAGAGAACTAGAATTAGAAGTGGAGCCTCAAGAGGTGACTGAATGGCTACAAGCTCATGATAAAACGCGAAAAGAGGAATCATTGCTTCTTATGGATGAGCAAAGAAAGTGGTTTCTTGAGATGGAATCTACTCCTGGTGAGGACGTGTGAGCATCGTTGAAATGACAAAGGATTTAGAATATTACAAAGACTGATTTGATAAAGCAACAGCAGAGTGTGAAAAGATTGACTCCAATGTTGAAGGACGTTCTGTTGTGGGTAAAATGCTATCAAATGGCATTGCACGCTATAGAGAAATCTTCTGTCAAAAGAAGGGTCTATTGATGCATTGATGCCTTTTTTTAAGACATTGCCACAGCCACTCCAACCTTCAGCAGTCCCCAACCTGATTAGCCAGCAGCATCCACATGCAGGCAAGACCCCCCAGCAGCAAAAAAATTAGGTCTTGATGCAGGTCCACGTCATGATGATCAGTTTTAGCAATAAAGTATTTTTTTATTTTTTATTTTATTATTATTATACTATAAATTTTAGGGTACATGTGCACAATGTGCAGGTTTGTTACATATGTATCCATGTGCCATATTGGTGTGCTGCACCCATTAACTCGTCATTTAGCATTAGGTATATCTCCTAATGCTATCCCTCCCCCCTTCCCCCCCCCCCACCCCACGACAGGCCCCGGTATGTGATGTTCCCCTTCCTGTGTCCAAGTGTTCTCATTGTTCAGTTCCCACCTGTGAGTGAGAACATGAGGTATTTGGTTTTTTGTCCCTGCGATAGTTTGCTGAGAATGATGGTTTCAGCTTGGTCCCCTCTTTGATGTAAATTTGGCTGCCAGAAACCTTAGGCTTGCGTTTTCTCTGTCAACAACCCCAGGGGAAAGAGATTCTCTCCAAACTCCTTCAGAGGTGTAAGCATTTTCTGTGATTGGTTTCGTGGCATTAGATATTCATTTCTAAGCAAGTTACAATGTAGTGCCTTGAGATGGTCTGAGCAGCCAGGCCTTAATCAAAGGCCCACCTCAGCTTAGAATAGAATCAACCCACTCATCCACATGTACTCCCAGTGAGGGATAGGTGGAAATACAGCTTGTGATATCAGAGAAAGAGGGAATGAATTCTTGAAAAGCGGAAAAATAAATTTCTACAATCGTTACCAAAACATAGATCTTCAGAAATCAATACAGTTTTTCTGTGAGGTGTGACTATTCCATGCCTGTTTTTGTTTTTAATTTCTTTTCTTGATAGTATTTATTGGGCTTCTATTTATTAGGATTATAGTGTTTCTTTGGCTTTTATTTATTAGGATCTATAGTGTTTCTTTGGCTTTTATTTATTAGGATTATAGGATTTTTTACTTATTTTCTGCCACTATTGCCGGTAAAGACTTAGAAGCATAGCAACAACGACAGAAAATACAAACACATAATCTATTTCTAATTTTGCAGTAGAGCAGGGAAGGTGCTCCAGGGGATGAAGGAAGTGATGATTCCATTTGGGGTGGAAATTCCATAGAAAATCTTTTTTTCAGATGTCAGTCACGTCCATCAGAGATAAGCTTGGTGTGTTTATATGGCCAGGGGCTTTGACCTGGAGCCTGCCTGTCTTTACAGCCCTCTTAAAGTCCCTTGAGTTATTCCAGAGTAAACTGTGCTTCTCAATAGCTCATAAAAAAATAAGGAGTATTTTATAGGATGCCTTTTCCTCGTGGAAGATGTAATGTGTGAAAACACTTCTGAATTTTATAAGAATCTGTCCAGGAAATCTGGCTTATGTGTTAGAATTCTACATCTTCCAAATGTGTACAATTTATATTTGTGGATGAATTCCTTTGTAGTTTTTTTTTTTTTTTGCAAGTATGTCATGGCTGGGTCCCTACTTTTGAATTTCTTCTTCTATTTCCCCACTCACTGCTTTTGATTGAATTCTTATGCCTCTGACCTCATTCAAATGGTGTTTTTTTTTAAACTCCTGTTTGAATGTACCCATCACCCCATCCACCCCCCACCAATAAAGCACTTCTAAATATAGGACCCAGTCTGAACTAGGTAGGAAATTCTGTGATTGAGCTCCACAGGTAGTCCAAGGCAGAAGGGAAAATCCTACCTTTAGGGCATTTCATGATGTGCAGAGAACACTTCAACGAACGTACCTACACGTTCTAAACGCTATGTTATGGTTGAAATGCAGGTGAGAGTGTGTGAATACAATATTTTGGTTCCCTGACTATACATTTTTATTTTTAAAGGGATTTCTTTCATGTTTCACTTAGGAGAATGACATTTTAGTCCTTGGATTGCCTGAGGGAACATGCTTATATGATGGATTGCGAGACAACATTACTGTCTCAGGGGACTGTCCTACTTGTACTCCGTGAATGTTATTTGCTTCTGGGGAATCTTGATGGAACACATCTTTATAATCATTTTACTTACCATGCTGGTAAGTGCTACAGCTCTGTTTGATGTAAATATGGGGTGTTCATTACAGGAAAGTTGTTTTTATTGTATTTATAAATACTTTTTTAACACTTCAGGGCCTGAAAAATAATTTATGACATTCTGGTTACCAATGTGTACAAATAAAGTAAACAGGAGTGTATCACTGTCCTTTAAGTACCTCTCCCATTGAGATCAGCACAAATGTCCTCTCCTATCTTGATTGTGTACAGTCAGCCCTCCAAATCTGTGGGTTCTGTGTCTGTGGATCCAACCAACTGTGGACAGAAAATATTTGGAAACAAAAAGTCTGTACTGAACATGTTCCCTCAGGCAATCCAAGGACTAAAATGTCATTCCCCTAAGTGAAACATGAAAGAAATCCCTTTAAAAATAAAAATGTATAGTCAGGGAACCAAAATATCGTATTCACACACTCTCACCTGCATTTCAACCTTAACATAGCATTTAGAATGTGTAGGTACATTGGTTGTAGTGTTCTCTGCACGTCATGAAATGCCCTAAAGGTAGGATTTTCCCTCTGCCTTGGACTACCTGTGGAGCTCAGACAATCACAGAATTTCCTACCGAGTTCAGACTGGGTCCTATATTTAGAAATGCTTTATTGATGGGGGGTGGATGGGGTGATGGGTACATTCAAACAGGAGTTTAAAAAAAAACACCATTTGAATGAGGTCAGAGGCATACAGAATTCATCAAAAGCAGTGAGTGGGGAAATAGAAGAAGTAATTCAAAAGTAGGAATTGTCATTATTCTCTAAACTATGCAATATAACAATGATTTATATAACATTTATATTGTGTTAAGCATTACACGTAATCTAGACATGATTTAAAGTATACAGGAGGGTGTGCCTATGTTATATGCAAATATGACTGACACTATTTTCTATCAGGGACATGAGCATCCCGAGATTTTGGTTTCCACGGATTTTGGTATCTGCAGGGAGTGCTGGAACCAATTCCCCACTGATACCAAGGGACAACTGTATATAAAAATGCATAGAATATATCTGATTACATATGAGTATATATGTATATTCATGTATATGTATACACACATAGACACACACAATATACTTCAAGGAAAAGAAGAAGAACATCATCTCACCAGAGCCATCATAATAGCCTCCTTTTGTCTGCCTGGGTCTGTTCTCACCTGCCAGTGTCCCATGCCCTACAGAATAGCTCGTTATCATGAGTAAGAGCTATAGATCAGCTAGTTTCTCAATTTATAACTTTCAAGTGTTTTTCCATTATACTCGTGATAACATCTCCAGCATGGCCCACAAAACCATACCCAATTTATCTCCTGTGTACATCATGTCTGAAATCGTGTTCTATCACATTATCACACATTTAATGAGCTTCTCAGTCATACTGGCTGCCTATTCTTCAAACTCTAGCCAGGACTTTGTTTCAAGCCTTTGAACTTATTGACTCCTTTTTTTTAGAACACCTGCTTCCAACTTCTTCCCAAGTGTATCAGTGAGATATGGCCAAACAGTGATGTAGAATAAATGTTTACAAAATGTGTACAGCATAAAAATCAGCATTTCTCTGGCTCATATGTCACTGGGAGGCTGAGGGACCACTGGAAATTGGCTCATGCAGGCTGGGCTCAGCGAGGTGGCTCTTCTGGCCCTGCCTGGGCTCCCTCCCATATCTGCAGTTGGTCAGCTCCTCTGCAGGTGGCTCTGTTCCACACACCTATCATCTGGCCCCCAGGGTCAGAAGGCTACCCTTCGATGTTCTTCTTACAGCCATAGACAAATTGCAGGAACACAGATGGCAATGCACAAGACTGCTTGGGAACCAGCTTAGAGTCATGCCTGTTTTATTCTGTTGACCAAAGCATGACCCATGGGTCTAATTCAGAGACAAGGGATGGAGAAATATCCCCTGCCCCTTTTCTGGGAGGAATTGGAAAGTCACAGTAGCAAGGGTTGTGGGTACTGAGAGGTGTAAAGGATCAGGTCCACTGTTTCAAGCTATGACACCTCTTCTCTCCCCCTCTGGTCATTCAGTTCTTAGCTCATTTGAGACACCTCACAGAAGTAATCCTTATCCTAAAGTAACATTGCACCAAGGATCTCTCTGCCTATCACTGTATTTTATTTCCTCAAATCATCTTGTCTACATATGCACTGTCTGTGTTCCTCCCACCTCACTAGAATATAAGATCCATAAATCTACCCTGAGGAACTTTAACTGTGTAGGTACAAGATAAGCACTCAGTGCAGTGTTGTTGAATGGATGATAGGTTTAAATGTCAGTTCCTATTCACATTAAGTTTTGCATATTATCTGATTTCACCTAGAATTAATGAGATCAGGTTTCTAGTCTAGAATCTGCTTTTAACATGATCTGTGTCTTGCAGCAAGGTACCTCTTTATCATATCTGCTTCCTCCTATGTAAAATAAAGCTGTTAACCTATATAGGTTCATACTTTGCTTTCAGCTCTGTCTGTGATTATAAACCCTGAGTCTGTTGAACAAGGTATATTTGCATTGCGTTCATTCCTGAGTGCCATGGGAAGTGGTATTTCCACAAACTGAGCAGTAGTCCCAGATATTGCAAGCCTTCTCAGCAAGTGTTAATGAAGTCCCTACTATGTACAGAGGCCACATTAGAGAGGGGAGCGGGGAGTCCGTGGATGATAGGGAGGCAACACTCCTGCTACTGGGAACTTACAGGAATAGCAAATGTGAAACATCAGTATAAAAAGGCAAAGTGCCCAGTACTGCAAGAGAACTTCCACAGGACTTAGGAGAGCTTTGAACACATTGCTACAATGCTAAGTATGATTGCTTGCTACCATCATTTTGGACTATGCATATGTTCTCTAATCTTAGTGAAAAATTATTTAGCCACTTTTTGAGTAAAGGCCGTGCTTTCCAACAGTCTATATATTTTGGCTTAATGTACAGTATGTGAAATATCCCTTTTTACATTTTTCTCATAGAAACCAAAAGCAACTTACTATGCATGACTGAGGATCTCTCTTGATTTTCACTCCTCCTGACAGCTATGAAAACAACATATTAATTTCCTCTGGACTTTGATGTGATGTTAATGTTCATTTAGCTGGCCATCTATGTGATAACTGTCAAGAAAATCTCTTGATTCACCTTAAATGTACTAATCACATGGAAGTGAATCATCATCTTAAATGAGGCCATATGGCTTATGGGGTTGCTAAGCCAAATCAGCTTTAAAAAGCTTGTAAACCCCCTTCTGCATAACCAGGGAAAGTGCTGGGAAGCGCCCTGTGGTTGTGGCTCTAAACCATTGCTGTTTGCTTAACATACCCTCCATGTCAAAGGGATATATGCTCTTGCACTGCTGGCTTACACAGGAACCATGGAAGCCAAAAGTGAGCCCCTTGGTTTTCTGTTGGCAAGCCTTGGAAATCGATCAAAATGAGACCTCTTAGTCTGACACTAAACGATACGTAACACTAAACGATACGATGATATGTGCAAAGATGAGGGGAAGAAAAAAGCATGGGTGAATTGTAACTGAAATTATAAAAACTTTAAAAATCCTGCAAGTATTAAGGAATTTGATATTTTAAAAAAATACATGTCAAAAGGAGTAAGTTCCCCGTGACGTTTGATCCCAGCTGCATTTCTCTGCACCTCCCAGTGCTTTAAAAGGTGTGAAGCACAGGCTTTACATTCAGCACAATGCCAGTTTATTTTAGTCTACAATACTGAGGATTGAGCAAGCAAAGGAAAAACATCTTCCTCTCCAAAGTGGGCCTTAATTCCTTGGTGACAATTGCTGGTCTTCCCCAAAAGCCAAAACTGCAATATTTCAGTGTTTGTCATCAATAATTTTTTTTTAACTCACCCTTCACACCTTTACTGCTTGCTGCTCCCCACCCACTTTTCAGCACATTTAAAATCAGTCCAAAACCTTTCCCAGCCTTCAAGTGTCTGAGACCTGATTTATTTCATGGATATATTAAAACACACTTGGACCCAGCCAATGTATGTGACCAGTTTTACTTGTCTTTCTTCTATGCTTGTAATATAATTTTTATAGTACAATAAAATATCTGGAATCACATCACATTTTTTATCTTCTGTTTCCTTGAGTTGGGATAGTTTTGCCAAGATGCCATTGAAGAAAGTTACTTCACCATGATGGTGCTAGGAAGAAAAGCAACCAACCAAACAAAAAGTCCAGGATTCTTGCAGCTTCTAAGCTTGAAAGTTAGAGAGACTCCAACCATTTAGTTTCCCTGAGTTTTTACATACCCTTGTTTCTAAATGATTAACCTTTTTTTCCCCACAGTGATTAGTTTTATAGAATGTGTATTTTGACTTTTGGAAGAAAATTCAGAAAACCTGAACCTCATAGGGCTCTATAACTTCCATACCTCCATGTGGCATCAGTTTGGGAATTTACCCAGGTGTCCACCCTCCTGTGTCTCTTCCTCTTCCTCCTCAACCTCCTCCTCCTCATTGCTATTGAATAGACAGCACATGTACATGAAAGCAATTACAAACTACCAAGGTTTTTACTAAGAAAATAGTCCTCTTTCTTGTGTCTTCCAGAAGTCCTGCTTCGGAGCTGTGTCCTTTGTCTGCATCTTCTTTCTGAGACCCACCTTTGCACACATAGACCTATAATCCTTGCTCCATCTTCAGAAACGTTCACATAGCACACACTGCTTTGCATCTTGCTTTGAGTCCACGAAAAATGCATCTTACACAGCATTTCCATATCATAACATGTAGAGCTGGCTCATTCTTTTTAATAGGTACAAATAATTTTATTGGACAAATGTACTGTGAATGATTTAACCAGTCTCCTACTAGGGTATATTTAGCTTGTTCCCAATCTTTATTTCATATCATGCCACAAAAAGTATTTTGTGCATATATCATATTGTATGTGTGTACACATATCTGTCTCCTAAATGCTTAGACGCTGAGCCAAAGAAAGAGATTGCCAAATTCTGTAGACCAATTGGATTATCTTGTGAAATGGAAGATTTCAAAAATAAAAATAATGCCATAGTACTTAGAATAGGCAAGAGTAGTATTTCAAATGGCAATAATTTGGGAGTGCCTTTTAGTTTTTCTTGCTACAGCTTGGTCCATCTAGAAAGATGATCCCTGGAACCTGGGAAGAGAGGGCCATGTCTTCCCAGTTCCAAGTCAGCTATTTTTTTACTCCCTAAAATCAGATGGACATTATATTCAGTAGTTTCTTACAATTATATTCTGCAGAATTTTGGTGAATATTTTAGTGTTACACGAATTAAGACATGTCTCATAATCAGTGGGGTTTAAATTTTAATAAAACATGGTACTTTTTATAATGGAAATCAGAACAAATTATTGTGGTTTAAAAAGAAAAAAACTTTATTAGCCTTTTTTCAAATATGTTATTTAGATAAGTTTTTAATTTAGTGCAAAATCTTTAGCTTAATAACTCCATACTATTTTTGTTATCAGTGCTGTATTTTACTGTCGATTGGACCCATCTTGAATTTTTGAAGGAAAGAGATGAATTGCTACTCATTCTTGTGCTTATTTATTAAGTAGTCAGAATTATCCATTGAAATATGCATCAGGTCCAGCACTCTCAAACTCAGAATTCTTCATGTTTTATATTTTCTCATTTCTCTTTAAATTAATTCTAACTAATTTATTTGCAAATAATCCCCCTCATTAGAGGGGCAAAAAAGCTTCCATGAGGTGAGGTTTCTTTTTTCTCTTTCTCTCTTTTCTTTTTTTTTTTTTTTTTTTTTTTGCTATCACTGTACCTTCAGTGACTGGCTTGGAATAAACACTTGATAAATAAATATATGTTGAGTGAATATATCATGTGGCCCCACCCTAGTTCCTAAAACCGAAAAAACAAAAAAAAAAAAACAAAAAAAAGCCAGTTTCACTCAAAATGCTGATTGAATGACAGAATCAATTCTGTTTCGTTGGCATGCTATTTTCAAAAAGAAAGAATGGAATGTGTGAAGCCATTGCAAAGTGCAGCATGGATTTTCATTTTTCTTGAAGCCTTCTTCCAAAGCACAGTTCCTCTGCTCTGAAATTACTGCTGTTTGATGATATGCATGATGCATGCTCTAGGAATTTTACCACCATCACCATCCTCCGATACAAGGGATGCATAGTAGATAATTGATGTTGTTATTTAAGGGTTACCCACGAATCTTTGGAAGCCATGATGAGGATATGCCACTGGCTACCCCTTTGATCTGACTTACCTGGCCCTCAACAATGCCCCCTTCTTCCTCAATCTTCATTCCAGGCCTTCTCCCTGCTATTCGGAGTTTGTATATACCTCTTCCTTTCATGCCTTGGGTTTGGAGACGTTCTGCCTTCATTCCTTTTGTGGATTCTTGAGATGTCCAGATGTCTTCAATATTCTTTTTCTTTCTTTTCTCTCACCGTAACACATCCATAGCTTCACATGGTCAACCTGACCACTGTGAATGAAAGACTTGACTTTTTCCCTTCTCTTTTGCATAGATGAAGTCAGATGCTGGTGGTCTGTTCAATGGAAGTATAACTGAAGATGATGCTTGCAATTTTCAAATTGGACCATGACAAGGGGGTGAGGTCTCAGGACCTTCTCCCTCCTCCATGCTGGTTAGAAAATGAGCTGTCCTGGCCTGTGTGGATGAAGGAGGACAAAACAGTAATGATAGTGAAGCAAAAACACAGGATGCCCAAGCGCTGTCGCCACTGAGCCCTGGGCTGCTTGCATCCCAACAGCCTAAGGAAAAACAGACGGCTGTCTCATTTAAGCCTCTGTGATTTCTGGTCTTTGCTGCAGCAGATGCAACTTTCTTCTGAGCAATCTTCTCACCCGTCATTTACACAGCCAGTGAAAAAGAATGGAAGCACAATTCTGTGTCCTATTCACTGGACATGTTGCCAGATTCTTACGTGATCCATGAGAAACAGGGGCAGGAAGTGAAATAACGTTTGGAAGCATTTGCCATGTAACAGTGTACCTGTGGGAACAGCAATATGAAAAGTGGGTAATTGGTAGGAGGAAGCGCCTTGCGTGGTGATTGTATTAGAAGGGACTTGGTGGATGCAAGCCTGCTGCAGCGATCTGTTCCAGCCGCGGCGGTGTCAGAATGTGGCGGTCCTGACGTGGTGGCCCTTTGCGTCTCAGGAGCAAAGTGGCAAAATGGCAAGGATGGGGGTTGCTCATCTCAACCTCACAAATGAGACGGCACCTGGAGAAACACATTTCATCCCAGGTACCTCATTAGCAGAGAGACACAGATAAATTGGTCAGGGTTTGGAGAGGAATGAAAAAAATTCAGAATATAGAAAGAGCAACACATTAACCAAGGTACTAAAGGAACCGATTTATGAAGAAAGATTAAAGGAACTAAATATGTACTCCTGGCTAAGTGGTAACTAAAAGAGAACATAATAGAACATATTTGAGAGGGTAGAAACAAGACACATGAAAAGGGATGGTTTAATTCAGTCTCTGAGGGGAGTGCATAAAAACAATGAAATTCAGAAAAGAGAAATGTACTATAAAAGTCCAGGGAACAATCCCGGAGATGAAATCTATTTGATCACACTAATCTTCAGCAGGAGATTCACTACTTAATGGACTTAATCCTACTGCTAAGAACAGAATCAATGTTTTTATGTTGAGCTGTGATAACTCTGTCTGCTTGCCGAGGGACTGTGGCTGTAGATTTGCTCAACTACCCATGATGATAAGCTTTGGTCCACCTGCCCACAGGTCATCAAGCAGCCAACCAAAGGAGATCAGCTAGTTGTCCTGGAGAATGTATATTACCTGCATCACTGTTCTTTCTCTAGGGTATTAGTTGACTGGTTGAAATATGTGTGGGGGTCTACATGGGGTAGGAGCAGGAGATAGCAAGAAGGACAGCTGGAAGTGAGTATTTATTTGTATTTGTATACTTGAATCATTTGTTCTTGCATATTCGAGTGGGTACCGATTGTCCATCCCTTCCCCCATGTATTAGTCCGTTTTCATGCTGCTGCTAAAGACATACCCAAGACTGGGTAGTTTGTAAAGAAAAAGAGGTTTAATGGACTCACAGTTCCACTTGGCTAGGGAGGCCTCACAATCATGGTGGAAGGCAAAAGGCATGTCTTACGTGGCGGCAGACAAGGGAGAATGAGAGCCAACTGAAAGGGGAAACCCCTTATAAAACCATCAGATCTCGTGAGACTTATTCACTACAGTGAGAACAGTATGGGGTAAACTACCCCCACGATTCAATTATTTCCCACTGGGTCCCTCTACAACATGTGGGAATTATAGGAGCTGCAATTCAAGATGAGATTTGAGTGAGGACACAGCTAAACCATATCACCCCACAAAATAAAGAACTTCTGACTGATGTCTTCTACTTGTTTAAAAAAAAGGAAAGAAAAAGATGAGTGCTTCTAAGCCATCCCAACCACTTCAGGAAGGTTTCTTCTGTTCTAAACCCCAGATTGTGTATCACAAGGTACAGCTGAAGAAAGGCACTCTGGTAATGCTTTCAGGAATAGTACCAATGAGTAATTTTGTTGCTACTTTCCATTCTGGGATATGATTCCAGAAGCAAATAATTACCATATTAAAATTAAACATTATTTGGATTTATAAAATGAGTATAACATGGTGAAACCCCATCTCTACTAAAAATACAAAAAAAAAAAAAATTAGCTGGGTGTGGTGGCGGGCGCCTGTAGTCCCAGCTGCTTGGGAGGCTGAGGCAGGAGAACAGCATGAACCCAGGAGGCGGAGCTTGCAGTGAGCTGAGGTTGTGCCACTGCACTCCAGCCTGGGCGACAGAGCAAGATTCTGTCTCAGAAACAATAATAATAAAAATAAATAAATAAATAAATATAAGGAAAAAACCCACAATTCACCTTTTATCCACCTTCTCTGGCAACTGCATGCATCCTATTTCAGGCCCATTGTCTTCTATTTCTTTTATTTGTCTTAAGGCATTTATATTTACACCGGAGTAGGTTCCCAGTAATTAGAAGCTTAACATTTACAATTGCGAATATGTATCGACGAGTGATTCAGGTCTGGAGATTATAAAGATGTTGAGTGATTCCGGAGCATAATTGAGTCATGCTGGTTAGCCAGCGAGCTCAGTCCTCTGTGGGGGCTGAAAAGGGTCCCTCCAAGAAGACTGTGGCTTAAGCTCTAGAATCTGTGGATTGCTGCTGCTTTAGGTGGTGAAAGGGACTTTGAATATGGAATTAAGCGAATGATCTTGATATGTGGAACTTTTCTGAATGATTTGTGTAAATCCACAGAAATCACAAGCATTCTTATAGAAGGGAAATAGTAGGGTCGGAGTAAGAGATGGAGACTGATAAGGCAAGTTGTCTGAGTGATATGGCACAATGTCAGCTCACTGCAAGCTCCGCCTCCTGGGTTCATGCTATTCTCCTTTCTCAGCCTCCCAAGTAGCTGGGGCTACAGGTGCCCGCCACCATGCCCGGCTAATTTTTTTTTTTTTTGTATTTTTAGTAGTACAAGTTGTCTGAGTGATACTGTTTTTGAGACAGAGTCTTGCTCTGTCGCCCAGGCTGGAATGCAGTGGTGCAATCTCAGCTCACTGCAAGCTCCGCCTCCTGGGTTCATGCTATTCTCCTGCCTCAGCCTCCCAAGTAGCTGGGACTACAGGTGCCCACCACCACGCCTGGCTAATTTTTTTTTTTTTGTATTTTTAGTAGAGATGGGGTTTCACCATGGAGTGAAGGAGTCTGGGCAGCCATCAGAAGCCATGAAGGGTGAGGAAGTGGCTCCTTTCGCCAAGGAGTCTGGGCAGCCATGAGAAGCCTTGAAGGGTGAGGAAGTGGCTCCTCCCTGGTGTCTCCAGGAGGAGCTCAGGTCTGTCTGCACCAGGATTCCAATCTACTGAGACTCATCTTGAACTTCTGACCTTCAGAGCTATAACGTGGTTAATTGCTGTTGGTTTGAGGCACCAAGCATGTGATTTTACCTTTTATATCAGCAATAGGAGAATAATATACCCCCTGGCCAGCATTCTGATCTCACTGAAGGTATGTTTTGTTGTTTGCTTTGTTGTCACACTTTGTGGTGACACAAACTCAGCTCCTTTGTGGAAACTGCCCATTGAACAGGGATGGTGAGAGCCGAGAAGGCCTGAGGTGTATGTCAAGGTGTCACATTTGAATTGTAATGGAAATATGACTCAGGAGAAAGCTAGGCATCTGCATAAGTACAAACCCTTCCATATTTACAGCTTTGGGAATGCATTTCCTGAGGTCTCTGGAGTGAGTTTTTTTTTTTTAACTTCTAAGTTCAGGGGTGCATGTGCAGATGTGTTACATAGGTAAACTTGTGTCATGGGGGTTTGTTGTACAAATTAGCTCATCACCCAAGAAGTAAGCCTAGTGCCCATTAGTTATTTTTCCTGATCCTCTCCCTCTTCCCACCTTCCACCCTCCCATAGGCCCAGTGTGTGTCGTTACCCTCTATGTGCCCATGTGTTCTCATAATTTAGCTCCTACTTATAAGTGAGAACATGTGGCATTTAACTTTCTGTTCCTGGCATAGTTTGCTGAGGGTAATGGCCTCTAGCTCCATCCATGTCCGTGCAAAGGACATGAGCTCATTCTTTTTTATGGCTGCATAGTATTCCATGGTGTATATGTACCACATTTTCTTTATCCCGTCTGTCATTGATGGGCATTTAGGTTGATTCCATGTCTTTGCTGTTGTGAGTAGTGCTGCAGTGATACGTTTTGCTCTAGCTGAAATTGCTATGCACATACTATTTTTACATTTTTTATTTCATTTGATTTTTTATTAGCATTTTCCAACTTATTTCATGGCCTTTACACCTATATCCTACTGCGATGTGAGGGATTAATATATTTTGACTGTGTGAAGTCAGTGGATTTTGTTTATGGTTCATGGTATCTATCTCATATTTTCTTATTTTTAACATGCATAGCCATTTACTGAGTCTTCTATCCTTTCCCTATTGATTTGGAATGCCACCTTCATCATGTTATGTACCTGCATTAGTCAAGATAGGCTAGGCTATGGTATTGTAACAAATAAGCCTTGAAGATCATTGGTGTGTATCATGGACTGAACGTTCACTCCCAAGTTCATACATTGAAATTCTAACTCCACGTCACGTTATTAGGAGGTGGGACTTTGGGAGATGGGTTATGAGGGTGGAGCCCTCAGGAATGGGATTAGTGCCCGGTGGACCTCAGAGAGTTCTCTTCTGCTTGCCACATGAGCATTCAATGAGAAATCAGTTGTCTACAGCCTGGTAGAGGGCTCCCCTAGAACCTGACCATGCTGGCACACTGATCTCAGACTCACAGGCTCCCGAAGTGTGAGGAGTCGATCTCTGTTGTTTGTAAGCCACCCAGTCTGGGGTACATTGTGGTGGCAGCCTAAAGTGATTAAGAAACTATAGCAAAAAAAAAAACCCTGAATTTGTCCCACAAGCACAATCTAAGATAGGTCACAGTTTCATCTTAATGTTATTCTATCTGTGGCAGATGGCCTTGAAGTTGGCCACAGGATGGAAGTCGTGACTGTAAGGTCTAAGGCTGGAGGTGGCTCACATGATTCCCATCACATTCAGGAGGCAAAACTCAGCTGGACGTCCCCAACCTAACTGCAGAGGAGGCTGGGAGCTTTTGTAGTCATGCGAATGGAGACAGGAAGAACTAAGGTGAACACATAGCTGTGTCTCTGCCATAGTACAATGTGTGCCTGGTTCTGCTGCTAGACCCTCTATTTTATTCCAAAGAACTATTTGTCTATTCTTATTTCAGCACAATTCTCCTTTAATTACTATTATTATAATTCTGCAGTGCATTTTGACATATAATAGGATGAATCTTTCTCTATTACGTTTTTCTTCCCCCTTCCCAAATATTTTTCACTTTCCTCTTGCAAAATTATTTTTAAAATTTATCAAGATATACCTCCCCCCCACCCACACACACACGCACATCTCTTTGGTATTTTGATTGGGAATGCATTATATTATACTTTCATTTTGAGGAAATATCAGTCTTTTTATATTTCTCATCTTTGCGCTAGATGCTTCTAAAATGGCCAATTTGAAATCCCTTTGAAAGAATTCTGGGTACATTTAACATGTGATAAAAATTAATGAAATTTTGAAAAATCAACCTTGGAAATCCATGTCAGCAAATCACACAACTGCCCAGTCACTTGTGCATTTGAGGAATCATTTGAGACAGCTCCTTACATGCCCATAATCTCCACAAGTGCCTCAGTTACGGTTAATAACGCGTGGAACGCGCGGCGCACGCGCAGCCAACCGATGACAGTGCTCCTGCCATCCCTGCGGCTGCTCCACTTTCAGATGTATTGAAAAATTGCTGATCTTCTCTGCAGATTCCTGAATTGTGACTCCAAAACAAATGGATGGATTTGAGTGTGTGGCCACCTCCTTTCTCTTCCTCACAAAACCGTATCCCTGCTGTGTAGAATGTGGGCGTCCCCGCTGTGTAGAATGTGGGCGTCGTTGGCTATGTAGAACATGGGCATGACAGCGTGTATGTAACACTCTTGGCTTTTTCCCTTAAAGTAAACTGTGATTATTGTTAAAGTGCCTCATTCATATTAGTAGCAGATTGGCTTTGTTCTGCATGTTAATAACCTATATTTAAAATTTTTCTACCATTCTGATGATTTCATTTGTTTCCTTAATATGGATGAAACTCCATTCCTTCTCCTTAATTCCTAATGAAAATAATAATAAAGCCACGGTGTACTGAGCAGTGTTATATGTCAGCATAGTTCTACTGACTTTATTTGTATCCATTTCTTTAATTCTCAAATCCATACCTCAGTGATACTAGTATTTTCTTCATTTTGCAATCGAGGCAACTGCCACATACACTTTAAATAAATAGCTCAAAGTCTCTCAGATTTAAAGCAGACTCCACATGCAACACCCCATACTGGCTCTGTCCCCACTCCCCTATTGCCACATGAGAGAGATTCCCTTCCCTTTGGCTGGCATATGAACACACGTGGAGCTGTTCTTTCTTTCCACCGGTAATTTCAGTATGTATGATTGAATGGCTGGAGATCTTTTTAACACTATCTGAGAACATGCCAGTCTTCCCTAGACTAAGAATGTCCTTTCAAATAATGCAGTGTTTCCACCTCGCAGGTTGAAGCCAAGCCCTGTGGAGCCTAGTCTAGGCCATCTGGTTCCTTCGTCCTCTTTAGAGCAATGGGCCAGCCAAGAAGTGCTCTCCACTGGGATGGCAGAGTTGCGATAAAGCAGGTCCAGCCACCCCAGCCTGTCTCCGGGTGGCTTGCTTCATACTTGCCATGTCCCAGAGGCCAAAGCAAGTCACACGGCTGAGCCTAAAGTCAAAGGGAGGGAGAGTAACTCCCATCCACCATGAGGCCAAAGGAAGTCACGTAGCCGTGCTTGAAGGTCGTGAAAGTGGCAAATTGTGCCTCTTGCATAGAAAGAGTGGAAAGGCGGCTATTCTTTTAAGCAAGAAGCAGTATGAACAATCTGTATCAATCTCTAGGGTTTGCTATTAAGTAAAAACATTAGTACTGAAAAGAAGAGGAAGCTGTCACTTATATTAGCAATCAACTAGAGACAGAAATTGCATCTAGGGAGCTACTGGGTGGAAGAGGAAGAAAGATCTTACTATCCTTTGAAACTTTTTGACAACTTCATTTTTTTTTTTTTACCTTCTACTCCTTCAGCAAAAACTATAGCAATCAAAAGCTTTCAAAGTAGGGATGAATTGTGACCAACTATTTATTAGCCTTTTCTTTCTGTTACTACACAGTGTGATTTAAAATTTCTAACTTTTGAGGCATGTTTAACTGAAGGTCTAATAAAAAAATTAACTGTTCCCTATTGAACAAAAGGCTCACAGGTTTCAGAAACTGAAATGTTTATTTATAAAAGAGAAAATTTGTAAGAATACTCTGATCAACTAATAATCAAAGAGGTTGACTTAAAAACAAACTACTACATCCTTTTCCCAATTCTGCACTTGGCCGATTCTTTCTCACCATTTATGCCTCTGAGGGATTCCCTGCTCAGAGAGACCCGCCTCACTCCTCTGTCTAAGTCAGGCTCATCCCCCACGGGTCTTTCTCTATCCTCATAGCCCATGTTATTTTCTTCATAGCATCCATCTTGTTTGTTGGTGTGTTCTCACTGGAGTACAAGCTCTGTGGAAGCATGTGTGTTTACCTCTCCACCCGCAGTGCCTAGAACGATGACTGCTTGTTTCAGCTACAAAAGCAAACTGCCATTTTAAAATTCAGATTTTAATTTACAAAGAGTAAACGTCACCCGTTTTGGTGTATAGTTCTGTGAGTTTTGACAAACGCACAGATTTCTGTGCCTGCCACCATCAATACACGAAACATTTTATCATCCTAAAACTTCCTTCATGTTGTCATTCCTTAGTGAAATCCTCAGCTCCCTCCCTCTGCACGCGACCACAGGCAGCCAATGATCTGCTTCCCATCACTATAGTTTTGCCATTTCTAGACCATCAAGGTAATCATAGAGTACGTAGCCGTGATGAACATTTTTTGAGGCTTACCACGTGCCAAGCATTATTCTAAATGTTTCATATGCGCATAATCGCCTAAAACTTCTTTTAAATTATTCCCATTCATTCTGTAGATAATCAAAATGAGTCTCAGGGCCGGGCGCGGTGGCTCATGCCTGTAATCCCAGCAATTTGGGAGGCCGAGGCGGGCCGATCACAAAGTTAGGAGATCAAGACCAGCCTGGGCAATATTGCAGTGAGCTGAGCTCGTGCACTGCACTCCAGCCTGGTGACAGAGTGAGACTCTGTCTCCAAAACAAAACAAAACAAAACAAAAAGCAAACTCGGCCGGACGTGGTGGCTAATGCCTGTAATCCCAGCACTTTGGGAGGCCGAGGTGGGTGGATCACCTGAGGTCAGGAGTTCAAGACCAGCCTGGCCAACATGGTGAAACCCCGATTCTACAGAAAATATGAAAAAAAATTAGCCAGGCATGGTGATGGGTGCCTGTAGTCCCAGCTACTTGGCAAGCTGAGGCAGGAGAATCGCTTGAACGCGGGAGGCGGAGGTTGCAGTGAGCTGAGATCACACCACTGCACTCCAGCCTGGGCGACAGAGTGAGACTCTGTTTCAGGAAAAAAAAAAAAAAAAAAAAAAAAAAAAGAAAGAAAATGAGTCTCAGGTCTTAGAAGTAGTACATATACTATTTACCTAAGTTCTCAACACTAGGAAGTACTAAGCTAATGTACAAACCCCAGCAGCGAGCCCTCAAGGCAGAGCTCATCACCCCCTGCCTCACAGACACTCAGCAGTGAAATGGGTGAGTGTGAGTGTGCACACATTTCCAGTGCCTGACACTGCATTGAGAGCATTAAAGTTACTCGTAACCCTGGGTCTGTGACCCCATGTCTGGGGGGTAAGTACCAGGACCACATTCCTAAGTAAACTAAGTGTCAGATGAGTTCCACTGCAGCGTGGCTGATTAAAACAGAAACAAGCCAAATACCCAACAACATTGAGGGAAGTACAGCAGCCACGTGCTCCCAAAACATCTGGAAGGAAAAGGGACTTGGGATGCTGTCAAAATTGTGATCACAGTATCAAAAATACATGGGATCAGCCACGTGGACTGTGATGTGTAAGTCATTGTTCTGACACAATGTAAAAAGCAGACATGTTTCATCAAGATGGGAAATAAAACCAGAGAAAACCTCAACTCTCTTTGGCATAGCACAGCTGACACTGACCCTCCTGTCTGCACCTGCTGTATCTCATTGATGCTCTCAGTGTTAAACACGCTGTGGCCAGTGATTGTGTTCTGGGCAAATGGGGTGACTTGCAAATGATGTTCAAACAGAGTCTGTTTTTGACTCTCACCGTCTGTGTGTGTTGTTATAAAGGAATACCTGTGGCAGGGTAATTCACAAAGAAAGAAGTTTGAAAGAAGTTTAGTTGGTGTGATGGTTAATATTACCAACTGCATTGGATTGAAGGATGCAAAGTATTGTCCCTAGGTGTGTCTGTGAGGGTGTTACCAAAGGAGATTGACATTTGAGTCAATGGACTAGGAGAGGCAGACCCACCGTCAGTCTGGGTGACACCATCCAATCAGCTGCCAGCTTGGCTAGGATAAAGCAGATGGAAGAAGGTGGGAGAAGCCAACTTGCTGAGTCTTCTGCCTCATCTTTCTCCCACGCTGGATGCTTCCTGCCCTTAAACATCAGGCTGCACGTTCTTTGGCTTTTGGACTCTCGGACTACACCAGTGGTTTGCCAGGGGCTCTCAGGCCTTTGGCCACAGACTGAAGGCTGCACTGTCGGCTTCCCTAATTTTCAGGTTTTGGGACTCAGACTGGCTTCCTGGCTCCTCAGCTTCCAGACAGCCTACAGTGGGACTTCACCTGGTGATTGTGTGAGTCAGTGGGACTTCACCTGGTGATTGTGTGACTCCTTAATAAACTCCCTTCCATATATACATCTATGCTATTAGTCGTGTCCCTCTAGAGAACCCTAGTACACTTGGCTCATGGTTCTGCAGGCTATGCAAGAGGCATGGTGCCAGCATCTGCTTCTGGTGAGGACTTCAGGTGGCTTTCACTCATGGCTGAAGAAAAAGGAGAGCTGGCTGTGCAGAGATCACATGGGCAAGAGCGGAAGCAAGAGAAAAAGTTGCTAAGAAACCATCTCTAGAAAGAACTCTCGAGGGAACTAATAGAGGGAGAACTCACTCAATACTGCAAGGATGACACCAAGCCCCCATGACTCAAACACCTGCCGGCAGGCCTGACCTCCAACATTGCAGATCAAATTTCAACATGAGGTTTGGAGGGTCAGATATCGAAACTACAGCATTTGCCACTAATGTTGTCAGTGCATTGCAGAGTAATGCCAGTTGAGAAAACTGGTACAATTGATGGCTATCACTATAAATCGTTAATCATTATCTGTGTCAATTTGGAGGTATAGAGTTCCATATCAGACTCCTGCCCATGATTTGAAATTTCTGAATATCAGTGATGAACTATGTCAATCTAATTTACACTAACAGGATAAAAGTCAGAACTAAACAGTGATATTTATTTATTTATTTATTTATTTATTTATTTATTTATTTTTGAGACGGATTCTCACCCTGTCACTAGACTGCAGTGCAGTGGCACGATCTCGGCTTACTGCAACCTCTGCCTCCCAGGTTTAAGCAATTCTCCTGCCTCAGCCTCCTGAGTAGCTGGGTCTACAGGTACACGCCACCACACCCAGCTAATTGTGATTTTTAAAGGGATCTCAGTATTTGTTTCTGTAGGTTTTTAAGATGATACTAAAAAGATGTAGCCTTCTGTTACTAAAAGAAGATCACTGTAAGACTTCACCAAACCTTCCTCCAACATTTTATGTGGGGAACTTTCTTTAATACCACAAGACATTCATGTTGGACACCTTTGGCCACTATTTCAGGTTCTCTCGAGTTCAACTCAAATCCAGGTGTGGATGTGGTGACCAGTCCTGTACAGGCTTCAGCTAGATGGGTGCAGGTGTAATCTGATGGCTTCACACTTCACTTAGGCTGTGTGTCTTATTTTTGACCCAAGTTTTTTTCACCTTGAAGAAAAGGTGTGTGCATCCCAGAAAGGTGGAGGGGTAAGTGCTTCCTGGAACAACCTTGCCTAACTGGGGAGCTGGAGCCAAGAGATAAACCTCCCTTCCTTTCATTCCTCAGGTGGGCAGCTCTGCACTGACCCCTTAAGGTCTATTGGAAAGTACCATGGGCCAAGTAGCCACTTACCTCTTTGGACTGTCAATGTGGATGATGCGTCTTGTCTTTACTCTCCCTCTTCCTGTGCTCTTGCTAGTCCCTCTCCCTCCTGCACCCTGAGATTATGTTTCCAAATAAACCACTCATACCAAACTTTACCATAGACCCTGCCTTTGGCAGAATCCAGGCTCATGTGTCTCTCATTGTGATAGTTAATATTGAGTGTCAACTTGATTGAATTGAATGACGCAAAGTCGGGTTTCTGGGTGTTTCTGGATGTTGCCAGAGGAGATTGACATTTGAGTCAGTGGACTGGGAGAGGAAGACCCACCCTCAATGTGGGTGGTCACCATCCATTCGACTGGCAGCGTGGCTAGAAAAAGCAGGCAGAAGAAAATAGAAGGAGCAGATTTATGAGTCTTCCAGCCTTCATCTTTCTCCTGTCTTGGATGCTTCCTGCCCTCGAACATCAGACTCCAGGGTCTTTGGCTTTTGGACTTTTAGATTTACACCGGTTTGCCAGGGGCTCTCAGGCCTTCAGCCACAGACTAAAGGATGCAATGTCGGTTTCTCTACTTTTGAGGCTTTGGGACTCAGACTGAGCCACCACTGGTCTCTTTGCTCCTCAGCTTGCAGATGGTCTATCGTGGGACTTCACCTTGTGGTTGTGTAAGTCAATTCTCCTTCATAAACTCCCTTCCATATATACGTATATCTGATTAGTTTCGTCCCTCTGGAGAACCCTGACTAATACACTAACTAAAAACAAAAATCTCTGTAAATTTTAAGGACAGGTGAAAGAAGGTAGGTTTCATTGAGATTTCAATTTTCTCTTGTGGCAGTATTGCCCATACATTCAATGTTTCTCTCTTTACAAAAGGCACCTAATAGGATAGGATCAGCATTCATGGTTCAAAAGCATTTTTCCCTTGGAAAATTGTTTTTAATATTAAAGAGGGATTCATTCATTTATTTCTTTCAACAAATATTTAACACCTACTACCAAGTACTGTTCTGGATAGTGAGCCTTCAATGTAATAAGACCAAGTCCCTGTGATGGTTAATTTTTTATGTGTTAACATGACTGGACCGTGGGATGCCCAGATAGCTGGTTAAACATTATTTCTAGGTATGTCTGTGTGGGTTTTTCTGGAAGAGATGAGCACTTGAATCAGTGGGCTGAATAGAGGAGATCTCCTGTCAGCAAAGTGGGTGAGTGTGGTCCAACCCGTTGAAGGTCTGAATAGAACTAGAGATTGAGGAAGGTTGAATTAACTCTGACCAGTTGCTTAAGTGGAACATCAGTCTTCTCCTGCCCTCATCACTCTTGGTTCTCAGACCTTCAGACCCAGCCCAGAAATGACACCATCAGCTCCCCAGTTCTCTGGCCTTCACGTGATATCACCACCTTTCCTGGGTCACCAGCTTGCAGATCATAGATGGCCGGATGTCACAGCCTCCATATTGTGTGGGCCAATATGCCATTACTGCAAAATGTCTTCATTTATATATATATATATATATATATATATATGTATGTACACATATATGTGTATGTGTGTGTGTGCATGTGTATTTAATATATATAATTTTATTATCCCCTATATATATTATTAGTCATATATATATACATACACACACACACACACACACACACACACACACACACACACACACACATATAATTGTATTACTCAGGGTTCTCCGGAAAAACAGAACCAATCGGATATACATAGAAATATGAGAGGGAATTTATTACAAAATTGTCTCACATGATCATGTTGGCTGAGAAGTCCCACAATCTACCACTTGCAAGTTGGGGCCCCCGGGAAGCCTGGGGTGCATTCATTCTGAGTCCGAAGACTGAGAGCTAAGAGGGCTGCTGATGTCACTCCCAGCCTGAGACCGAAGGCTCGAGGACTGAGGAAGGGGAGAAGAGGATGCACTCGTCCAAGTTCTGGAATCTGAAGAGCTGAGCACCAAAAGCTTCAATGTCCAAAGACAGGAGAAAACAGATGTCCCAGCTCAAGAAGAGAGAGAGAAAATGGACCCTTCGTCTGCCTTTTTCTTCTGTGTTGGCCCTCAACAGATTGGATGATGAATTGGCGAGGGTGATCTTCTTTACTCTGTCTGCTGATTCAAATGCTAATCTCTCCAGCCTGTAAACACCTTCACAGACACATGCAGAATTAATGTTTTATCAGCTATCTGAGTATCCCTTAGCTCAGTCAAACTGACACTTATGATTAACTATTCTCTCTCTCTCTACACACACACACACACACACACACACACACACACACACACACACACAGAGTTGACCTTTGAACAACACAGTTTGAAACTTCATGGGTCCACTTATGCAGATTGTTAAAAATAAACATAGTGGACATTTTTTGAACATTTGAGACAAATTGAAAAAAGTTGCGCATGAACCTTGTGGCCTACAAATATCAAAAGCTGAACATTAGCTATGTCATGAATGCAAATAATATATGCAGATACTAGTCTATCTTTAGTATTTACTGCCACAAAATTCTACAAACCTAATATAAAAAGTCAACATTTATCAAACTTTTGCATACACAGGCAGACCTTCACAGTGTCATTTGTAGTCAAAAGAAATGTGAACAAATATAAAGATGCAGTGTTGAATATTTATATTTTATTTATATAAATATAGATATATATTTGTATAATTGTATATATATATATAATTGTATGTATTTCAGGGTTCTCTAGGAAAATAGAACCAAGAGGATATACATAGAAATATATATCACAACTGCATAAAATTAACTGCAGCATACACTGCAGTACTGTAGTAATTTTGTGGGTACCTCCTGCTGCTGTTTTGGCAAGTTCGAGAGTTGTGAGTATCTGCTTAAATCGCCATGCGCTGCTAACCATCTTGGCGTGGGCAATTCATCTCCAGTAAATCGCATATCACAATAAAAAGTGATCTCTAGTGGTTCTCACGTATTTTTCATCGTGTTTAGTGCAATACTGTAAACCTTCGGTGACACCATGGGGCCCATACAGAGTGCTGCTAGTGATGCTGGAAGTGCTTCCAAGAAGCAAAGAAAAGTTATGACATTGCAAGAGAAAGTGGAACTGCTTGGGATGTGCTGTAGACTGAGGTCTACAGCCGTCGTTGCCACCATTTCAGACAGACAATTCATCTTGTAAACGAACGACACAACCGTACCGTATTGATAAATACAGTGAAGTGCCGGAAATGTGTTTTCTGTTTCTTATGATTTTCCTAGCGATCTCTTTTCTCTAGCTTACTTTATTCTAAGAATACAGTATCTAATACATAGCACATGCAAAATATGTTAATTGGCTGTTTTTGTTACTGGTGAGGCTACCCATCAACAGTAGGCTATTAGTAATTAAGTTCTGGAGGAGTCAAAAGTTATTCGCAGATTTTTGAATGTGGGGAGTTTGGGTTGGCACCCCAACCTCTGAGTTGTTTAAAGTCAACTGCATATATATATGTGTGTGTGTGTGTGTGTGTGTGTGTGTGTATAATATGTATTCTACATATTTGTGTATCTATACCTACACACATATATGTGTATATATGTATCTAAACAGATATATGTACACATATGTATACATATGTTTATACACACCTATACACATACATATAGACACACATATACAAATATACATATGTATATGTTCTGTTGTGCTGTTTCTCTGGAGAACCCTAATACAGCCACCATTTTCATGGAGCTCATTCTGTGAATCTGTTTTAATTACAAATCTGGATAATTATTAATTACAAAATGTTATAGTAAGAAAAACCCAAGCAACACTGAAGAAGAAATTGTTACAGTTTCGACCACACCATTTGGAGTTAATGTGTCGGGCGGCATTATTGTTGAGATGGTTGATGTAGGGTGTACAAAGAGAAAGCGGAGCTTGCACGCAGAGATGCATGGGCCGAAATTGGCTCCCACATGTGAGGACTGGCCTAAAAAACACTTAAAATGTATCTGTATGCAGACGTAATTGAATTAACCATCCACAAATCTACAGGTTTCATTCCAGAAAAAATTCATTCCAGAAAAACGGAATTTTTGTCTTTCATTAAAAAGTCCGATCTGACCACTAGGCCCGCGTTTCCCCTTGGTAACAATTGCTCTGAGCTTTCTGGCATTTACAGATTTTAGCAAGACAGGACTTCTCAGTCTGGCACATAGACGCAGCGCTCACTGCCTTCTCTTTGATACCCGGTTTGTTTACCTTACCAAGCGGCCCCGGCAATCACTTCGGGTTTGACCATCGCAGTCAAGGGTATCTTCACGTTATTTAGTGAGAGATGTCAAACACCAGCGTGCAAGCGAGTGGCAATAAATTATTTCAGCAAACAGCCGCTGGGGATCCATAATCACGCAGGGGCCGTCAGCCGTGCTGAGAGGACCGGTGGAAGGACTTTTGACTCCTCCAGAACTTAATTACTAATAGCCTACTGTTGATGGGTAGCCTCACCAGTAACAAAAACAGCCAATTAACATATTTTGTTTGTTCTATGTATTAGATACTGTATTCTTAGAATAAAGTAAGCTAGAGAAAAGAGATCGCTAGGAAAATCGTAAGAAAGGGTCTAGGGGATTGAGGGCCTACATTCATTCCACTACCCTTCTGCAAAGCTTCTTCATGTGTTCCAGGTGGTAGGAAGGTCTCCTTAGACTCAACGTGTAACACCGAGCAGATCCGAGGAGAGAAGGAGCTGTCTTCCTTAGGAGCGTTGGCTGCATTATTTCTGTGGCTGCGTCTCTGCAAGCAGGCAGAGTGTTTGGTGGAGTTTTGAGCATCTGCATCTCCTTTTCCCTGGTTATCTGGCTGCTTCTGAACTTCCATCATTTTGACCTGGCTGCTTCCTTGGTTTGAGGTCTTTCTCATTGACTTTATTTTGTATTGCATCACCTGTCATTTGATATCTGAGAACACTGAGGGGCACAGCAAACCTTAGATTTCCCAATTGTTCGTGTGTAGGACCCACTGTGATATTGTGAAAAAGCCCTGTAGATTCTCGGGTTTTCATCTCGCTGTGGATGCTGATGGCTTATGTGAGGCTGGACACCTCACCTTTCTTCTCTGAGTTTCAGCTTTCTCTCCGCTCAAAAGGGCATTTCTAGCATCTGACCCCTGTGCTCCTAACCATTGTTCGACAACTTAATAAACATGAAAACGTGAAATGCATTTTGCTCTGCACACAATCGCTGCTCTGGCTAATGTGGCAGCATTTCGCCCCTAGTCAAAACAGAAATTCAAATTCTAGTGCAGAGGATGCCTTTGCTCTCTGATTGTTTTTTAACTTTTAGGGTTTTAATATTCCCAAAGATTCTGATTCAGAATAGAGGAAACCCAGCATGTATATATCCCCCAATATTTTATTACAAAATATTTCAGACATGCAGTCATGTTTATCAGATTTTGCGCTTAACACCCATATACCCATCACCTGGATTCTATAATTAACATTTAAACCACATCTGCTTTATGACATGTCTATCAATCTGTTCATCCTTCTTGCATCTATTAATCCATCTTACTTTTGATGTATTTCAAAGTAAGATGCAAACATAAACATACTCTCCCCAACTATTTCAGAATGCCTCTCACTAACTCGAGTTTAACGTTTGTCCCTCTTATTGCAAACGTTACACATAACAAAATGCAGACATCTTAAATGTACCAGTTGATGAGTTCCAATGCATGCAAGCTCTGATTGAGACAAAGATGATCACCCTGGCCCCACAGAGTTCCTCTAGGCCTCTCCTTAATCAGTTCCTGTCCTTAGCCAACCAGAGGAAATTACTGCTCTTTTTTTTTCCATCATAGAGTAGATTTGCCTTTTCTAGAGTTTCTTATAAATGGAAGGATACAATGTCCACGCTTCTGTGTAACACTTCTTTCACACAGAATATTCTGAGACTCATCCATGTAGTTGCATGTGGAGGACACTCCGTTATCTTTCCCTGCTGTGGAACTTTTCATTGCCTGCCCATGCCATCAACTGTTTATGCATTTTCTTCTTGGTGGACACGTGGGCTTTTTCTAGTTTGAGGCTATGCTAAATAAAGTCACTATGAATATTTGAACAAAGAAAATCTACACACAGTCACACATCCAAATTACCATGATCCACAATTGTATTTTAAAAACTTTCATTGGAGAATTTGGACCCTAGAATTTGTTTCAGAGAGCTCTAATTATCTAAGAGCAAATTCTACCTCTCCAGCTTACTAAATGGGTGAGCTCACGCGAGTCCCATGACCTCCCTCGGTCACCTTCTGAGTGAGATGCATGGTGGGCGCTCCACAAGTTGAAACTGCTAAGATGAAATGGTAAGCACGGATGAATGTTGTCTGGGCAATGGATGCATCAAGCCTCCCTCTTCTCTCAGCTCTGGCTCCTCAGGCCTCTGAAAAGCAGGAGCTTTCATCTCAGCTCTCCCTGGAGTGGTCCCCTGTGGACTTCCTCTCCAACGCCCTCTGCTCATTCCTCATCCCCAGCCAGGCCCAGAAGCATCGTCACAGCAGCAAGTCCAGCCCAGGGGCTGGCTGATGAGCCCCCGGGAGAGATGTCTTTGTGTAGGCGCAGGGTCTCCATGGCTGGCCCTGGCTGTGCAGTCACCCAGCACCACGACACAGAGCTGCTTTGCTCTCCTGAGCCCACCAGATGGATTGATTGTTTTTCTTTGTATGGCATATGAGTAATATTCTAAGTAACATCTTTTCAATGTGTCTGTCTAACCCTTCGTTACCTACATTGCATCCATTCACTGAAATAACAGTTCTCAATGAAGTATAGAAGTCGCATTCTAAGAAACATTTACAAAATTAATTTAATTTTCATCAGACTGATTTTAAAAAGAAATTACTTGAAAGCCACGAAATTGGCTTTCCTCAGAATCCAAGAAAAAGAATCTAAGGAGTATTTCCAAGCAGAGGTACTGGGGTTAGTGCACCCCCAGTTTAGAAACAGACCCTCTGGGCTGGGTGCGCTGGCTCGCACCTGTAATCTCAGCACTTTGGGAAGCCAAGGCGGGCAGATCACCTGAGGTCAGGAGTTCGAGACCAGCCTGACCAACACGGAGAAACCGCATCTCTAGTAAAAATACAAAATTAGCTGGGTGTGATGCAGCATGCCTAGTACCCAGCTACTCGGGAGGCTGAGGCATGAGAATTGCTTGAACCTGGGAGGCAGAGGTTGCAGTCAGCCAAGATCGTGCCACTGCACTCCAGCCTGGGCAACGAGAGTGAAACTCCGTCTCAACAACAACAACAACAACAACAAAAAAAAAAAAAAAAAAAAAAGAAAGAAACAGACCCTCTGCCTTCAGTGCCGGCCTGCCTGCCTCCCAGATCCCGTCTCCCACGTCCCGTTTTAGACACTGTGTGGGACACCACGCACCGTCCAGGGCAGGCCTCCCTCTGCCCACCAGCTCCACACAATTCAACAGGCAGCATCAAGGCAGCACGACCTTATTCCAGACACTGTGCACAGCATGAAGCTTCACTCACGTTTGTCACGTTGCCTTCTCTCAAATCTACGTGACTCCAGTTCACCTAAAATGTGGCTGTGTCCTGTGTCTGAGTCAGCATGGATTCCACTGTGCAGTGTTGGGAAGGGGCAGTGAGGCCCGTTGTCACCCACAGGCAGTGAAGGCTCCTGTAGAGGGGACTCTGTCATCCTGAGTCCCTGCAGGTGAGTATCTGCGGATCAGGTCACCTCCTGATAGCCCGTTAGCATGCATGGCTGGGACACCTTGCTGCTTTTACACGTTGCATCTAACAAATGAGCTTTATCCTCATTTCCCAATAGCAAGCATTTACCCTCTGGGATTGTACTGTCTAAAACCCGTAATCAGGAAGGAGCTTTTGCTTTTTTTAAAAAAACTTTTCCTGATTCACAATGGTCTTTAAAAAAATCCCTAAATATTTTCTTTCTCTAAGGTAGTGTGTACTTTCTTCCCTTTGCATTGGGAATAGCAGATCAAAAATGGGGTCAATTTCCTTCTAATTGGCTACTCCGTAAATTCAGAAAGACACACTCTGGCAATGCCCCTTTTTCGAAATGAGCTCACAGCGCACATGCAAGCCACTTCTGCTGTCTGTGTCTCCTCTCCCTCCGTCTTCAGGTGCATTTTAAATTTCTTTTTTATTATTATTATATTTTTTGAGACAGAGTCTCACTCTGTTACCCAGGCTGGAGTGCAATGGCGTGGTCTCGGCTCACTGCAAGCTCTGCCTCCTGGGTTCAAGCGATTCTCCCACCTCAGTCTCCGGAGTAGCTGGGACTATAGACATGCGCCACCACGCCTGGCTAATTTTTGTATTTTTCATAGAGACGGGGTTTCACCATGTTGGCCAGGCTGGTCTTGAACTCCTGACCTCATGATCCACCTGCCTCGGCCTCCCAAAGTGCTGGGATTACAGGCATGAACCACTACGCCCGGTCTTAAAATTCAAATTAACACTTAGATAATAAAAAGTAGCCTGCAAATAACTCCTAGCATTCATAGAGGTTTTGTGGTCACCCTGCAGTAAGAATGGGATTAAATTCCTGTTCAACAGTGTCCATCCAGGGACGGGAAAGAGGACAACCTCCCTTTGGCTACGTTCAAGTGGAATAGAATTACCTCTAACGTATGGCTACATTCAAATGGAATAAAATGATCTCTAATGTAGTCTAATTACAGCAAACATGATTGATTTCTGACCCGTCAGCCCCTCCCCCTTCCTTAGTGACTTCACAGCCACGCTTGGCTTCTGTGTTCGTCTTGTCCCCGGCTATGTGCTAGGGGAACATGATCTCCCAGCCACAGCAGACGAGTCATTGTTTACTAAGCCCGTCTCAGGGATCTCCTTGTTCATGTGAGTGACTGGTCCAGTTTCATGTGACCTGAGTGACTTCTGGGGATGTTTTCTTATTTCATAATGTGAATGCTACAGCCACCAATAACAACACTAATTTAATACTTCAGAAATAAATACGAATAACAACCACCAATAACAGCAGAAATGGAATCCTACCAGAATCAACCACCTCTTCATCTTAATCTGGGTGCTGTCTTTAACCACCAGTCCAGGACCTAGAATTGCGCTGCAATTATCACCCCTAACAGCAGCCCCGATCAGATGCCTGTGGAAGTTACATTTGCCCTAGGGTAGCTCTGAGGTGTGTGTTTCACACTTGATCCCAGAGGTCCCAGTGGGATTAACCTCCAGTGACCCATTGAGGCAATTTGCTTGGTCACGAACCTGTGGTTCCTTTTAGGTCTTACTCCTCATCTTTCCCAGTGATTCTTGGATTCACCTCCTAAAAAAGCTTTCTGCACGTGAATCCTTGTCTCAGGCTATCTATCTGAATGAAACTACATGAAGGCAGATGTCCTTGTGGCACTATGAGATGCTTGGAACTACAGTGGACATCTTGGGACCAGGAGGAGAACCTGAGAGTAGAGCCTTACTGAGCTATAGAATTGACCAGCCGTGATACTGCTCCTCCTCTGGATTCTGTGGTTTGTAAGAGGATAAACCCATTATTTATTTAAGCAACTTCTAGATGGTCTTCTGTTACTTCAAGCCACAAGCATCTTCATTGGTCTTCTGACATGTGCTCCAGACTCTTGTATCGTACCGTTGAACTCACTATGGCACTTTTGGTTGATTTAATCAGCCAACAGAAAACTACCAAAAATTGGTTCCATCACTTGGCTTCTTTGAGTCTCTTCCCATAGAATTGAAGAAACAGCTGGCTTTATTTGCCATTCAGCAAAAAATCACACACCCACTGTTTTGCAGGGACTTAGAGTTGAAGTAGGATACGTCCATTTCAACTAGAAACGTTCAGTTTCTGTCCACCCACCACCAAACCCCCAGTAGAAAAATTAAAACTTCACTCCTTTTTATGTGGTAGCAGCAAGTGGGTGATAATTTAACTTTTGTTTCCAGATTTCAGTTCTCAGCAGCCAGTTATCTCACAGTAGAGCTGGGTAGAATCAGGCTGGTGCTTCAGCGGAGTCGTTTCATGAAGGCTGCAGGGTCAGCATTGAGGGTGTTACATAAATCGGCATGCTGTGTAACCTTGAGCAGTACTTGTATTTTGTGATTACATCTTTTGCAAATTCCGTTGTGAAAATTTTAATAAAATTGTGTTTACCCCTTTGAATCCTAAAATGTCTTAATACTAGGGTGTGATACAAAGGAGAAATGCCTTTATTCGCCTTTGCCTCTCTATACCACATACTTCATATCGAGTCTAGCACACAATAGGATCTCAATGAATATTTATATTACAGATCAAATCCAAGGAGATGGTGGCACTTACATACTTGCTAGGCCTGGTGGCAGGAGTAGTACTGTAATGTCAACCTGAAAACTCTTGTCCATTTTTTTGTACCTGTGAAATAAAACTCCCCAGATATCCAAGTTTACCTTCAGTTTGATTCCAGCTATTGGTTGCCCTGAGCATGTTTGCACTTGTAGTGCAGTGGTATGATAGAGACATTGATCTATTAAGTCAGAAGATCTTTAGCATTGTGTAAGCCCATTTGAGATCTCATTGATCAGGTTATTAGGTTAGGATGCCTGTTCTTCCCATTACCTACTGTAAATCTTTCCAAATGTAGCTGCCAGCAGCTTTAGTAGTCAGCAGCTAACCATGTCATCTCACGCTAAGATATTCCAGGGTAGTGGCTCTCGAAGTGTGGACCCAGGACCGGCAGCATTTGTTAGATGTACAAATTCTCCTGTCTCACCCCAAACCTGCTAACTCAGAAACCTCAGGGATGGGGCCCAACCTTCTGTGATTTACTCCCTCCCAGGTGACTCTTATGGATGCCAGGGTTTGAGAGTCACTGCTTTAAGAGTGGAGATAGTGCGCCTATTTATACTGACATCTTAGCTTCCTGACCTGTGATTCCAGTTACTGTAGAAATCAATGGTTAAATGTGTTCCTATGTGGTTTTCATTTATGCTGAACCAACCAAGCAATAAAAAGAAGCAAATTCAAGTTCTCTTCAAACATACCATTAAATATAATGAATTGGAGATACCAATAAAATAGCATGAAATATAGAATAATGAACCAAACATAAGAAGTTTGCGTTGCTTAATATGTTTCAAGGACCTTAAACACTTTGTTTCAGAAACACACTTCCTAAGAAACGACCTGCCTCTCCACAGATTTGCAAGTGGGACTGCTTACAAAAGAGTATAGTTCGATTTGAGATTTTTTGAAAGCAACAGATGCATTCACATATAATGCTGTTGATATAATAAAAGATAATTCCCTAGAGACACTCAGAGAGAAAACTGTGTCATAAAACAATGGTTTCTTAGTACTCTGGGGGTATGTCTGCTCCCAAGAAATAAAACTCTCCTCTAGTTCCACTCACAGGGAATTGGGTTTGTTGGTGCGTTGGATTATGGACCAGGGGGTGACAGGATCTCCTCCAGGCTGTCGTGTAAGTTGTAGCAAGTGACAAAACTTGCTCAAGTGGACTTACTAGCCAAGGGAATGCTTGCCTTAGGAAACTGAAAATTCCAAATGTGAGGTGGCTTTAAGGAGACTGGACTCAACACTGCAGCAGCACACCTGCAGGAACTCTGCCTTTGCAGGAAGCTGCTGTATCCTCAGACTCTTCCTGGCACCCAAGCAGGTTCCATCTCCCCACTTAGAGCTCCCGTAATAGACACCTCATGCCAGCCTGAACAGAATGGGGGAGAAATGAAAACTCTTTTCCTTTTTAAAATGCCCAGAACCCCTCCTGAGCTGCTCACTATTCAGATGGCAATCCATCCCTAAACCACCTATGGTGGTCAGACATCAAGACATATGGGAGATATGCTGATTGGCTTAAACCAGTGGTTCTCAATCTTCTTGGTCCCTGGCTCCTTTCATTCTGTTTAGAACTATTGGACATTCTGCAAAGTCATTTGTTTATGTAGGTTATACCTATAGATATGCACCATATTATAAAAACTGAGAAAATTAAAAAATATATATTTATACATTTATTTTAAAAAGCAATTGTAAAGCCATTGAATAGTAACATAAATGATGTAATTTTATGAAAAACAATTATATTCACCCCCAAAAGAAAATTGCCGTGAAAGGTGGTACTGTTTACAATTTTGTAAATGTCTTTAATGTCTGACTTAGCAGATACCAGCTGAATTCTCATGTTTGCTTTTGCATCCACTCTGTAGCAATCGTGTTGTTTTTATTGCAGTATGGGTAGACTATTCAGCCTCGCATATATACGTAGTTGGCAAAGAGAATATTTTAATAGCTTTTTCAGATTATTGCATATATTCTTTTTTAATACTACACTAAAACTTGTCATGTGGTGGCTTCTTACAATTAGTTGCAATGTGGATCTAAAATCCTATCAGTGAACTTCTGATCTATCTTTCATTTTGAATGGTTCTTGTATCCACACGTGATTGTATAATATCATGAATTGGTAATTTGGAAAATATTGATTCACTAGTGATGATGCACTTCCAAAAGTTGACCCATTTCATTTTACAATATCAAAAAGTCACATTTTCTTTTACATATCAGCACCAATGTCATCAGAAAAGCTTGCAAGTATTGTTGACAAAGAGTCAAACTCTGTAAAATATTTGAAGAGATTTATTCTGAGCTAAATATGAGGACCATGACCTGTGACATAGCCCCAGGACATCCTGAGAACTGGTCACCAAGGTAGTCCAGCTACAAGCTGGTTTTATACGTTTTAGGGAGACATGACGTCAGTCAATACATGTAAGATGTCCATTGGTTAGGTCTGGAAAGGCGGAACAACCTCAAGCAGGAGTTTCCAAGTCACAGGCAGATTCAAAGGTTTTCTGACTGGCAATTGGTTGAAAGAGTTATTATTTAAAGACCCGGGATCCATAGACAGGAGTGTCTGAGTTAAGATAAGGGGTTGTGGAAATCAAGGTTCTTACTAGGCAGATGAAGCCTAGAGGCTTAGGTAAATAGATTATAAATGTTTTTTATCAGACATAAAATGGTGCCAGGCTCTTAGTTAATTCTCTCCTCAATCAGGAAAAGACCTGGAAAGGGAAGCGGATTCTCTACAGAATGTAGATTTTCCCTACCACAGCCAGCTTTGCAGGGCCATTTCAAAACATGTCAAGAAATATATTAGCGGGTAAAATACTTTGATTTCTTTCAAAGTCTGCTATCACGTTGATATCTTCTTGCTACAAAGAGTCTGTTTTTTCAGTCTTACAGTCTCTGTTTTAATATTAATGTTGGTCATTTCTGCCTGAAATCCAAAGGGAGGAGAGTATAATGAAGCACGTCTGACCCCCCTCTTTTTATAATGGCCTGAACTAGTTTTTCAGGTTAACTTTAGAAGGACCTTGGCTAAGAGGAGAGGGTTCATTCAGTTGGTTAGATGGCTTAGAATTTTACTTTTGGTTTGCAATGTTGAGATGCTTTCAAAATCACAGTAGCAGATACCAGTTTTCCAAAATTCTAATTTTTGCCTTCAACCTGTAATTTGATCATTGGTAACAAATATTGCCGGTTTATTTGTTTATTTTTTGACATGACTAGCTCAGTTTGTTTGCTCATTTTTCAGAAAATCTTTGTCAAATACCTAATCAAAATAACCATAATTTCTCAGTCATTCTTTTCAGTGAAAATGGTGTTCCATGAAAAACTCAGACTCAGCTTGCAACTCAATCACCCAAGTGCTTTTCTTCAAGACAGCCATAGGAATTCAGTATGCAGTTTAGGGCTATAGGCATTTTGTCACAGACCAGTATTTGAAGACAAATATTTAATAAAAGTAATAATGTTTACTGCATCTTCAAGGACATCCCTAAGTGAAACTAGCACTTCTCACGTTGTGAGTGTGCTTCTGTGACTAACACTGTCACTGGGAAGTGTGGGTCCTTGGTTCTCAGTCTTCTTGGGAGAAAGAATTCGACCAAGAGACTAATCAGTAAACCAAGCAAAAGGTTTATGGCCGGGCGCGGTGGCTCACGCTTGTAATCCCAGCACTTTGGGAGGCCGAGGCGGGCGGATCACGAGGTCAGGAGATCGAGACCACAGTGAAACCCCGTCTCTACTAAAAATACAAAAAATTAGCCGGGCGTGGTGGCGGGCGCCTGTAGTCCCAGCTACTCGGAGAGGCTGAGGCAGGAGAATGGCGTGAACCCGGGAGGCGGAGCTTGCAGTGAGCCGAGATTGCGCCACTGCACTCCAGCCTGGGTGACAGAGCGAGACTCTGTCTCAAAAAAAAAAAAAAAAAAAAAAAAAAAAAAAAGAAAATAAGATTCCTCTCCAAGAAAGGAGCGGGCTGACCCAGCTGGGAGCTGCAGTAGCAGCGAGGGTTAAGTAGTAACAGAGTTTGCTTAAAAGAGACAGTTCGCTCTGAAAGACCAGGTGGAGTGGGCTGCTGGAAACCAAAAATAAAATTCTCAGCCACCCAACCCATTGAATGGACCCCCTTCTCTCAGCCAAGGGCTTTCTAAAGTTAGCCTGAAAAACTAGTTCAAGGCATAATGGAAAGAGGGGCTCGCACCTGCCTTATGATACCCTCCTCCCTTTGGAATTCAGGCACAGTTGACGAGCATTAATTTTACAACATCTTAGGACTGACCAACAGACTCTTTGTAGCAATAAGATATTAACATGACAGCAGCCCTTAGAGTTCTTTCCTGTGGTTTTTATTGGGTCAAACTCTTTCCTTAAGTCCCTGCCTCTATCTCAAGTCCCTGCTTTTGTCTAGGTCTAGTTTCCTGCTTCTCTGTGAGGTTTCCGTCTTTGTCCCACCTAGTTCCCAACCAGGTTTGTGGGATTCTTCTTTACTGTCAGCTAATGCACCTGCGCGGGGCCGGTGATCAATACGAATCTCACCTGATGGCGGCGTTGCTCCTTGCTGCCACCCCAGGAAGGGCATAGAGCAGGGAAATCTGTACTTTCTGCACTTGTGTGTCTCTTAGGAATTTCTCCTTCACCCATTTTTCTTCTCATCAGAATGTGGCTAGCCACATTCTGACAGTTTAACCACAGAACGAGTAATTAGGCATCTTAAGGGACATTTTGGGGCATTTCTTCCTGTGTAGGTATTTCCCTTCCTTCCTTTCTCAGGGGCTCCCCACTTTTCTTATACCTAGTCATCTGCCTACTCCAACAGTACACCAATTCCTAACACAGTTGGATTTCGCTACCTTCCATGGTCATGCCAGGCTGACAAGAGTACCCATCATTGCCTATGCACCATCAGTACAAATGGAAGCACAGCGACAAATGTGAAAAAAATCTTGGTTTCACTGTGAAAATAGTTGTGACTTTGCAGGACCCTTGAAAATATCTTGGGGTTCCCCCAGGAGTTCACAGATATTTTATTGAGAATCCCTGACTTAAGCCATTGAGAACATACTTGTAATTAAGAGTAGGGTCATTTCCAGCCAATCCACATGGCCTGAGAGTGGCCGAGGGATGTGTTCACTGGAGAAATACAAGTGAATTGCTTTAATGAAAGAAGGGTAAAAGAAAGTTGAGTGGCAAAAATAGCAGATGCTCAAGATCACTGTCCAAGGAGACTGTGGGCTTCTTTATCCGCAAAGTACTTAGAGAGGAGGGAAAAGATGACCTTCTCCCAGATGATTCAGTGATTTCCTTGCCAGAAGGCACCAGGTTGTCATATCATGTTCCTTTTAGTCTGTTAATTCTGTCAGATCTTATGAGCATGCAGAAAGTTTCTGCCATGTGTTTTGCAGGAACTATGTCACATGACATATCAGAAAAATCCCTGGTTTTGTTTTAATACACTTGACAAGTCAAGGAGACTTAGATTCTAAGACCAGAGCTGCCCTGAATTAGCCCCTGGACTTTAGGCATGTCATCAGCTTTGAGTATCAGTTCTCTCATCTATGTAAGATTTAGTGATTACCTAGGCAGGTCAGCTAGGTGCTCACTACAACTGCCATGTGCCTGATACTTTGGGACTAATTAATGAAAATACCCTGAAACGTCTTAGTTATACCTGAAATATTTTCAGTGTTTAAAAGTAGCTGTTGCCCATCTTCAGAAATAGAAGCTGCTTCCTATCAGCCAGGAGTTTGATTCTGTCTTTGGTATCATTTCGTTTTTCCCCAAACGCTGTCCCAAAGCTAACATTTATCTGGCACTATGCAGTACCGCCATGTCAGCATTCATGGCCATCCTGATTGGTCTCTTAATGTATTGATTGTTCAGTATTTTTAAAATATTATTACTTGGTACAAGATTCCATCTCAGATGGGTGTTCTCTGTGGGTTGAATGTCTGTCTATGGGTTGAATGTCTGAGGGTTAACCCTCCCTCTTGTCTTCCCCACAATCCCAGATCTTCTTCCAGCCACGCTGTCCTTCAATCAGGGGCCTGAATCTATCCTAAAAGGACAACTTTATTTGACCTTTGATGTTTAATATGGAGGGAGCCTTTATGCACTTCAGATTTTTTCAGAATGAAATATCTACCAGAAACATACACATCTCTCCTGTCATCTGCCTCGTAGATTGACCACAGTGCCTGATTACACTGCCAACACCATGCGTCTAAGCATGTCTTCCCAGTCTCCCCTCTTAGAAAGATTAAGAGGGAGATCAAAGAAAGAGGGATGGGAAAGATATCCATCTATATCCTCAGCTATGCACAGGCGCACACATACACAAAACCAAGAGCACTGAGGATCAACAATATATAAAAGAACAAACTAAAGCTGTATGTCTTCTAAAACAGCAGAAATTTATGTCACTGTGTCCCTTGAATAAGATCTTGAAGGTTTTATAAAAATGGACAAGAGAAGACAGAATAATATGTTTAAACATTACTTTGGAGAGTTATATCTTGCAGTTATTCTCTGCTGCCTACTTTTAGCATTCCAGATGTATGTTTGGAATAGACCAAAGCAACCCCGGCCTCAAAAAAAAAAAAATTAAATGCAAATGTAATGATTGTATCAACATACTTGTTGATCACGTAGTACACACAAGGCCAGGGCTATCTTGATGAAAAGTATACAGATAAAGGCGCTTGCTGTTTCCTATGATAAATTAGGCCTTGGTTATATCAATCACAGCACAAGGTGGTAGGTGCCATAATAGAATTATCTACAGAGTTCTACTGGAGTACAGGGGATGCTTATCTGATTTGGTCAAAGAAGATTAAATCAGAGAAGTCTTCCCAAGAGGACTTTCTGTAAACTGGGTCTTAAAGGAAGCATGGGGTTTCTCCAGGTGGACCAAAGGTTGGAAGGATATTCTACACCCAGGAATAGCACGAGGAAGGGCCCTTTAACATGCATAGAGGGCATGGGTGATTTGGGGAGGCAGGGAGTGCAGTGGTTAACTTCTTGCACACACAGAGTCTTAGTTGATCCTGTTGTTTGGGCTTAGCAAGTTCTTACCATTTCCCATATTAGAAAATTGAGGTTCAGAGACATTGTGATCGAAGGAGAAAGAGCTGGTAAATGCCAGATCTCTGGATCTTGAGTCTAGGTCTTCCTTCTGTAAGAGTACAGATATTGATGCCCTTCTATGAGGTTCCAGAATCCATGCAGGGACTCAGGGCTTGTTCACAACCTCCCTGATTGAATCTGTTCTCTGTTGATAGGTTATCTACCTGTAAAATGATTTGTTTAATAACTTGATGTGAAGGAAAACTACTTGCTAGTAGGGAATGGTGTTTGAGCTGGGTAACTTGGTCTGCAGCAACACTCTGGTCTTCACTAAGAGTAGAGTGTGCCCCAAATCCATTACAATCTACTATGGAATAATCTGCAAATACATTGCCACTTTTCAAACACATGAACCCAAATATGACCTGGATCTGGTGAAATGATGAAAATCCACTGAGGTGGATTATCTATACTCAAATACCTGGGATTTTGGAAAAATCCTTGTTTAGCTGAAGCCCAAGTCCTTCATGAATTTTATGAATTAATTAATCAATACATAGTATATTCTATACAAAATTTCAGTGTTTCACTGTAAAATGTTCCTCAAGAAGGTTTTTAGAAGATACAACAGTCATTAAAATAAAGTGGCATTTCTGTTTCTGGAGATAAGTCCACTTACGCTCTGAATTAATTTGCACAGAAACTTTTCACCTTCCTTCAATTCAAATGGGTAGTGTCCGAAGAGTCTGACTGTAACTCACAGCAGCAAAAATTCATAAGCTGAGCCTTAACTGGTCTTCTGCCCTTTTGATAATTAAATTTATTTCTGAAAACCTCGTGAGATTTATATTTTTAATATCTCAAAGTGGATGAGGGCTGATTTCTTATCTGGACAGAATGTTTCTCTTTCTGAAATGTTAATTGGGCAGAGAACCCAGAGATAAACAAATTGATTTAATTTTAATCTTCTTTCATGGTGATGCATAATGATAACTGGTTTCTGTCTCATAGGGTTGAAAACCACAGCCCTTAATAAGAGTTTGTGGGTATATTATGCAGCTTTAAATAGCTTATGTTGTGCTAGACTGCTCTCCATAAATTATTCTAACTCCGGCACTATCTCAGGGACTCCCAACTCTTGTCTGCTGTGGATTTTCAATCAGTGAAACTATTAGTGTGACATGAAGAAACTCTGAGCCCTCTGCTATGAAGAACAGCTGAGATTCCATGCCTAGCGTTCCATGAGTGAAATTAGTTCTGGAGAACCTACATTGGTCTCTGTTGCCAAGTGAAAAGCAGTGCTTGCTGTCAGGGAGGATTCAAAACCTAGGCTCCCATGCAAGGCATTTGAAGGATCTATGTATAGCTCTCATATTGGTTGGATGAGTGGTTCAGACTGTTTATCCTAAGTTAGGGATAGTTAGAGTCTGGTTAGACTCAGGATGGTAAGGTCATAGACTCTTACAGACATGTTTTTACATCCCATCGTAAGTATCACCTCTCAGAGAGGTATTCCCTGAATCCCGCAAACCAAATTAAGTCCCCAGTTTACTTTCTCATGACACCTTTAACTTTTTCTTCATTGTACTCTCCATTATCTGTTATCCAATAATTATCTGTTTAATGCCTGTCTCCTGCAGTCTGTTACTACCATTCACTAATATCTACTGGGCAGAGAAGTAGTTCATACTTCTCCATCACTGTGAAGCTAGAAATTCTCATATAATTTTCTCTAAGGAAGGAAAAATAAATGTGAAAGTGACGTGTGGCTTACAGGGAGATACCAGTACAACTAACATGAAAGTTTCATCTTCTCCAGTGGAGGCGTCTGGCAGCATTCCCGGTGGCAGAGCCACTCTTGACTCTCCCTGAAGAAGGATGTCACCCACCCTTGGTGAGCAAGTACCTGAATGGGAGATAAACTTTTTTGTGTGTTTTATAGGTGGTACTTGTTACCACAGCATAAGCTACCTTCACCTGCCTGATTTATTCCTACTTGGGTGTTAAGCTCTTTGAGAGTATGAACCAGGACTAGTTTGTCTTCTTGTATATCTCCAGCAATTAACAAGTGCCGGCCGGGCGCAGTGGCTCGTGCCTGTAATCCCAGCACTTTAGGAGGCTGAGGCGGGTGGATCATTTGAGGTCAGGAGTTCAAGACCAGCATGGCCAACATGGTGAAACCCTGTCTTTAGTAAAAATACAAAAACATTAGCTGGGTGGTAGTGGTGCACACCTGTAATCCCAGCTACCTGGGAGGCTGAGGCAGGAGCACTTGAGCCTGGGAAGTGGAGGTTGTGGTGAGCCGAGATCGTGCCACTGCACTCCAGCCTGAGTGACAGAGTGAGACCCTGTCTAAAAAAAAAAAAAAGCAAAAAACAAACAAACAAAAAAAAACTACAACAAAAAACAAGTGTCAGACACAAAGAAGTGCATGTTGAATGTTAAGTGTTTTCAAAGAAGATGTACATTAAGACCCCTGGATGTCTTGCTTCATGCCTAGCCATGAAGAGTTGAGCCCACTCATAGAAAGCTACATATTGCCACACAAGTTATGTGGTTGCCCATAGAGCTGTCAGCGTTACACTTTTCACATTGAATTAAAATATGCCTGCCTTTAACATTCATACATTGTTCTGGCCTCAACAGCTGTTGGTTTTCCATCCAAACCCTCCTTACCCTGAACAGTACTCTTTTCACTGGAGGCCAGCAGCTGTATTCCACGTGCATGCTATCCTGGTTTCCCAGGGGGTTTTCTCCATGGACATGTTCCTTGGATGGTTGGATTTAGATTAGATTCACACGACAGAAAGCAAGGGTGTGCTTGTGATTTTTACATTCATAAATATTGTAAAGAAATTGAAGTATATCAAGGCAGGCTTAATATTAAAGATTCTATCAAGTTTACTTTTTGAGGGGGTTGTATTCCAGCATAGAGCCCAAGGTAGAAGGACTTTTAATAAACACTTCTGATTCAGGAAGCAAGAAGAATTCTAGGTTACATCATGACATCTATGTTATATGAAGAGGAATGAAATTAAAATAGAGATTTACCATCTATGCTCTTAGATGGTAATAACTCATGAAACCTCTCACACACGTAAAATATTACATGTGCGTAAGACTCACAGGCTTTTGTACCTGCTGGAAAAAATAACTAGCGTCTTCCCGTTTGTGTGGGCGAGTTGTGCTGTGATTGTTCATCTACCAGACCTCTCGTCTCCTTTTAGACCCCTGAGGAAATTTGCTAATTGCAGAGGTCTTAATTTGGGCTACGTGTATACCTGTTGCTATGCAAAACCATTCAAAGGATATATGGATGTAAATAGTTTCAAGAGTATCTGTTTTCTGAGTTCTCTACTTCTGTATATTCTCTTTCCTAAAATTGATCTGCCTAAGAAAAATACTTAAAGAACTCAGCTCCACATTTGCCTTTGTACCTACTTTATAAATAAAACCGTTTTGTCACTCATCTAGGTGGATTGCGTTGGGTTGTAAAACCTTATGGGCTGACAGCCCTGTAAGACATTTAGGGATGCTGATGTCTTTGAGAAAGTGGATTACTCTAATGACTGGATATCAACTCCTTTGGCATCCATGTAATTTCTGATTCTTTGCATTCAACAAAGTAGGAGGAGAATGTGTTCATATTGTCAGATCTTGAAACATCACTCTTGGTGACGGATTACCATACAGTTTTTGTCATAGGAGTTCCAATAATTGAGTGCCATTACTATGACAAAGTACACTCCATTCAGTGTTTCTCAGGACAACATTTATAACATTGAAATGTAGGGATTGAGTTTAGGCTATGCTGTCTTGCTCTTGGAGTAAATGCAACACTTCTCTAGTCCATGGAGCCGTGTCCTTAGGGGAGAATGCCTCAGCACTAGAACATCAGTTATCAGTCACTGACACTCCCTTTACATTCTCTTCTGCATTTCAGAAGAGCACCCTACACCTGACTTTCCCAGATTCCCTTTTCCCGTGTGGTCCTGGGTTATGGTCTGCCAATGAGAGGCATGAGGTTTTGGAAGGTAGAGAGAAAGTCACTGTTTCCTGTGGCTTCACAGAGATTGCTCACGTTCCCAGCAGCTTAGAAGCCCATGCTCGAACTCACCCACTGAGCTGATCTAGTCGCCTGTAGCCCCCTGATCCTTATGCCTTGCTCGCCAGTGGTTTCTAATTCCTCATTTTAAACGCTCTCTAACTGAAATATTCTAAAGCTGCTTTAGTTTTTCTGTCCAGATGAAACCCACAGGAATGGAACCCTTCCCTGACCACATGAAGTAGGCTGCGGCCATGTGACTTGCTTTGGCCCGAATGATGTGTGTCACTTCCATGTAGAAGCATTTCTGAGCCAGAATGTGATCTTTCGTGCTGTCTCTTCATTTGGTCGGGAAATTCCAAAGCAATGCGTAATCAGGGCAACATCCTAAGATGGGTTCCATCAGCCTGGATTCTTGCCTGTCCCTATCAACATCAAATTTGAGCAAATAATGCATCTTTGTTAAGCCAGCAAGAGTTGGGGTTGTTACTTCAGCGTATACACCACCCTGACTACATAACCCCATTCCTGATAGCACTCATTTCTGATAAAGGGTTCACTGTATTATGTTAATTGTTCTTTAAGATATATAGTTTATTTTACTGTCTTTTTGCTTATGTGTATACTGAATATAATTATAATGAAATTTCAATGTAGAACTTTATTTATTTTAAAATATTTAGTTGACAAATACAGATTGTTCCTATCCAGGGTATACAATGTAATGATTTGATATATGCGTATATTGTGCAATCATTGTCACAATCAGATTTACCCACCCATCAGCACCCGTGCTCAATGTCAGAACCATCACTTGTCCATGCTTTTGTTTTGTTTTGTTTTTGAGTCAAGATCTTGCTCTGTTTCTCAGGCTGGAATGCAATGGTGTGATCACAGCTCACTGCAACCTCCATCTCCAAGGCTCAGGCAGTCCTCCTGTCTCAGCCTGTCAAGTAGCTGGGACTACAAGCGTGCCTCATCACACCTGGCTAATTTTCTAATTTTTTTGTAGAGACAGGGCTTCACTATTTTGCCCAGGCTAGTCTTGAACTCCTGGACTCCAGTGATTTTCCCACTTCAGCTTCCCAAGTTGTTGGGATTACAGATGTGAGCCATGGCACCCGGCCATAATTTGTTCATCTTATAACTGAAAGTTTGTACTTCTTGACCCCTTAAACACATCTCCTTATTTCTCTCATTTCCCACACCCTGGCAGCCACCATTATACTCTCTGTATTTATGAGTCAACATTTAGAGCCTATAAGCACAGATAAAAAATAAATTCGAATCTATATGCATATTTTTGCTGCTGAGAAGTATGACAGAGTAATCAATGAAAGATATTTGAACGTAAAAATAGAACACATTAGAGCAAAATTCTGTGGCATAAGTAAAATAAAAATGGAAGCTAAAAAAAGTAAACCGCTATAAAACTTAACTCTAGTAAGGAAGAGGTTGTCTATATATTTCTTTAAAAGTGAATAATGGTGGGTATCAAATCACCATGGTATTTAGATTCCAGTGAATACTTTTAAAAGAAGGATATAACAGTTTAATTTTAAAATGTCAATAGTTACAATATACTGAAAATTTCAACCTTTGCAGCTTAGGAGGGAAAATTTTAAATGTCAACTTTAAAATGTGCCTGGGGATACAAAGTTTTGTCAAAATTATTCTGGAGCGTTTCTCTCCAATAGAATTTTCTATGGTGATGGCAGTGTTCTCTAACTTCACCATCTAATATGGGAACCCCCATCCACATGTGGCTGTGAGTTCTTAAAATGTTGCTGCACAGCCAAGGAGCTGAATTTACTTCATTTTATTTTAACTAATTGAAATTTAAATAGATTTCCATTACCAGGGGCTATCGTTTTAGACATTGCATTTCCCAGATGTACGCAAATAAGGTAACTAGGTTATTGGACCACCAGGTATAAAAAAGCTCCAAGTAAAATTCCAAAGTTATTTCTATTCACTGCTTTGAAAGGAAGGCAACCTATTATATTAGTATTTGAGGTTTTTTCTACCATTTTCAGTCACCACTGAGACAACCCTCTGCTTCTCACTAAAACACCTCTGGGGGAAAAAAAAAAGCTCCACCCCATTGCCAGGGGAAGACATGATAAGAACCAGTGTTCTGGTGAGAGACGTGCTAGGATTTGCGCTCAGCTTGGACCCATGGAGCAGAGTCTTCGGGACCTGCCTCTGCTTGGTGCCGATCCAGGTGCCAGGTGGGCAGGTATTGGCAGGGGTGGTGGCAGAGGCAAAAACAGCACCTTTTTCTCTAATGTTGGTGCACAGACAGCTGCTGGGTGACACGAGCAGCGGCAGAAGGTTTGTGTTAGAGAATGAAACAACAGAGCATGACTGTTCTTCACAAAGCCTTGCACCTGCCTTGGACTGAATTAAAGCAAACTTGATACTCGTGCAGTGAAGGCAAAGGGAGTGTGGAGCATCCCGTGGCCTGTTCCATGCTTTGCACTGGTGTCTAGTTCAGGTACATTCATGACAGAAAACTGGCATTTTCATGGAAAAACCATAAGTCGGAACACGTAAATCCCCTGTAACCCATCACTCAAGAATGTCAAATTTGATGTGTATGTCCAGCTTTCTTATACATTTCTATATTTGCACCTAAATTATCTACAGAGAGAGACACAGACAATGAAAGCCATAGTGTCAGAAAATCTGTGTACTTAAACATTAGGTTGGTGCAAAAGCAATTGTGGTTTTCTGCAAGAAAAGTAGTGGCAAAAACCACAGCTACTTTTGCACCAATGAATATATATAATTGATGAGTTTTTTCTTTGTTTTTACTTTTTGTTTTTTTGAGACGGAGTCTCGCTCTGTCACCCAGGCTGGAGTGCAGTGGCGCGATCTCAGCTCACTGCAAGCTCCGCCTCCCGGGTTCACGCCATTCTCCTGCCTCAGCCTCTCCGAGTAGCTAGGACTACAGGCGCCCGCCACCACGCCCGGCTAATTTTTTGTATTTTTAGTAGAGACGGGGTTTCACCGTGGTCTCGATCTCCTGACCTCGTGATCCGCCCGCCTCGGCCTCCCAAAGTGCTGGGATTACAAGCGTTTGTTTTTTATTTATTTGGGTTATAAAAGGATATGTGGTGAATTAGCAGAGTCACATTAAGAACTTTAAAAGGCCTGGACATTGATGAGCGTATCACACTTATCTTTTCCTGACAATTAGTGTGAAATACCAACAACAAAATATGATCTACAAAATAAGTTTTAGAAGGTCCAAAAAGATTTTTCTTCTTCTGATGACTTTCGAATGTCATTTTATACATGAAACTCTTTGAAATAAATGTGTGGTTGCTTCCCTAGCTATTTTAACATGTATAGTTAATAAGGCCTGACATTTTTTTCTGCTTATGAGATAATCCCACTGTGCTTAAGCAGGGTCATCCCAGGGTAATTCTGTTTCTGTAGACCCAACTTTCATCCCACCTTAGGCTTGTTCCATGAAAGGTACTGCCTGAAACAGACCTACTTTTTCATTGGGGTATTCTTGAATTCAAATCTGTTCTGTTGTAGGCGAAGTACATTTCCATGCATTCAACACCGGTGTTATGGAGCAAGCTGTATGTGAATACCATCGGGCTGTTGAGTACTAATAAAAAGGAGACTAAATTCTGTGCAATCAGCTTCCTTTTCCAATGTGGAAATGTAGGCATTGCAATCGATTTAGCAATGTGCTACAATCCTATTATTGTCATTGTTTTCACTGACAGCCTAAGCATTGGCAGGATATTTGGTGTCTTGGAAGGACAGAGAGATGCTAAAATAGCTGGGGAGAATATGTTCTTTGGAGGGCTGGAGGTTTTAGGCCACAGTAGGGCTAGAGGAGAGAATTATGCAAGCAACTGGAACTCCATCAAAAACAGGCAGAAAGCACCAAAGGAGACCAGGGCGTCAGCATTTCAGAAACATTTTGCGGCCTGATGAAGGAGAATCTGTTCTAGCTGAAGTCCAGCTCTTTGAGAAGTTGTAGAAAGCTGGACTCAAGTCTGACCCACCTGGTGCGCCTAAGCCTTTGGCCTCCCTCCTGCAGTAGCTGATGTGATTCCCTATGAAAGCAGATCTCCAGGATTATCTTCCCAAGAAAGGAGAGTCACTGGCTGGAAAATATCCAGTTTAACAAATGGTCCCATGTTATAGGTCTCTGTGTAAGAGGTGACAGTAGAGAGAAGGTGGTTATAGATGGACAAGATTCAGAAGAGAAGGTTTTCTAAAGAAGGAAGAAAATCACATGGCTGTTCATGAACATGAAGTACTGTACCGTGAGGCCTCATGGAACCACAGTAAGCAACTGTGATGCCCTCGGGGATCAAGGGTCACCTTTTTCTTTCTCTCTCAGTGTCTCTGCTCCATGCTTCTCTCTCTCAACCACCTTTCTCTTCCACTTGCAGATGGCTGTCCATCCTAGGCTATGCTTGCATGAATTTTCCATATTGAAACCCAGCACCACCTGGCATCGTTACTTAGTGTCTTTTGGTTCAAATTATTGGGAGAAACAAAATCTGATTAAACATTTTGAGCTGTCATCACAGTCCACAGGCCACGAGCCAGATGAGAAAGGGCAGTCCTCAGATGAGGTTTCTGACCCTGGCTTGGTGTGGCCAAAGAGTGGTGTGATGATGCAGTGTGAGCCGTGAGCACCACTGTTTTAAGGAATAGAAACTGTGGAAGCGACATATTCACACAGAGGGGAGTATAGAGAAGACAGGAATTCTGACATATACCTAGTTGAGGAGAAACTGGGACTATATCTAGAATTTTGAGGAAAGACCAATTAGATAGTGTTGATTAAAGGGTAATCAAAGATTTGTGGAGAGACCTGGAAAGAAAGCTTGGAGAGTTTCCTTTGAGATGGGCCCTGGCTTTTGGACATATGCAAAACATGGGAAGTGACATTTCTCCCATGGAGTCCACTTGCGTTAACTGACTTAGGGGTTGCGGATCCTCATGGGCAAAGAATTTGAGTTGTGTCTATGATCATGAGGAAACATAAATAGCATGACCAGTGAACTGGAAAATGGAAGAGGACTGCGGAATAGACAGGCTTTCTAGAGTGATAAATTTAGAGATGAAAGGAAGATGAGAGCTTGTGGTGTGCTGGAGCTCGGGGGAGCCCAATTTGTGCATCTCTTCCCAATGACACATTCAATGGTGTCACGTTGGGAGCTTGAAAACAGTCATGGTGGGAACATTTACGCCATGGAAATTGGCAGGTGTTACAAATCAGGCTTGTATCCACGCTCCCTCTCCCTGCCAGGCGCAAAACATTTTCCATCCCACCACCGAGTCAGCCTCATTGCCTGAAGGCACAGATGAACAGTGTTTCCACGTGACAATGTGGTAGTTTCTCCTTGAATCTTTCCTAAAAGAGTGCCTATCATGGGGCAAATGTTACATATGGAAGCCATGGAACTGTCAATGCACAGACACGCACACAGCAGAGAGGAAGGGGGCAGGGGAAAGGTGATCCTGGCAGCAGCAGCAGCACAGGTGCAAAGCCTGATAGCCCCAGGATGGACTCACGCAGCCAGGGACCACGGGCCACTGTGGCAGAGTGGAGAGCTGGGCATTGGGGCAGCAGTGGTGAGAGCGACCAGCAAGGAGCCTGACTGATGAGCCACGAGCAGCGGCTCAGACAGATTTGGGAGCAAACCTGTGACACTCTTGGGGTCTCAAAAGGGAAGAGCCTGGCCTTGAAAGGTTGAGGAACTAAAGCCGCTCAGGTGGATGCTGTCAGACCAGCAAGGCTGGGGCTCGGATGGTAGCGTGACCTTTCTTGGCCCCAGAGACTCAGACTTGGGGCATGCATGTTGTAGTTGTTGGATCTGGACTGTGGATGACCTTAAATGCCAGGATCAAAATGTGACACTTTATACTTGGAGAATAGTGAGTCACTAGCTATGATTGATTGATAAATATAGATAGACAGGTAGATGATAGATAATATAAATAGATAATAGATAATGGATATAAACCGGTAGGTAGATGCTAGATAGATACATAATGGGTAGGTACGTAGATAGATGCTAGGTAGATAGGTAAATGACAGATAATAGATGATAATGAAGATAGATGCCAGATAGATATGTAATAGGTAGGTATGTAGGTAGATAGGTAAATGACAGATAGATAATAGATGATAATATAGATAGATAATAGGTAATGGATGTAAACATAAATACTAGGTGGATAGATATCAGGCAATTAGGTAGATAGATGCTATGTAGATAGGTAGATGACAGATAAATAATAGATGATAAATAATATAGGTAGAAAATAGATAATGGATGTGAACAGATAGATGATAGATAGATCGATAGATAGATAATAGGTAGGTAGTTAGATGCTAGGTAGATAGGTAGATGACAGATAATAGATGATAATGTAGAGAGATAATAGATAATGAATATAAACAGATGCTAGGTAGGTAGGTAGATGGATAGATGCTAGGTAGATAGGTAGATGATAGGTAGGTAGGTAGATAGATGCTAGGTAGATAGGTAGATGATAGATGTATAGGTAGATAATAGATAATGGATATAAACAGATAGATGTCAGGTACATAGATAATTAGATAGGTAGCCAGATATATAGATAATAGATTGATGATAAATAGTAGACATAAATGCATAGGTAGACAATATGTTAGATAGATTTTAATATGGAAGAAAACAGTTACAAAGTTGCTTTCTTGTTGCAAACTCAATCCTTCAATTGCTGATCTACATACAGTGTATTTAAATGGTTTGACTTGGAGTTGTCCTGATAGCACATGGATATACCTCCCTCATTTCTTTGTGATATTTCTTCCTGAACACAACTTATTCGTTTACTCTCAGGCCCAACACAAGTACTCTTTCCTGATCTTATAGGAAGGAATTTAGAGCAAGAGGGACTCTTCCCTCACCTATGTATAAGGACTTTCTGGTCAGAAGAGGACTCAGCTTCATTTCTGCCCATATATGCTACTTGTCATATTCCCAGTGATATATCCCTCACCCCAACCAAAATATCAGAGGGTGTTGAGTTCTCTTTATTCTGTTTATTTTTTAATATCAAGGGATGATAAACTATTAAAATCTGTGGTTATTCAGGCATTAGCACTTTGGACCCTTGGTGAATTCTAAGGGCAGAAGCAGAGGTTCCCAACTCTATGACCTTCAGTGAGACAGGCAGGTAATACAATGAAATGAACTAGGCAGGGCGTGTAGAAGAGAGAGGTTTGTGTTTGGAGATGCTCCATGAATCGTGGGAGCTGGCACAGATGGAAGAAATCAGGCAGTGTTTAAAGGTGGCAGCCCCAACTGATTGGTGCTATACTAAAGTAGATAGGTCAAGTGTTACTGTGTTATGTTCCGAGACAAGCCAAAAATCTGGATTTCTTTAAAGCAAATGTCTTAATTTTAAATTATTGGCTCAGATGATCAAAATGGAGTAAAATTACATTAGGGACAATATTTGTAGGACACATTCAGCCCCTGAGCTGCTATTTAATGACTCCTGAGAGAGACATGCCTTCCTAAGCCCAGCCTGGCCTCTGTGCAGACCTAGGGCAGGCAGGCAATGATTTTCCAGTTTCACTTCAGAACACTGTTGTTCCACTTTTGCTCACTGCATAGCAAAGCACCCAAACTTAATGCTCTAAACAACCACCGTTTTCTTATGCTCTTGGATTCCGTGGGTCAGGAACTTGGAAGGACAAGAGTGAGTAGATGCCTCTACTCCACAATGGCTGGGGCCTCAGCCAGGAAGTCTTGGAGGAGCTGGCAGACCCCCAAAGCTTGGGATCCTCTGAAGGCCCACTCCAAACACATGCAATGGTTGAGGTTGGCTCTTGCCTGGGACCCCTGTTGGGGTTTCAGACTGGCTCATGGCACTACTTTGTGGTGGGGCTTCCTCACAATATGGCGGCCTTGGGCTTCTTAAGTGGTGGCTTTGAGCTCCACATGTCACAAGAGGATGATGGAGGCTGATCTTCCTCTCAGAACTCACAGCCTCATAGCGTGACTTCTATCTCAGGCACAAGCTTTCCTCCTCCTCCTGCCTGTTGGGAGGAAAGGTGCAAGGGTTAGGAGACAGATACTGTTGTGGTCATCTCTGGAAATACAGTCTACCATATCTGCTGAACACCAAGTGGACTGAAGTGGTGAGAGGAAAGCTGAGTGGAGATTTAAACTGATCAATTAGAAGGTACAAGCTGTCCCTTCTTGTTTATCAAAGTGTCTGTCTTCACCTCCCCTGGTGTTCTTTGTAGTTTACAACCAGTTTAGCACTTAGCTTTCACCCAGTGTCATTACTGCAGACTGGGAATGGCAGTGAAATGGTTGCATAAGTGTTGTACAGAGTGGAACACCTGGCTTCTGACAAATCACCGCACTAAAGCACGTGGGCTGCTAAGTGCCAAGACACAATGTCAACAGAGGAGTGGCCCGGGAGTGGGCTGCCAAGCATCGTGCTTGGGAGTCAATCAAGAGGCTGGGAAATACGGAAGAAAGAACCATTTCAGAGGGGCAATCAGAGAGGGGGAACACAGTGATTAATCCCTTGTTAGACAAATCCCATCTTACAGTTGTAAAGGCAGAGGAATTAATCCTCACCTTTAGCTCCTGAAGTTACAAAATCCACAAGTTGCTCTTTCAGGGTTTTTTAGTGTAAAAATATAGAAAAAAAATACCAGTATGGAATAATTATTGGCTTTGTCAAAAATAAGATGTGCCCTCTGCCTTTTCATCCAGTGCTTGCTGTAGAATCTGGAAAATTATCTCTGTTCTACTCAATTAATCTTTCTCATGACAACCAGGTCAATTTGTCTCTTATATAATCAGAGCTGGGTAAACATCCACATATTCTTATTCCAGCTTTTAGTTTGTATGTTTATATCCTAACAGGAAAGAGAGCCAGAGAAGGTTTTCCTAAGACACAGTTTATCCAGGTTAGGCCTCAGTAACAAGCAACCTGAAGACCTTTGTGTTTTGAGGCCGACAGCATTTCCTTCCCTCACACATTACAGACTTGCCGAGGTCTTGCTTAGATTGTCTTCAGCAAGGGCATGAGCTAACACAGCGGGCACCTCTGAGAACACTTACGGTCACAAGGGTTAAAGGAAAAGATGACATAACAAAGCTTTATTCCTTCTAGCTTCCACCAAAGGTGACAAACAGGCCTTCAGCTCACAGTTCATTGGCCAAACACGTGACCATGCCCAAAGTCAAAGGGAGTAGGGAAATGTATTAGTCCATTCTCATGCTGCTGATAAAGACATACCCGAGACTGGGTAATTTATAAAGAAAAAGAGGTTTAATGGACTCAAAGTTCCACATGGCTGGGGAGGCCTCACAATCATGGCAGAAGGCAAAGGAGGAGTAAAGGCACGTCTTACATGGTGTCAGGCAAGAGAGAATGAGAACCAAGCCAAAGGGGTTTCCTCTTACAAAACCATCAGATCCCATGAGACTTATTCACTACCACGAGAACAGTAGGGGGGAACCACCCCCATGATTCACTTACCTCCCACCAGGTCCCTCCCACAACACAGGGGAATTATGGGAGCTACAATTCAAGGTGAGGTTTGGGTGGGGACACAGCCAAACCATATCAGGAAGTGAATTTCACTGTGTGTCTGGAGGAAATGGTGATACAATTCTCACCAATCACCTCACCCAACGAGTGATGTGAAATTTTCAGAGGTGCTCCTTTCTTTCACATGTCTGGCAGTCTACTCAGGTGAGCTAAGGAAATATCCAGTTTTTGGAAGCTTTTTAAATCATCTGTTTCCTTGTTTGTAAAATGAGAAAGAAGGTCGTTTGTTGAAATACTTAAATGTGCTTTCTCTTCTGCATTTCTGAGCAAACCACTTTCTTCTTGGCCAGCCCAACACATCCATTCACCTGGGTTGGGGGGGGGGGGTCGTAGCATTGACTTCCCCACCCCGCTTGATGTTAGATGATGTCACATGTGAAGTGTGAGCCGAAGAGGCAAGTGTCAAATTCAGGTAGGAGCTCTGCAAGTTTCAGCAGGCTCTTCTGTGATGTTGGATAGCTGATTCTACAGCAGGAAGTTGAAGAGTAAAAGAACAGGCCATTACCCAGGTCCTAATATCCAATATGGGATTTTCATCCTCAGCAGGAAAGTTGACTTGAAAGCTGGATTTTATGGCGTGACTGAGAGGGGGATCTCTTGAAAAATCTTCCTATCCCTTCCCTTTTTAATAGACCATAAGGGAGACCTAGCAGATTACATTAATAGATTTTATTATACTCCAAGGGCAGGGAGGAGGAGAGCAGGATGGGTAAAGATCAGATCCCAGCTCTGCAGACATAAATTCAGGCCTGAGGGACTGTGGAAAGAGAGGAGGGAGGAGAGTGCTGCGGACTGCCTCCAGCACCAAGTGAAGGAGGTGTCTCCCCTGCCCCTGATGGGGCAGAGACCCTAATCTGGAAGAGGGATATAGGCAGGAACCCCAAGGCCAGGCCTCCACTCTAAGTAATCTGAGTTCTGGAAGGAAATTGCCCCACAGGGTGATTAAGCAACAACTAAATAGTCAGGGTTTATTGAAGCCAGATCTAAATTCCTATCAGCATAGGCTGACTCTACTCTGTAGCCTGGCGGTATCCATGTATTCAGGTCCATGCGCCCTATGAAGACACGGGAGATAGGGCACAAATTGTCACGTTTGCCAGCAGAGACCCTCCAGTGACCGAAAGTAACAGCACAGCATAGTGTGTAAGCGCAGAGCTCCTGGAGTCGGCCGCCCACTAGCTGTGTGACCTGGAACAAGCTACTCAACCTCTCTGTGCTGCAGAGAAGTTAATCTGTAACATGGGGTAAAACTTCTTTTCATAACAACCCTTGCAAAGTTATACCAGTTTTCAGACAAGACTCTTTTAGGAGGGTATTGATTTTTCACTCCAAAAGCACACTATGAGAAGTGCTGTTTCAACATTACGGGTTTAAGCAACTTACTCATCTCACACTTTCTAGTTGGAGAACATCCTGTAGAACAGCATTTTAATTGTGCACCGTGTTTGGGTGGAAATGGCATCCATGAAAGGCTGCCCACTGAAGTTTGCAGAGAACCCACTGAAATGACCAGTGTTGTGGATTCAGCTGTGCTCCTGAAAATGCCCTCATCCCTTGTACCTATGAATGTGACCTTCTCTGCAGATTTAATTAGGTTCAGATGAGGTCACGCTTAGTTAGGGTGGGCCCTAAACCCAAGGTCCAGTATTCCTTTGAGAAAGCCACGTGGCCAGGCACTGTGGCTCACTCCTGTAATCCCAGCACCTTGGGAGGCCGAGGAAGGAGGATCACTTGAGCCCAGGAGTTTGAGGCTGCAGTGACCTATGATTGAACCACTTCACTCCAGGCCGGGCAACAGAGTGAGACCCCATCTCTAGAAAAAAATTTAAAAAGGAAGGCCCCGTGAAGACACAGACATGCTGGAAGGGAGCTGTGTAACCATGGAGGCAGAGACGGGAGTGATGCTGCCCGGGTGAGGAATGCCAAGGAGTGCTGGTTGCCACCAGAAGCGGAGGCAGCAACCGAAGGATTCTTCCCTAGAGCCCCAGAGGAAGCATGGCCTTGAGAGATAGTGATTTCTGACTTCTAGCCTCCTGAACTGTGAGAAAATCAGTTTCTTTTGTTTTATGCCACCCAGTTTGTGGGAATTTGTTATGGCAAGGCTAGAAAACTAACATAACCTGTATACATCCTAATTAGCTTATCAATAAACTGTGTGGAAATAGATGGTTCTAAGCTGCTTGCAAAGATGTCTTTCAGAAGTCTCCAAAATTCTCCTTGCAATGCTAGCTACCCTTGTCTACAGCTTTTTTCTTTTCCTTTTTTTTTTTGAGATGGAGTATCGCTATGTTGCCCAGGCTGGAGTACAGTGGCGTGATCTCGGCTCACTGCAACCTCCACCTCCCAGATTCAAGCAATTCTCCTGCCTCAGCCTCCTGAGAAGCTGGGATTACAGGTGTACGCCACCACGCCTGGCTAATTTTTTTTATTTTTAGTACAGACAGGGTTTCACCATGTTGGTCAGGCTGGTCTCGAACTCCTGACCTCATTATCCACCCGCCTTGGAGCTTTCTTCTTAATTTAAATCCTAGCCTTACAATGGATGCTCTCCTTGCTTGCTGTGAATTACTGGGGCTTGACAATGTTAATATATGTGCCCTAAAGGAGAATGCAGGTATAGCTTAGGTTTCTAATGTCTAGGGAGCTGCCTATTTGAAATGGAAACCATCATAATCTTTCCTATTAACATGAATAATATACACACACAGACATATATTTTCAACAGCATTTCATTTAGCAACAAGGTTTCAGGAATGAATCAAAGTTGTTATTTTATTCATAGGAGAAAAAACAAGTGGATGTTTGAAACTTTTTTGGTACACGACAAGGGTTATATAAACATTTGTTAAATAAAATAAGCACATTGTTGGTTATGATTGCAGGGCAGAGTACCTGGGTGTCGGGACGGGGGGCAGTCAGGCCAGTGGAAATCTTAACCAAACTTTGAGGATCCCATGCCACAAATGAAACCCCAGGGGACCCCAGCCACTGGCTTCTGCAGAAGATGCTAACAGAGTGCCCCATTGCACCTGTGATGATCGAACCCCACGCTAGCTCAGATCCCCTGAGAACAGACAGTGCAGACGTCCAAGAGGCACCTGGACGTGTCCCTCCTTCTGCTATGATTCGCGTGTAGACCATGTTCCTCCTCGTATTCCTGGTGCTCTTGCTGGAGAGAAGAGAGGCATCTCCGAGAGACGGTTTCACCTGAAGAGTTAAACCAGGTGTTCTCACCGTAGTGGAACTGCCCTATTGAATGAACATTTAGTTTTGTTCCCACTTCACTGTAACATGGGAGCTTGTGTAAGAAGGCTCAGGAGTTGTAAAGACAGCAAGAAACCACACTTACTCTCTACACCTAAATGGATGCTTTCAGCTGATGGTGTCAGAAAATGGTTAAACTCATAGAAGCAGAGAGTAGCGTGTTGGTTGCCAGAGGCAGGGAGTGGGAGAACGGGGAGTTGCTGTTCAATGGGCGTGAAGTCTCAGTTATGCAAGACGCATAAGCTCTAGAGATCCACAGCACAGCACTGCACTGTGCCTATAGTCAGCAATACTCTACTGTGCACCTACAAATGCGTTGAAGGCATAGATCTCATGTTAACTCTTCTTCCCACAATGAAATATAAATGTTAAAAATATAATAAAAGAAAAAGTAAGAATAAATGAAAAATAAAAGAAAAAATTCTAACTTGGAGTGATTAAAACATTTAAAAAGTGGGCGAGCAGAGAACTGGATGTCTCCTGTAACAAAAGACAGGCATCGATCTTGCTTCAGGAGTGGTTGAATCTAGGGCCCCAACGCCAGTAGGACGTGATTTTTCTCCCTTCCTATGGGCCGACTTCATGCTCAGCCTCTTCATGGTGCAGTAGATCAAATCTCACACTCTCCCAAGTCAAGTCAGGAAGGAGGAAGCTGGGAAGGAGGGGGTAATAATTTTCTTGTCACTCCTGGAAAATTCCCAAGATTCATCAATATGTTTGGACCCAATCACAGTGACCAGAAAGAAGAAAACTGATCATTGTCGGAGGCCAGCCTCGTTGGATGCATTGAGCCAAGGCTGTTGCCCAAAGTGGATGCTGTGAACGCAAACCACAAGTCACTTAGGGATGCAGCTGTCGTAAAGGAAGCTATCCTGAGGTCGCTGGTGCGGTGTTCTGACTCAGTCACCCTGATGTCTGTGAAAACACATTTGCCAGTTATCACAGTCTCGGAGAACTACCAATGTGGGTCGTCACTCGCATAACTGACTGATGAGTGTTACTTTTCATCTTTAGCAGAAATGTTGTCCCAAAGTCTGGTAGCACTTTTTGATAGTCTTCTGTGAGTTTTTATTTTTTCTTTCTCTTGTTTTCCTCTTCATTTCTTTTCTTCCTGCAAACTGAAAGGTTATCTTTAAAAATGTGCTAAGAGAAGTGGTTCTTACTGAAATATGTGGTATTAGGATGTCCTGAAAATGAAACAATAGGAAGAAAATAGCCCTACCAGATATTAAAATATGTCATAAGCTATTGTGTTGAAAGCATTTAGGGACTGGTGCATGAGAAGGTAGACAGATTAATAAAAGCAAGTGGATAGTCCAAAAAAAAAGCCTAAAAACATAAATAAACTTAGTATATTTTACCAATGGCATTTATGCCAACAGGTACTAGATGAATCATTTAATAAATAGTGTGATTTTAAAAACCATACAGGAAAATATAAAGCTGGATCTTTATTTCATGCTAAAACAAATTCCAAATGGACCAAGGGATTTTCCTTACAAATCAGTTTCCTAATAAACCATAAAAACAAGACTGAGAAAGCAACGGGGAAATGGACAAAGGATTTGAACAGATGTTTAATTTAAAAACAAAAATTCAAAGATAAGTATGTGAAAAAATGTTCAGTATCACTCAGACTTAATGAAATACTGTGTTCATCAGGATTGTGTTCATCAGAGTTGCAAAGATCAAAAAGAAAGGAAACAAGACACTGTCAGTGGATATAAACGTGGGTAGGATCTTTCTGAATGTCAGTTTCACAAGTTCTATACAAATTGAACACATGCATCTCTTTTGACTTGGCAATTCCTTTTTTAAGAATTTATCCTACACATATATGTGTGTGCAGAGTTGTGTGGACATAGCAGTTTCCTGAAGCACTTGCTATGGTATCAAAGATTAGGAACCACCTCTGTGTCCATCAAGGGGGCACCAGTCAAGCAGATTTTGCTCAAATACTAGCACACAATGGATTAGTATGTGTAGAAAAAAGAATGCAGTGGATCTGGAAATGCTTCACATTGATACATTCCCAAGATATGTTTTTATGTGTATATTTATACAGATGGCCTTAGCTTACGGTAGTTCAACTTATAATTATTTTACAGTGGTGCGAAAGTGATAAGCATCCATCCAGTGAAAACCATACTTGGACCACCCATGGCACCATTCTGTTTTTTCACTTTCAGTACAGTTTTCAATAAATTACATGAGACATTCAACACTATAAATGATTTTGCCAAACTTTAGGCTAATAGAAGCACCCTGGGCATGCTTACAGTAGGCCAGGCTAAGCTCTGATGTTCACTAGGTAGAGTATAGAATGCATGTTCAATTATGATATTTTCAACTTACAGTAAGTTTTATTGGGATGTAACCCCATTATAAGTTGAGGAATATCTACCTATCTATTTATCCATCCATCCATCCACCTACTCATCCATCCATCCATCCATCCACCCACCCACCCACCCACTCACCAACTCATCCATCCATCTATCCATCCACCCACTCACCCATTCATCCATCTGTCCATCTGTCCATCCATCCATCCATCTATCCATCTATCCCTCTAATCTATCTATCAATCTACTGTCATTCATTGCTTAATGACAGGAGTACACTCTGAGAAATGTGTCATTAGGCGATATTGTCATTTTGCAAACATCATGGAGTACACAAACATAGGTGGTATAACCTACTCCACACCTAGACTGTATGGTATAGCCTATTGCTCTAGGCTGCAAACCTATACAGCCTGTGCCTGTTCTAAAACTACAGGTAACTGTAACACAATGGTAAATATCTGTGTGTCTAAACATATCTAAACATAGAAAAGGTACAGTAAAAATATGATATTATAATCTTATGGGACCATCGTTGTACATGCAGTTAATTGATGACTAAAACGTCATGCAGTGCATGACTGTGTGCATGTATGTATGTGTGTGTGTATATATATTATATATATACCTACATATACATATATATATAGTATAACTGTGTGTACAGTGTGTTGTCACTGGTGTACATATATTTTAAATCTATGTATCTAAGTATGTTAATCTCTTAGAAAATGTCCCACTAAACTCAGAAGTTTGACGATAGATGTCTGTAGCAAGAGGAACTTCTCTTGTTTCCCCATTCATGCCATTTGAATATTTATAACGTTTCTATACTATTTTTCAGTGAAAAATTGTTAATAAAAAAATTAACAACCTCCCAAAAGACATCCCTGAGAATTTAGGTTTATTAACCGTAGTTCTGCTTTTGATTTAGAATGCCTTCTTTAATGAAAGAAGTATAATTTAAGCAATTTCTCTAGAACACTGGTAACCATGAAGGCTGGCTGAGAAAATAGCAATACAGTTCAGTTATGTAATGTAATGAAATTAGGGGGTTGTGGTTCTTAATAGACAGTAAAATTAGTTCTTATCCTAAACCCTGAAAACTAGACACATCTCAGCCCCCTGTGAATCATGGAGCCCTGGGAACATGGAAGTTAGCTGAGTGTTCTGAAATAGTAGGTGCTGGGGAAGCCCCCTGAGCTGCTTGTCTGCAAATATTTGTCCTGCTGGCTCTGCTGAGATGATTGACTTGGCTACATTTGGAAATTATGAGGCTGATTAGAATTTTGAGCTCACATCTGATATCTCCCATTGGAGGCAAGGATTATGTTTTGTTTCTTTTTGTTTTGTTTTGCTTTGTTTTTGTCTATTTGTTTTTAAGAAGAGTCAGGGCTTTGGTTAGTTATTGCGTGGATGAGATGGAAAAAGGGTAACATTTTATTCAGATAGTCAGGGCATCCAGGTTTCTATGTAACAAAGAAGATAATGGTAATAATCATCATCATAGCTAAAATCGATTTTCTACCAGACACCGTGTTAAGGACTTGGCATGGCTTAGGGTTGATTATGTGCAGCAGGAGCGGGACTCGGGTTTGGCCTGTCTGCTCGTTTATCTGACGACCCCATGATGGGAGACTCAGTGACATGCGAAGAATGAGGCCGCCACATTCCAATCATTGACATGTGGGCAGTTCAGAATGTGTTGTCGTTTATTGGTTTAGTATCAATGAGGCAAACAATTGGCTCTGCGTTTCTGGAAATGGTGATGAACGATGGCAAAGCAGGTCCCTCTACCGTCTCTCGCCATCCCCTCCCAATTTAGCCATCCATTTCTGGGAGGGTGTGTTGAGGGGTGCAGCCTATATCAAAGTTCTGTTTTTCCAAATGAGAAAACCTGGTCTGCATGGAGTCATAAGGATTCCTATGAATCCACAGACAATGTTCCCACATAACAATTTGTAAAATATTTAAATAACATCCTTGACTGTTGTTGGGTGGTGGTCTGTGTGCACTAGGAACAAGGAGAGTTCTTTCTCCAGTCCCATATTAGGCAGAGGGCAAACCAGGCATGAAAGACATCTGTGAATGTCTACGTATTTCGCTTCTGCCTGCCTACGTGTGTTCCTTGCTGGCTTTACCGTTTTTCAGAAACATGAGTAATAAAATAAGATAAGTGGTTCTAAGTAGCCGCTCCTTACGCTGAGCCCTCTGACCTCTTGCTTTGCTTCGTTTCTTCATGGAACTTATCAGTGTAATAAATGTGTGCATGCATGCGTTCCGTCTCCTCCACTAGAATGTTAGTTCCATGGCAATAGAAAACGTATGTTTCTTCTCACCTGCATATCCAGTGTGTGAAGAGTATCTGAAAAGAGGGAGCACTCAGAAAGTGTTGAACGAAGCTGGGCGCAGTGATAGCTCATGCCTGGAATCCCAGCACTTTGGCAGGCCAAGGCAGGAGGATTGCTTGAAGCCAGTTTGAGACCCAGCCTGGGCAGCATAATGAGACCCCATCTCTGCAAAAAAATTAAACCATTTGTTGAATGAGGCTGACATGGTGGCTCACACCTGTAATCTCATTACTTTAGGAGGCCAAGGTGGCAGGTGGATCACTTGAGGCCAGGAGTTCGAGACCAGCCTGGCCAGCATAGTGAAACCCCATCTCTACTGAAAATACACAAAATTAGCTGGGGGTAGTGGCACACACCTGTAATCCCAGCTACTCCGGAGACTGAGGCATGAGAATTGCTTGAACCAGGGAGGTGGAGGTTGCAGTGAGCGGAGATCACACCAGTACACTCCAGCCTGGGTGACAGAGCAGGACTCTGTCCCAATTAAAAAAAAAAAAAAAAAATGTTTGTTGAACGAATCAGTGAATGAACAAACACACCCAGAGGCAGATTGGTTTACTCTCCTTGAATTACTCACTTCAGTCCTTTATAGCCACGGATTAGTATTTATTTATTTTTAGTAGTGGGGGTGGGGCCATTGACAGAGCCTCTAACAGCTGGTGTCCCTGTCCATCGCGCTGGCACAGCTCCTGGCTGGTGTGCAGCCCCTTCTCCCTGTTTCTACTCATCCCACATCTCCCATGAACTAGCTAGCACCTGTAGGAACGCCTGGCTTCGGGGACCCTTCTCATGCACTGACTGTCAGGAGGGAAACCAGCTGCTTGGAAAGACTAGAGACGATGTGCAGAAAGCATGTAGCTCTAAGGTGGCTTTTAAAAGCCATTGAACATCTGTCTGTGCTGGCAATTAAAAAAAAAAAAAAAAGCCCACAGACTAGGCTTAATGGAGTGAAATAGGTGGATTCAGATGTACTCCAGGAGAGACAGGAGGCCCCCAAAGCCAGCAGCCAGCCTGGCCGGAGACTTGACACCACGCTTGGCTCACCCTCTGGGCCGTGTCACTTGCCCTGTGCCTTTGGTCATTCTCCCCGCTGGGCTCCCCTGAGTTGGCAGGTGGCTAGCCCGTTTCTGGCTTTGAGCTGCTTTGTCTCTTGAGCTGGTAGAGAAAAGAGATCAGGATGATCTGTGATCAAAGCAGCAGGTTTAATATACAGTAGTATCCTTTAATCCAAGGTTTTGCTTTCTGGGGTCCGAAAATATTAAATGGAAAATTCTAGGCTGGGTGCAGTAGCTCACGCCTGTAATCCCAACACTTTGGGAGGCTGAGGCAGGCAGATCACTTGAGCCCAGGAGTTCGAGATCAGTCTGGGCAACATGGTGAAATCCCGTCTCTGCTAAAAGAAAAAAAAAAAAATAGAAAAAATTAGCCAGTGGCGGGTTCCTGTAGTCCCAGCTACTTGGAAGGCTGAAGCAGGAGAATGGTGTGAACCCGGGAGGTGGAGCTTGCAGTGAGCTGAGATCGCACCACTGCACTCCAGCCTGGGTGACAGAGTGAGACTCTGTCTCAAAAAAAAAAAGAAAAAATTAGCCAAATGTGGTGGCTCACACCTGTAGTCCCAGCTACTTGGGAAGCTGAGCTGGGAGGATCACTGGAGCCTGGGATGCAGAGGTTGCAGTGAGCCAAGGTCGTGCCACTGCACTCCAGCCTGGGTGACAGAGTAAGAGTCTATCTCAAAAAAAAAAAAAAAATCCAGAAATAAACACTTCACAAGTTTTAAAATGCCTGCCATTCTGAGTAGTGTGATGAAATCTTGTGCTGCCAGCCGCATCCTTCCTGGGACGTGAATCATTCCTTTGTCCTGTACTCGCAACGCTCCTGCGTGAGATGCCTGCCCCCTTTGTCACCCACATGGTCTCCTCCTGACATCCAGCCATTGACATCAAGACTCACAGCTCCAGGATCACTTGCAGCAGAGGACACTCCTTCTGACCTATCACCAGGGGTCACTAGTAGCAGAACGCTGCATCACAGGGCCTGTGCCAGTCACCTCCCTTCATCTCATTGTGTAGAAATTTGATGACCTCTCATCGTCATCCTAAGAAAAAGGGTGAATACAGTGCAAGAAGACATTTTGAGAGAGACCACATTGCTATAACTTGTATTGCAGTATATTTTCATAATTGTTCTATTTTATTATTAGTTATTATTGTTAATCTCCTCCTGTGTCTAATTTATAAATTAATTTATCATAGGTATGTGTAGGAAAAAAACATAGTATGTATAGGCCTTAGTACTGTCCATGGTTTCATACATCCACTGGGGGTCTTGGACTGTATCCTCAAGGATAGAGTGGGACTACTGTCATCACAGCTACTGTGCACAGCTGTGCAGGTTGTATACTGCTCCACTGTATGAGGCCCCATTCATATCATACTCTATATGAATAAACCTCCTGGGGTTGGCCAGTCACAAGTTGCATGGCCATATGGCAGCCCTCGGCATGGTCCTATTTATATAAAATTATAGACTGAGCACGGAAACGTACACAGAAAAGTGATGACTAAATTACGGATAGCTTAGGTGTAAAGTGATGGAAGTTCAGGTGCTTTTTTTTTTTTTTTTTTTTTTTTTTGCTTTCTTCCTTATATCTTTGTGTGTGTCCATTGATTCAGGCATTCATTCATTCTGAAGATATTTAACTTCCTCATTTACAGCTCATGTACATTTCAGAAGTGACAGATGACATTGCTGTACTTGAAATCTTTAGATGTCTTTTTGTCCTGGACAATGTCTTCAAATGTTGGAATTTCACATAAAAGTCAAGATTTGTCTTTGGCAGCACCTGGCCTGCGTGCCCCGTAGATGAGACCAGGACTCTGCAGTTTGAGTGTTCAACGTTAGATTATTTTGTGCTTTCTAATTAATGATAGGCTGAGCTTTGCTTCTAGGGATTTTAATGTTCTATTAATCCACCAGTTACTGAAAACTGTTCCCATCATTTTCCCTCAATGCAGTGGAGGCCGTACCCCCATGCTTCCCCTTTCTTGGCTTCTCCCTGTGGGGGTGTGCAGACCCCCCGTTTCTTCTGTGAACCAATTCCTCTTCTCTTTGTCTCCTCGAACTATCCTCTACTTCCTCATGTCCATTTAGAGCCCTGGTAATGCCTCATGGTTAGCAAGACAGCAAAAATGGGTTGCATTGAAGTCACAGGTCTTACTTCTAAATTTAACGTTACCCACCAGAAGGGCAGTGGGAAAACAGAGTCCCTTGTACAAGGGAAGGTATGAACACTTAGAGCTGGCAGGAGCATTTAAGCCCCATGTGAATATTGATATGAACACTTAGAGCTGAGCTTCCTTGTAACATGACTGCCGCTGCTGTGTGTCATGCACCCTGTTCCTGGGAATTAAAGGGTCTAGGGGATTCAAGTGGTCTGCTTTAACGTGGGGTGAGCACATCCTAAGGGGAACGCAAAATGATTCATTGGAGGATGGGCTAAAATCAGGACTTGGCAACTGATTATTTTTAGTCTCAAGATTTAAAATGTCCATTTTCATGTGTGTTTTGTAGCACACATTATTTCAATAGTCCAACCCACGGTTCAACTGTAAAGTTTATAAACATAAAAACCTATATAAAGGTTGCATATGAAATTTTTTATTTTTAGACGGAGTTTCACTCTGTCACCCAGGCTGGAGTGCAGTGTCACAATCTCGGCTCACCGCAACCTGTGCCTCCCGGGTTCAAGCAATTCTCCTGCCTCAGCCTCCTGAGTAGCTGGGTGGGATTACAGGCATACACCACCATACCCGGCTAATTTTGTATTTTTAGTAGAGACAGGGTTTCTCCACGTTAGTCAGGCTGGTCTTGAACTCCCGACCTCAGGTGATCTGCCTGCCTCGGCCTCCCAAAGTGCTAGGATTACAGGCGTGAGCTACTGCGCCCGGCCGCGTATGAAAATATTTTTACTGATAGGGGTGCATGACAAAGAAGTTGGAACCATATCATTCACATTGTTACTTTAGGCTTAGCTCTTTCTTCTGCGTCACTGTTGGTCTTTAACTGGCTATAGTGGAACAGTCACAAAGTAAGGAGACTTCGCAAATATATTCCAGTAATAGAAAGAGGGACCTGGTGTCTCCCAAAGTGAAAAGTGGGACATGATTCCTAAAATACTGACAGTGGCAGCATAAGCAGGCATATCCATGTAACTGCTGGCGAGGGCAGGGCCAAGACGTCCAGATCGGGCTGGAAGTGGTTCACCATATAAGCAAAATGTTATGTGCTATATCAACATGTTGATTTATTGGAAAGTGAGGTTGTCATAAATTTGTTTTTCTGGTCAACTGGAAATTAGGAGCCAAGAGTGATTGCAAAATATGTTAATATAGCTACGACCTATAAAAAAATTGAAGCTTATTTTATGCTCTGTCACTATTAATGAGAGAAAATAAGTAAGGAGACAAGGAGCAATTCAAAAAAGCTTTGCTGTGACCGCAAAGGGCATGTTTTCATTAATTAACTGGGAGGAATGCCATCACCAAATCTACATGCGTAAGAGTGTGGCACCGTTTGGTGGGTGCACACTGTGTATTGTTCCATAGATTGAGCCTATATGGGACTTGAAAATGGAGGTATCAGATTTTACCAGGATTTCATCTACTCAGAGACTATGTGGCCACATGAATCTCTGGGGGAGAAACATGTAGACAAATCTTTCGTTTCAGAAGTGAGAGAAGCAGTCCAGAAGTTTGGATCTCTTCCTATCTTCCTTCCTCCAATTCCTTGGAATTCTACAGTCAGTTATTGATTAAAGCCAATATCAGCCTGCGGATAGCTGATTAGCCAATAATAGTTTCTAACAGGACTATGTTCATTATGAACAAACAGCCTGAGACTTACACACAATCCAAATTTCTCTTCTTGGAATTTGAACTCTATATAGCAAAACTTCTCTCCCCGCCCCCCTTCCTTTCTCTTTGCTCTCTCTTCCTCTTTCATTTTTTTCTAACACCACACACACACACACACACACAAACATACACACACATGCACACACAAATCTTAAATAAATCTCCCAACAAACAAAACACTGAAATTCCCCTTTATCCCACTTTTATATCATCAATTTTGCTTTCTGTCTCTATGCGTTCTTTATAGCACACATTTGCATTAGTTCAATAGCCCCAGTGTGAATTTCATACATGAATATGCCTGTATTCAGGTTGCATATTAAGAACACTTCCACTGACAAGATTGCATAAGTAGGGAGTTTCTCTTTGGGGCAATGTTGTCGTCAGCCTAAGTCTCTGTACACAGCGATTTGGAGAATGAACTCAAATTTATAGTCTTTAGGAGGCTGACACTTCCCATCATTTGGAGTCCCCTGGTGGTTGTGGTGGAGGGAGATGCAAATCCTCCATCCTAATCAATCTCTCTTTCCACCATAGTGACAGGGTCACAGTGGGGATACTGTTGTCCAGGTAGAGACTGACTTCCCAGCACTCGCTGCTCTTGCAGTCAGGTGTGGCCATGAGACTAGGCTCCTCCCAATGGGAGGTGAGGGAATCTGGGCATGCAATGCCCAGCTCACCTGCTTAAGAGGAAATCCTTGGCTCTTGTCTGCTGCTTTTCCCTCTTCCTCTTGGCTGGGATGGTCATGAGCACAGAGACATTAGAAGTTACAGATTAAAAACAGCAGAGATGCCTTCAGTCTTGATCCCCGAATGGCTGAGTGGAACAGACACCCAACAACCTGGGTTACCAGCAATGGATGTTCACAGGAGGAGGAGATACACTTCCTTGTTCTTGAAGTCACTGAATCTTAGCCTCCCCTTCTTATATAATTGGAAATGATCATAAATAACTCAGGCTACGTTAAACAAGAAGGGACTGGATGGGAGGATGGGGAATATTTATATGCCTAAAGGAAAGGCTGAGAACCAGATTCAGAAATGTTAGCTGTGTTAATTCCTGCAAACCAGAGAGAAGGAAGCAATAGACAGTTGTACCAGGGCCACAAGGCTGGGTGAATTTCCCCCAGCCTTTTTTATTTGCTGTGTCTCTTTGTTCAAGTTTATATTCCAGAGAGAATCTTTCGGCTGGACTGGCTTAGGTCATGTCTCCACCTCTTGTCCAGGGTTGGAGGGAGAAACCCTTGACTTACAAGTCTACCATGGTGGTATAGAATGGCAGAGGGGTGGGTCATATAAGCAAAATGAAGATGCTGCTACCCCCGAAAGAGATTGGGTACGGGGAGCAAATGCAACAATTGAGCACCACATTTCTGAACCCTGTATGCTGTACTTGTAACTCTGCGTGTGCGTGTTTATGATATATATGTATTCTACATTACGTGTATATATATATATACATATATATACACACATTATATTTATATATTTATTTATATATATATGTATATAAAATATACACAGTCCCTGCAGTTCTATTATGTTTTAAAAACACAATATACCCTTAACCCCAGGCAGGTTTTGTTGGTACCCATTCACAGTGCATGTGCATACTATGGGGAAAATCACGGCTTTCCCCCATCACCATGGTAGATATATTATTAAGAATAAATCTACAGCAAAGTATCTTCAGAAACCAAGTGCTATGTTTAACTCTGTGTAATGAGGCTGTCAGTGTAACCTGTATTTATTGAACCACAAGTAGGTTGTAAAACTTCCATTAATGAATGTAAGTAAATCAGTTGTCCTAAACAAGGGGAGAAATTAGCATTTGGTTCAGACCCAGTGGAGCCCAGTGGCATGTGTTCTAGGAACTACCTTAATGGTTCCAAATGGTGCCACTGACAGCTCTGAGATTCGTGCTTCAAAATTATTAACCCAACACACACCGTGTTCAGTAAATACCGTGTCTACATCTCCGAAGAATGACTATCCAATTTATTGCATACATTTTACTTGATATTCACACACAAGGATACCTCTTGAGTGAGTATGCCTTCTCCAATTCCGAACATCTAAAACATGCCCTAGAAATGTGTGTTCTATTATGAAAATGTTCTGTGTCTCCGAAAGACAATTCCCAGTGTCCTGTATAAAATTCCAGGAAAAAACATTTTTGCAGAAATAATGCTACCGACTGTAGCTTCATTTGCTACGGTAGAATTATTAGCAACAAATGTTGAATACTTCATGGGTTAAACAAGCCACTGTGTCCTTTCTTAAGAACTTGAAAAGGATTCATTGGCGAAACATCATCTAAATTCCAAATAGCCTACTTAGGAATAAAATTTCAGAAAAATATAAGCCCATTATATATCAGAAAAGGCCTATGTACTGATATCTCCTGTATAATGAAAAGGTTGTCACAGCCAGGTTGATGACCTATTTATTTAAAGCAATGTTGATTCAATAAAATTCCACTTCAGAGTAATTGGGACAGCCTTTAGAATTCATCTTAATATAATAGTAGCTGTCCACAGCGGATTGTACTTTTGTTCGCTACCACATCTTGGTTGCCTACAATTTAAATGAGTTTCTGCAAGGCAGGAATCGTAACTATTCGCTGAGTGTCTCACCTGAGTATCTAGAAAGGTCAGATGGCTTTTTGGCGTCTGCATGCAATTCCCAATTTTTAAACGACTGCATTCAAAGTGTTTGCATGCATAATGATTATTTAAAACATCAAACATGTATTTTCCCCCATAGAAATAATGTTATACATGATGATCATTTTCTAAAAATGCTAACTTTTGCAGTAGCGCCACACCTCAGAAGTAATTTTTTCTCTCTTTGTGGACTCGCCATATCAGTATGTGTGCTGGGGGTTCCTAAGACCACCCCCAGGTCCAACGAGGCGCTAGGAGAACTCACAGGACTCAGCATGTAGTGAGAATCACTGCTCCGATGTATTAGCCAAGGAACCCAAAGCACGGTCCACAGAGGGAAAAGGCACAGGGGAGGAGACCAGGCTCACGCTCCCAGGAGTCCTCTCCCCATGGAGTCTGCAGGATGAGCTTAATTCCTCCAATTCCTCCAGCATATAGCTGGGACAGCACTGCCAGAGGAGCTCACCTGAGCCCAGGAGTTCAGGGTTTTCACTGGGGACTGCTCATGGGGGCACCGTCTGCCTGGCACATACCAAAATTCTATGCTCCTAGAAGAAAACAAAGTGTCCAGCATAAACCACCTCATTTGCCCAGTCTAGGCACCGTGAGCCCCTCTGACCATGAAAAGGGAGGGAACTCTCCCCAAATCCAAGTTCCCAGCCAACCTTGCAAGCAGGCTTTCCTAAGGAGGGCAGTCTCAAGCCTGTGGCCTCAGGTCTTTTCTGCACACTACATTTTAAAATTGTTTCCATGGGAAATAGTGTCCTTGGCGTTAGGGACAGATGTGTCCTGCTTTTTCTCAAAGCTCTGGTCCTATGAGTGTCATCTCCCCCGCGCCTTTTGTCCCTAATATTAATAGCAGAAGATGGTCTCACTTTCTCCTCTGGCATGACAGAGGGATTTTGAGATGTGGGCTCTGGCGCCATTGCCTTATTGCGTGTTGATAAGGCACGATGATTACAAGTCTGGAGGAACTCCAGGTCGGCCGCCCCCACCATCCTCTTCTGCCCAGGTGCCATCAACGTGCTCCAGGTTCCCCTTGGGACTTTCGCTTCAAGACTTTTCCTATTTTCCGCTGAAGGACTAAGAGAAAACACAGCAGGAAACATTAGCTTTTTCAAACTTCTAGGCCAGCTTGTAAATCAAAATTAAACTGTTTGCATTTTATTTTATATTTTATTTGTTATTATTTTCCTTTTGAGGCAGGGTCTCACTTTGTCACCCGAGCTGGAGTGCTGTGGGTCGATCTCAGCTCACTGCAGCCTCCGCCTCCCAGGCTCAAGTGATCCTCCCACCTCAGCCTCCCAAGTAGCTAGGACTACAGGGGCACACCGCCACACTCAAATAATTTTTGTATTTTTAGTCGAGATGGGGTTTCATTATTCTGTTTCTTTTAGAAACTTGAATTGGAAAGAACATATGGAATGGAAAGCATACAGTAAGAAGACAAGATTATAAAAAGCAAACAGGGCTGGGCGCAGTAGCTCCCACTTTGGGAGGCTGAGGCAGGTGGATCACTTGAGGCCGTCATTGTTCCTTCCCCTGTCTGAACCTCAGCCCCCTCATTTTGGGCTTGGAACCTTGCTAGGAAGATCAGATAATATAGACACAATGTCCATCAGTGCCTGGTACTGGGAGACATTCAATGAATGTGCGTTCTTATTTCAGTCTTTAGTTTTGCACTTTCATTGCCTTTTTCTGTTGAGTTTGGCCAGGCTAAGGGTTTTCAGGTAGTTTTGTGTCTGTGTTTGGCTTGGCTTTATTTAAAGATACAAGCTAGTGCAACGATATTCTATTTCTTTCTGTAACTAATGTTTGCTGGCTGTCAGTCTACCATCTCTAGCTCTTTATTAAAGGCAGGAATAACTGAAAGAAATTAGGGCAGATGGCTTGGAAGGCGACTGCAAGTTTGTGTTTAAATCCTAGTATACATGAGCTTACACCTGCAAGGCAACGGTGAGCAATTAAGCTCCCCGTGTTCCTAGAACCAGCATGACCCGGGGATTTCCCCAGAGCTGACTCAGACCCACACGTGCTGTCTCCAACAGGGCAAAGGTGAAGAAAGGCGTGAACATCATCAGCGTGCGAGCCAGCAGCCCTTCCATTTGGGATGTCAAGGAACGCACGGATTACACTGGAAAGTATGCACCAGCTGTCATCGTTTGTCAGAAGAAAGCGGCTGGCTCGGAAAACAGGTAAGTCCCAACCGGCCTCCGATATATTCAGATCAGCTGCAAATGTGGCCTGATTTTTTTTTTTTTTTCCTAGACTGCTAACAACCATTTCCACTGTGGTTTGCATTTGGTGTGTGTCATCTGTTCTATCAGGGCCTCCAGGTAGATGAATGGAATCTTTCATTTGGGAAAGGTGGGCTATTATTCACAGCGGACCTACTTAAAACCCCAGCAGAGCACCGTATCACCTGCAAGGACTGCACCATGCAGGTGGAATTGACCCACAAACCATGTTCCTCTTCAACATGACCTCTTTCTAGTCCATGTTATTAGAGGAACTGAAACTCTGCATGTCTCATGAAACGGCCCATTTTGCAAGTGTTAGAAACCAGAGCCTACGTGTCTCTCCTCACACGGGTGCATTCCAGGTTTGCAGTGTATATTTAAATATACTGCATATGATTGTATTCATGGGCAGGCATTTTCTGATGGTACAGTGAACTATCTGCAGTAGAACTGCAGGGAATTGTGGATCACTCTAGGGAGAAATCAAAACCTGAATCTGTCTCTGAAAGCCACCAAATTAGAAACAATCAATTCACAGCTGGGCGAAGGGAGGCTCGGAAACTCAGTAGTTCTTGTTTTATTGCACTTGCCTGAAATCTCATTTGTGGCTCTGGGGATTTCCTAGTCTGGTCACATATTTTTGTCACCTGTATGTTGCTTTTTGCTCAGGATTCTATTAAAAATTTCAACAATAATGAAAGGATGAATTCCGGTATGCCATGCATTATTTCTGGAGTGCATTTTTAAACTTCATAGCTCAGTGTTTGGAAAATATCCTTTTATTTTATTATTTATTCTAACAGGGAGCTCAGGAATCTCAGCTGATAACTATTATGATTTTTTTTGGCTTATTACCAAGGAGCATTTGAAACCAATGCGGGGATCGTTTGATCTGGATTCTTTTCTGTACTTCTTTGCTCGACGTTGGTTTTTAGGAATTTGGATTATCAGCAGCTCTCGTTTGGGCCTTTCCTTTTTATTCTTGAAGATTTGCTTGTACAGCAAATGAGAGGGGGAAGAGAAAATCTGTATTTGCGTTCAGTCTTAGATATGTATGTAGTGATATGTTTGTGTAGTGATAGTATGCCAAACTGGTGAACTGGACGAATTTATAGATACACACATTGAAACATGTCTGTACCAGTAATATAATTTGGAAATAAGGTGCTATCTCAATAAAATATTTCCTTTGTGTTTTGTAGTTAGCAAAAATTGGGATAGATGGACACGTGGGTGGACGGATGGGTAGATGGATGGATAAATGGATAGATTGATGGGCAAATGGATGGATGGATGAGTGGATGGATGAGAGGGTGGATGAATAGATGTGTTTATTCTTTATCAGAAGAAAAGAATAAATTTAGGGGAAAGAATCTCAACCAGTGAACTTTTGTTTTCTCTTGTGATTTCTTTTGCCATCTATTTTTATGTATTAGTAGAAGCAGTAGTTGCAGTCTTGTCTATGAGAGGCTGAGGGAGTTGAACCATTAGAAAATATTTATGCCTTTTTAATTGTTAATTTCTGACAAATAGTTCAGTTCATCTTGGACACAGAGAGAGAGCATGGGTGGCCCAATGGTGGCTCCTTCCCATTGAAATGTAAGCTGCCTTTTTATAGTTCCAGGGGCTTCCAGAATCTCAGCACATTCGGAGCACATCCAAATGCAGAAATGCATGGTGTTTGCCATTTATTTTTCTTTCATCTGTGTCAGTATCTTCTTTAAGAAACAAGTACCCTGAATAGAATATAAAGCTCTTCTTTTAAAAGCCCTAATTCTTCATTCTAAATGAAGACCATTCCTTATCTCTTTGTAGATTCTGATGCCAGTTTTCTGTTTCCTTTTTCATCTTTTTTCTTCTTGTCTTCCGGAGGCCAGGATATGTTTCCTCATACTATGGGTCTGGATGATGGAAAAAGGTAATACACGTACAGATACACACACACACACACAATATGTTATATGTGTATAATATGTTACATGTGTATACATGCATACAGCATATTATATATGCATATAGAACATATATATGTGATATAGGTATGCAAATGCATGCATGCATGTAGATGTACATTTTACAGGTGTTTTGTTGATAGACAAATGTGTTGATGTAGGGATTTTACCCAGCAGCTAGGAAGGCTTTGCTTAATGAGGAAGCTCTGGAACGGAAGTCTTGTAGTTTTGGGAGCAGGTCTTTTTCCAGCTATGCTCCAGCTCATACAGCAGTGTCTGGCACACAGTGGGCTGTCTATACATATTTGTTCAATTTGATAATTTGTTCTAGAATTAGACCATATCTCTATTATATATGTATTATGATTCAAATCTGTATGCACACATATTTAGTGGTTTTCTGTATGCTTGTCCAAAAAGTAAGGTGCATAGCTGCATGTATAATGAGGCTGCATTTGGGGAAACCCAGAGAAGGGTACTTTTGCGAGCAGACTATGTCCCAAGAAGTCTACACAAAGGACTGGCAACTGTGGTTTCTACTGGAGAGAACTGGGAAGCTGGGAGAAAAGGCGGAATGTAAATTACTTTTTACAGTGAACCATGTGAACTGTTTGATTTTTTTTTTTTTTTGCCGTGTGCACGTATTACCTATTTCATAAGACATCTGCAACTAAAATAGAGATTTTTAAAATACGATGTATTCATTCATATATTCAACTTTTATCCCCGCTTTGAAACTTTTCATTTTACTTCTGCCTTTGGAGAACTAAACAAAGAGAAATCACGCTCCATGATTACAGATAGTGAAGGGCTGCGATGAGACGTGTTTCTCTTAACGGTAATTGGAAAATGGATGACAGAGTAGATGTTTTAATAATATTAGTAGGTTTTGCTTCAGAAGCTGTTTTGCTTTATAATTTTCTCCTACCCTCTTTGAATGTTTTCCAGTTATTCTTAAAAGTCAGAATCTGATCATCATAATGCGAAAGAAGCGGTCTTAATTAGCTTGAGAGTCATAGATTTTGTATTGCTAATTTATCAGGAAGTTGCGTTAATGAAGTTAAGTCACTGTGACAGGTTTAATTTTATGTATTAAGGAGACACTTTTGTGCTAGTGATGAACTCACCAGGAGTGAGTGAAGATCTCTTATCTAAGTTGAACTGCATCCTTCCCTGTTTGAAGAAGTTAGGTTGCTGAGAATCTGATCATAACAGTATGAACATATGAATGTTATCCCAGCTATCATATCTGTTTCGACTAAGCATTGCCTGCAGGATAACCAATTATGCTGTGTCCATCAAATTGCATTTTGCATTTGCAAAATCTTCCTCACTGTACTCCTATGTTAACTTAGATAAATATGTAACAAAAGCCACATATTATCATTTCCTTGTAGTTCTCTCCATAGATAAGTGTTTCCCAAAGCTCACCATGGTTGATATGTAAATGATTTTAGGTATTACGTAGAAACGAGGTTCAGGCCGGGCGC